>NW_027270896.1:3525000-3977500 GCF_040938485.1 Diadema antillarum
GTTAACAACCTGCCCTGTGGCATCCTCGTGTAAGCTAAGCAGTTTCGAATCCAGACATTCTTACGCAACGGAAAGCTCAGATGCTTGAACTTTGCTCTACAAAGGTCTGACGTTCAATGAGGAAGTCATCTTTATGTTTAAGTTGAATTGAATTGACTAAGACTCTCTAACCAAAATAAGCAAGTGATCCAGTTTCATTTGAATAGGAAAATTGATAACATGGATTCAACTAAATGTAATCAAATTTCATTCAAATCATATCAAATCGCGTTGGCACTTGTAAACGGTTAAAATAATGTTAATACAGAAATGACAACGATTTCGACATCATTATACGTTGGTAATTACAGATGATAATTTGTTAATGGCTTCCATGTATCTACAAAAATACAATTCGATCCTTTTGCAAATCTATTCGAGCGGTTTGTTGCATTACATTCATCAAGCTATGATATTGTTCCCGATCACAAATGCAAATAATCTGAAGTGATGATATCATTATCTAACAAAGCACGTAACAAGGCTCCCATTGCCATGATCACAAACTTCACAAAATGATTATCCTCATTTTAAAAATGGTATAAGAATGCCAGAAACAGGTATTATTCTGCCCACCTTTTCTTCCCATTTCGAAGGTAAAATGACCTTAGCACTAATGACATTCACTGCGTAAATGGTTGCAGTTGCTGCACGCGTGCGTGTGTTTGTTTGTTTGTTTTTGCCTTTACTGTATAATGAAGATTTGCGAGTCGATTAATACATCATCAACCGATCGTCTGTATATATGTGCAAATTTGAATTCCATAACTTTTTCTCTGTTGGTGTTCGATTTTGACGAAATTTCTAGATAAAACGTTTGTGTTTGACTTTATTCCATTTGTTTAAGTGAATAATTATGTATATGACATGGAGCGACGTTTTACTTTACATTCATTCCTCCAAAGTAGAATGCTATTTAGCCCTTGCTTGCGAAACACTTTGGGGTCAATAAAAGAAAAAAAAAATCTTCATTTACGACTCGAAATGCGTTGTAAGTCACAGTGATAATCTATTGGTCGCTCGTTTTGAAGCTGTAACTTGACACAGCCGCATCGCATGGAAAGTGAAACACACCTCTCGCACTTACAAAGGAGACAAAACTTCAACAGGCGCCTCAAGTTCTATTAAACAAAAAACAAATCAAATATATCTTTAAAATCTTTCACCAACCGCCAAACGGTGAAACATTTTTTTTTTCCTTTTGCAAATTCACATTTTATTTTTTTAATTCAGCATTAGCTCGTAGCGGCGCTTCTCGGGTTAAAAGAAAAGAAAAAGAAAAAGGAAAGCCCGGGTAAGTTCAAGGATGTCTTATGTTAAAAAAACACTGACGAGATGATCGGGATGTTGTCAAAGACTTTCCGATATGACATGTTCAGGTTTGCCAAACCGGACGCAGTCGGGTTTTTCCTTTCCTTTGATTCCAATGGATGACATTTTGCAAAACCACGATATCCGAGAATCAGTCTCGGCGTGATCGTCGCAATGTGTAAAAGACAAGTATGGAGGCGGATCCCCCTTAAATCTTGAGTGGTTTCGAAGAATGGATAGTTTCACAATCTGGACTGCCAATCTATTAACATCAAAGATTCATTACAGTAGTAGGTTAAAAATAGTATCGAAAGCTCATTAATTTACTCCATATTGAAAGCGCGAACGTTTCGAGCAATAACTGGCGTCTCATCGAATGGTGTGCCAAAAAAGTTGAGCGGATTTCAACCGCGCTGCTGCCACAGTTCGACCCCACCCCCATCCCACACACACTCCCACTTGCTTGTCCTGACAACTTCTCCCCAATGAGACGTATACAAAACATAGCGATTACTACGTGTGCAAGTTGGCCTATATTTTGAACATTCACGAATGTACGTCACATTTTGCATTAACCCTTTGAGGATGGGCTGATTTTTCCTATCACACGCATTTCCCGTATACTCGGGACTAGACTCCAACGGGTTAAAGGTACTATTACCATTGGGAGCAGTGATTCTTAAAAAAAAATAATAATAACTTCCATGTCATCACGTTTGCTGTATAATGTGTAGGTCATTTGTATCACAAAACATCCTACCATATAACATTTTTGCGATTAAGCCAAAAATATAAGGATATATTACTATTTTACTCAATAAACCATAGGCTGGAAACATTTTTATTATAACTATTGCTCACATTTTGTTTATTTAACAATACTTAATGTCGATTATACCAATTCAATTTCTTACATTGGTTGTTTCTTCCCCTAACTCACATTTTAGAACTATTCTGAAGCACTAAAGCTGGGTTTTTGTTTCATCTGCAAATGGTAAAAGTCCTGTTTACCTTTGGGAGAAGTGATTTAAGGAATGTTCAAGATATCACATTTGATGTATATGGACTGTGTAGGTCAGTTGTATCACAAAACATCCTACCATATAAAATTTTTTGGAATAAAGCCTAAAATATTTGGATATTACTATTTTTTTCTCAATAAATCATAACTGTAGACGGTTTAGTCTGGAAACATTTTTATTATAACTATTGTTCACATTTTGTATATTGAACAATACTTAACATCGATTATACCGATTCAAATTTTTACATTGGTTGTTTCTATCCCTAACTTACATTTTAAAACTATTTTAAAGCACTAATGCTAGAATTTTGTTTCATCTGCGAATGGTAAATTATGCCTTTAAGGTACCATAAACTGCTACTTGCCCCACATGCCTCTGTCAAACCTTAACAACACAATTCGTCCCTTAATTTGTGGGGTACATTCAATCATATGATTTATGATGCACTGCCTATTATATGAAAATAGCCTGGTACGTAAGGCTTCTCATTATTGAATTGGTAATCATCGTATATTACCCGTTTCTGCACACAACAGATTATGGGTTCAGAGAATGCCAACGTGAAACCGTAGTGAGTTAATATTTTGGCGCCTAGACCGATGAAGTTGATAGAGTGGATAACGCAAGTATTGTTCTTGAAAGAAAAACAGAAGGTTGATCTAAGTGAAAATACCGCACATATTTAGGTCAACATGTAGGAAGAACCAAACAAATCCTTTTGAGCTCAACCAGAAATTATCGGGTCAGTATCGGACCAGCCTACCCCTTGGGATCTATTTTCCGGCCATTATTTCAGAATACAAGAAAGGATCGAGAACAGAAATAATCAGGATTTAAGATAGTCTGTGATGTGTGAGAAGGAGAGCAGCAAACTCTTCTATAGGATGCAACTCCATCTCAAAATGTTCTGTCTTTCTCATACTCTTTCCTCTGCTCATGAAACACCACATGCACACACAGACACAGACACAGACACACAGACACACACACATACATATACATACAAATTGTACATGTATAACATATATACATATGTATATTATCTATCTATCTATCTATCTATATATATATATATATATATATATATATATATTATCTATCTATCTATCTATATATATATATATATATATATATATATATATATATATATATTTGTATATATACATACATACGTGGAGAGAGAGACTGATAGATATATTGTATATGTAAAGGCGAGAGAGAAAACAGAAGAAAGAAATGGAAAGATTTGTTCTCATCGGACAGAGATTGAATGGACAAAATTCGGA
This sequence comes from Diadema antillarum, assembly GCF_040938485.1. NCBI lineage: Eukaryota > Metazoa > Echinodermata > Echinoidea > Diadematoida > Diadematidae > Diadema > Diadema antillarum. The sequence continues at coordinate 3,528,662 of NW_027270896.1, forward strand.
CAATGGTCAGAGAACGTTAATACCTCGATAATATTGTGAATTGTTGAACGCCTAATTTCCTTCATTAGGACCAATCTCTTTTATATACTCCACTTTACCCTGACCTCGCCTCCATTACATCGACAGGGTCATTCGTCTTCCCCCGGATGGTGCTCTCTTCCAACAATGGAGCGAATTCAGGTCAAGCGACGTACTCACCGGTATACTCACTCACCCACACTGTGGTATGGTGGGCGTGTCCTAGTTCGAGGCTTTCTAAAGATTACACGGTAAACTCTCAGCATCTTCCAAACGGTTTTGTAAATGGATAAAAGTGGGAGGGGCTGGGCGGGGGTGGAAAAACCGTAGCGGTTTAGGAGAGGATAAAGATGAATGACGAGCAATTTAAACAATTTTATTTTTTAGAGTAAAATTGCACATGATTTCAAAGGATAATGTAGGCCTACTTACAGGTCATCATTTATAGTGTTTTTTGAGTGTTTCGTTTCTTGTACATTATTTAGGATTCTTTGTTCAACGCTTTATCACTTCTATTTCAGCTTATATGAAATCTATTCTATGCTGAGGGACATGGTTGTAAACTTGAAGACCATTATCTCTAACTTGATTTATTAAAATTAATGAATACTATACTTAGATAGGAATACTTACAATGAATAGGTTGTCAGAAAGACGTGTGGCAGAAACAGACACTAAGCAATTTGTAAAATTGTAGAAATCTTAGCCCTTTTTTCTGATTGTGTAAGAACAAAGTTAAAAATAAAGTGCCTATAAAGAGAATCGCTTATTGTTATGCGCTATATAAATGCTATCGAACAATTATTGTCATTATTCTTTTTTTTTTGCGTTGAGTTGGTTTTATTACATCTGACAGACAATTATTTACGTCGATGAGTTTGTCAATCAGCTGCAATACTAACTTGATTTATCATGAAGCTGCAGATATGTGCAGGTTTTAGTATTCACAATCCCTACATTGGTAAGGTTATGCAGGAAGATCATAAACTGTGTTCAACGAAATAACGCGTCTGAATTGCCCTGACGAAAATCATCTTTGAAAATGACGTGCAAGTGACTGACAAAGAAAGGCAGTTATAAGACGTGAAGAAGAGACAGAAATGTTACGAGCTCAGTAGGTACCCATAAACGATTCGAATATTTTGCACACTTTTTAAAGCTAAAATTCCATCACGATGATAAACTCAAGAATCTGATAAGTTTAAAACAAGGTTTCTTGGAAGAAGGTTGATGTCGAGTTTGACGAGACAATTACGCCTGTGTTTTCTAATGAATTCCTATATACTAAAGTTGTTTCTTAATCATGGAAACATCGAGCCTTTCCACTCTTGTGGGTGGCGTCAACGATTATAGCATTAGGAGCTTGCACCCACACTGATATCTCTAATCTATCAATTGCCCCAAGCGAAAACAAAATCCAGCGAAATACGCGATCATCAAGGACGCTAATCCATCCCGAATGAGTTTCATAAAGTCTTAACTGCCAGGTAGCGCAAACCAACAAACCACAGTACTTGTTAATTTCAATTCCTATTTCGCAATCTACCATTGTAATGCTTTCAGATTCATGACATTTAGGGGTTTTTTTAAGGACACGAAATAAAGAAAAAAATTAGTTGTGATATGCACATTTTGTCACGCTAAAAATTCATAATGAAAAATTAGTTGAATATAACATTTATTGGATATATGGTACACGACCTTGACATAACGTATTTATCCATGGATTATGAAAGTCGGGCAGATGAAGAAATAAAATGAAAAGGAAAACAATACAGAAACATGAACGGAATAACTCGATTGCGGGTTTTATCCTTTTTTCCCCCAAATAGAGACAAAATTCTGATGGACATAAAATCCGTGTTGTTTGCGTACTATAATACATTCTGTCATGACAACCAGTCTAGATTATCAATAACCCTGCCGAGAATTCTGTGTTCTCTTGGCGAGCGACGCTTGCAGAGACAGTGACAGAAAGGGGAGTTTTCATAAGAGATTGATGCACAATTGTCGATTTGAATATCATCCCTGTTGAGTTGTAGCCGCAAATTTGAAAAGAGGGTATTTAAAGTAGTGTATTCGTGAATCCCTTGGTGCTGCATCCTGAAACTATGGAAGCTGAGATTTTGTCCAGACGCGTCCGGGCACGGCATGGGACCCACTGATTGATCGCATCGGGCTTTCATTGCGATTGAGAAAACCGAGAGGAACAATTTTAGCCTGCGGACATCAAAATTTTACTCAAATATTCTGAATGAATATCATCTGCTCACTAATTCATGGTAATCCCGCGTATTGTCCGCGGCAACTATTAATTTGCCAGTGGCCATAGAAAATTCCCTTGCGACAACCGAAAGAAAACGTTTTTACGATCTTTCTTTCTGCAGCGTGCTGTAACACCATGCAGTCCACACAAGGAGAGGCTAAATAATGGGGACGTCTGCTGGGCAGAGATTTCGTCTCGTTTTCATTCACTCCTGCGGTTTGACCAAAAAAGGCTGAAGACAGGCTAAATAGGCTTAATAGATCACTTGCATAGGCCATTAAGTTTATTGCGTAGGTCTTCTTTTGTGTCTCGATTCAAAGATCTGTAAGACCGAATGCTCTGTTTGAATCCCTTAAAATACCATCAATAATTATTTTCAACCTTTCCCGGGTCATGGATGGGTTTATGACCAAGCCCAATACTCGAATTGCATCTCAAAACTATCTCATGCGAATCGTACGAGGAATGATTACGAACTTTCAATGTGAGCAATGAGCAATCCAACCAACATGATCCAAATGTTATCCCCAATTCGAGTCGTCTGCTTAGATCGTCACTAAAGTAATAGTGATTATAAACACAGTTGCCCACTTGCCACTGATCGCATCGGATCGCACGGGAGTTTGATCTCTCGCTTCCGACTGCGTGCCTTGCGACTTTATTTCGATCCGATGTTTTTGTCGCTCAGAAATGAAGGCGATCAATCAATTAGTAGCTCTCGTTGTATAATGATAATGATTAGCGCTCGAAGTTGTCTTCCTCTCCTCTCGAATTTGTGTGTTCTGATTCACATCTCCATATTTAATACAACAAGGAAGTAAGTGACAAATCATCCATATCTGAGTTAGTACTGCGTTTAGATTATACAATAGGCAAATCCTTCTTGGCTACTATACCAGTATTTCTACAAAGAGAGGCCCAACACTGTACTGACACCAGTTATGAGAATGAGAATTTTACCACTTTAGAAAGATCCTCTGAGACAGTCGTGGAATTTGTATTCCTTATCCAGCGTAGATGTGGACTTAGGGCTAAAGCTAGAAAGTTCGGCCTCCAGTCGGTGCCAAGCCGGACCCCTCAAAGTTTCAGCGTTTTAGGTCTACCATGCATGGTATAGCAAGGAATGGGCAAAAGAAGAGGAGGGTTTTTTTTTTTTTTTTCGTTTTGATTTGTTTTGTCTTAATCATACAGTGACTCCATTCTCCTGCAACAGACCGTTTCTGTAATGCTTGAAAGTCTTTGGATGTTTTGTTCACCAAAGTTGCCCTTAAACCACCATAAAGCTTGGCGAAGGCTTGCCCTACCTAGCAACAAGTGAACATTCCTGCCTATACAAGGAATATTCACAGGAAGGAGCTGTAGGTGAATGAAATGCTTTATCACCAGGCTAGGTAAAAATGGCAGAGGTAAAAATGGCAGAGGTAAAAATGGCAGAGGTAAAAATGGCAGGGGTAAAAATGGCAGAGGTAAAAATGGCAGAGGTAAAAATGGCAGAGGTAAAAATGGCAGAGGTAAAAATGGCAGGGGTAAAAATGGCAGGGGTAAAAATGGCAGAGGTAAAAATGACAGAGGTAAAAATGGCAGAGGTAAAAATGGCAGAGGTAAAAATGGCAGGGGCAAAAATGTCAGAGGTAAATAATTATGTCAGTGGTAAAAATGTCAGAGGTAAAGTTGTCAATGGTCAAAATGTCAGTGGTCAAAATGCTAGAGATAGAAATGCCATTGATAAAAATTTAGTCGTTGAAATGCAAGAGGACGAGGTAAAGGTGACAGATTTTTTGCTTCATGTTTCTGACACCTTTCTCGCAATACGCGCTTTTCGTGCCTTCTGAAATAAAGCACGGGGAGACCGGGGAGAAATGGGACACGGGGAGAAATATGGGACACTCATGTAACTTGAAAAATGCTTGGCCAGTCAACAATCCAATATATCAGTAAAACGATGAGCCTCGGTACACCTGAAAATGGACATATTAAACCACTATGCAGCTCTACAGGTATCTTGTCAGTAAAATATCAAACTTACTATATATCTGGTAGATCCTATACTATGTTAATAGATATTTTAATAAGTGTGCAAACTTCTGGAAATAAAATTGCTAGATAACAGACATGCAGGTATGAAAAATTGGCAGGGATCTTCTACTGTTTCTGTTACCACTGGGAGAAATTTAATAGGGCAGTGTTACATTTCACCCCGCGGCACATGTAAATCCTACATTGGTCATGATGGTTATCCAATTTCTCTCCAGGTTGTCTCATTTCTCCCCGCTTGATGTCCCATACCCCCAAAATAGGGGTTAAACAAATCATTAATTACACGAAAATGTTTTATATATAAAGGGGTATCACTAAATACTCTTAGTGGGGCAGCTTAGCAAATCTATCGTGCATTTTGTGATACAAGCACCAAATCTGGCAGAAATGTACATTAACATATTGCAAACATTTTCAGATATTGGGCCACTTGGAATTCTCTCTTTATGTCCGCCATATTGGATTTCAAAATGGTCGCCATTTGAAATCTACAGTTGCGATTATCTCTGGGTCTAATGGTGCTATTGACCTGATTCTGGTGTGTTCCGGGATTTACGCCCATGCTTTGGGGCAACAGCTAAGTTTGAAAGGCATCAAACATTTACATTTTTTTCGCCTGCGGATTCGTTCAACAATGATTGAAAGAAATCCCATGGCAAACTATCGGTTTTTTCTCTCACTAGAACAGTTTATTGCTAAAGTTCGTCTCCAGTTTTAATAGGCATAAGTTTGCAAAGTGACCACAAAGTGTTCATTGAACTTCGAGATATTTGTTTTTGCGCCATGTGATACTTGAACAATGTAATAAAATATTTTGCAAGAGCTTTCTTATGTCTGCCGATACGTCTCCTGTAGTTTGTTTTTTGCGTTTTGTATTTTTACTTCTATATTATGTCGCGATCAGACCTTGTGATAGGCTCCTATAACGAAACCTGAATGTGAGAAAATAGCATAGAACAGGTGAAAAATTAGCGGTTTGTTTCGACTATGTCTCCTTCACTTCTTTACACTAAACAGTTAAAAAAATGAAAAATAATGACAATATACTAGCCTGGACGTGAGCGGAATTCGTTTGTGTAAGAGTGGGTATGTGAGAGTATGTATATCTGCGTATATAGAAGTATATGTTTATACCAAAAGTGGGTTCGTGCGTGTGTGTGTGTGTGTGTGTGTGATAACTTCATTGGGTGAAACAACGTAGGATTACACTGTTTAAGGGTTTTGCAGCATTGTTGGAAGCCCCTTATAATGATAGATAACAGTAATAATAATAATAATAATGAATAACAAAAATAATTTCCCATTTTTAGGCCTACTATAGGCTCTTAGCTGGTTTATCATTCCTGTGAACAGACAGAATACGCCACTGCACTTGAATCAAACTCAGAATAATGAGAGTGCTCTAATCTTTTTAAAACATAATTCAATAAATATTCTTCAAATCTGCAGTTTGGATTTGATAATTCGATAAATACAGTTTGCTCTGGCAGGTTATCATTCAAAACCTCTTCATACGTTCATCTCTGACGAAATCGCTCTCATTACTTCTAACATTTTACCTCTGCCATTTTTACCTCTGCCATTTTTACCTCTGCCACTTTTACCTCTGCCATTTTTACCTCTGCCATTTTTACCCCTGCCATTTTTACCCCAGCCATTTTTACCTCTGCCATTTTTACCTCTGCCATTTTTACCTCTGCCATTTTTACCTCTGTCATTTTTACCCCTGCCATTTTTACCCCTGCCATTTTTACCCCTGCCATTTTTACCCCTGCCATTTTTACCTCTGCCATTTTTACCTCTGCCATTTTTACCTCTGCCATTTTTACCTCTGCCATTTTTACCTCTGCCATTTTTACCCCTGCCATTTTTACCCCTGCCATTTTTACCCCTGCCATTTTTACACCGAACCGTAAAGGACATCAAACATCCATGATGTAATCAGACGTAATATTGCATTACAGAAACGGTCTACTGAAGAAAGCTTCCAATTATTTGTGTTCCCCTAATTTTAAAATAAAGCGATCTAACTCCATTCTGGTTAAGTTGGGATAATAATTTTGCGAATAAAGCAACTACTGAAACAACAAAGAAAGTAATAAGGAAATAAGGGACATTTGTAATCATAACTTTAAGAACATATCTTGTACAAGTGAGGTATTACTGGAAAGGTTTTTTTGTGTGTTTTGTATGTATCTATGTATGTATGTTTGTTTGTTGTTGTTGTTTTTTCTCTGCCTGATGATGGACTTACTTTTAATAAAAATGTTTATTCATGGTTGTATGTTTATACTTGGCGGTTAGCCCAGTTTGCAATGAAACTCATTCATTTGGTTTCTTGAGAATGGAGCCTCAAACAGAAACTGCTTGGCTGCATGATGCGATGTGTCTCTGGTTGAGGATTGATAATGATGATATGTAGATGAAGAGCTTGTTTCCAAAAGGCGTTACATCCATCATTTTTCAATGGATTTAGCGCCTTTTGGAGGCTCTTCAAATAATAATGAACATACAGCTTTACCTGCATGTGAGCATTTGTCGACGTCGTATTCACATACTCATATAAGCATTCAAAATAAGCGCTTATTAGCCATGCACACTGAAAGTATAATACCCATCTACACTCAGTTTCGAGCTTTCATTCACGACCAAAAAAAAAAAACTTAAAAAAACCTAAAAAACAAACACACACACACACACACACACACACACACACACACGCATAAATTTGTTTCAGCTTTCATTCTATTATGATTTGCCTGTTGTCGCTGTTGTTGTGGACAATTTATTTGAATACCCATATATTGTTCAAAATAACTGAAAGAGGGCTACATAGAGGTAAAGAGACATGGTGCGTTACATCTATAATGTTGGTGGAGGAAGAGCTAGGAGAACATAATGAAATCAACGTCAAGTTTAATCAGGTAGAAAGGACAATTCGGTGTTAGCTTTCATCTCAGTGCGTGAGGCTCGTAACGAATAGATCAAACTAAATGCTTCTTTTCGTTCTATTATTTCCCCTTTACGTGTCCGCTTACCTGAAGCATGACGGTAACCCAACCACAGCGGTATTTCGTGGGAGTGAGTATAATATGTACCTGTGATGGGGTTTTGTTGGAAATTAACAAGTGGGTAGTAGCGGGTCCATTTGTGTCGACCAATTGAATTGTTGGGGCAGCTGGCTGTCAATGGGTCATTAAGTCTGGGTTTTGTGCTGTAATTACTGTGAGTTACACAGGTTGCGACAGTTAGCAAGTGGCATTCATGAAAACCACCACGCACCAGCGGCTCATAGCTTTCATTTAGGCCTACCCTTTGCTTAATTCCCTCACTTGGTGGAAGCTAGGAAAGTAACAGTTTGCTTGCGACCATTTCATGAAGATCGTGACACTGACAGGGAGATGGGAAAGAGACCCTTCTCCCCCTCCATTCCCTCCACCCCCCCCCCCCCCTCCGGTCTGAATCTATCAAGTCGTCAGCAGGCAAGCTTCGTCATGAAACGAAGTCTAAAAGTTTGAGCGGGAACCCTTGCTTGAACAGAAAGATCACTTGAGTTTGGGACAACCGCCCAATAAAAACAACAACGCCTTTCACAGAATAAACAAAGAGGCAAATTCACAAATCAAAACTCAAAGTAAAAAGTTACCTTTATGTCGTAACTTGCCTTTAGTCTTTAGGCCTATACTTCGTTGCATGTGTGCGTGTCAGCTTGTTTATTTGTCGAATTTCAGCCTACGGAAAATAATCTCTAATGCAGTATAGGTTCAGGTGACTGATACACAGTTGATGTGAGAGATTGTCCAGACACATACCAGTCATTTTTTTTTTTTCCAAACATCCCTTACCCGGAGAGCAAGCTATTAGCTTTTCAGTGTTCAAAATCGATTTTGTTACTCTTTGCGCAACGCAAATCGGCAACGTAGAGAGGGATTCCCTCATCGCTCCCTCCTCACGGGTCTGTCAGGAATACCATGAATTACATGAATCATGTTATGACACACACAAACAATGATGACTGCACAGTTGTGTGTGTTTGTGTATGTGTCTCCAATTATGTCTGTGATGATTAACGTCGTCACGCGGTCACGTGCTCACACTACAGAGAAAACATGAGCATTAACGGAAAAAACAAAAGGTGTCTGGTGCATCCGCTAACATGATTCCGGAACGTTTGCGAAGAATGGTGCTCCGTTCTCGACGACGCCCACAACCTTCAGAGGTGTGTTGCCACCGTGTAAACATTGGATCCAGTCTACCGCTCTGGTGAGCACCACCATGTAGACACAGGCACTTCGCAATCAAGGCCAACGGATGTATTTGATAATGTGCTCCGTTTTCTTCTCCCTCAAATTCAGGGACTGTCTGACGAGATCAGTGGGCCATCATCAATGCGGTCGAATGAGAAAGCAGATCTCTTTGTGAATGGCGCAAGGTGGAGTGATAGCGATCTGCCACAAGTTTCCACTTAAAGGCCACACTTTGATCCTTTGCATGCGTGTCACACATTAATTCACTACCCATAAATAATGGGTTACAGCTCGTTATTCCGAAGGTTCGATATTCCGAAGGCTCTTTATTCCTAAGATTCGTTATTCCGAAGGTTCGTTGTTCCGAATGTCAATTTCGGATTGACCAATCTTCGGAATAACGAACCTTCGGAATAACGCCACAAATTTTCGGATTAACGAACCCTTTTTCATTTTCGGATTAACGAACCTGTAGGTATAGGGAATTTGCATGTTTCGGATTAACGACCCTTCGGAATAGCGAACCTTCGGAATAACGAACAGCACCCAAATAATGTGTGTGAAATCTGTGTATTGCTCATAGACACAGAAAGGGTTAACAATGTGACCAGTTTACAAAAACTGAGCTGCACGGTTGTACTCGTGCCACTGGAGTCTCTAACATTATTAAGATGTGAAGCTATTATAGACTCAGCGTCGAAATTGCACTATCCCAATATGCCATGTCACCTGCTTGTATGAATTCTTATGGTTACCTCGTTGTAATTATGTATCATTTCAATGTGGAAATAAAATGAAATAACATTAAATGAACTGTAATTAAATTAAATGAAATAAATCATAAATGTTTAAACAAGAAGAAGAAGAAGAAGAAGAAGAAGAAGAAAAAGTGGTGAACCCGTAGGAGTGAACGGATTGTATATCATTTGTCCATATTGTACAATCCCCATCCACAGACAAGTTTTAAAATCAACCATTTGGGAAATGGTGTAGAGACCGTGTGAACTTTGACTAAAATTTGTTAAGATCATTCTGATGTTGAAAAGAGGACGAGAATCGGATTCTTTAAACAGTTTTGTTAAAATCTGGTGAGGTTAAATACCAACTTGATAGAAAAGTTTCTTGAATCTTTGGCTCCGAGCTGTCTGTCCGGGTTGTCACGTTCTCCAGGGCATTCAAATATTTAGCTCGGATTTTCTTCACAGACAAGAAAGACTCACTGGACTTTTTCAGAACGTCCTTCGTCCAGGTAAATTTACTTTCCAGAGATCTCCATTCTCTCGGACTTCCGTGAAAATAAAAGACTGTCAGAATTAGGTCAGTAGCTGATGTCAAGGCAGCCTGAAATAATGGTGTCCGTGGATTTACTTGGCAGTTCAGAACAAGGAGTGATTATCAGTCACAATTTCTCGGGAATGTCCAGTCAAACAAAACTTTTAAAATTGAAACGCGGAAATACTGTATAAAATGTGAGGATTAATGTTCTTTGTGATTGTGCATAGCGCAGACATGGTAATATATATATCACGTCCATAGAAGGTGTCTGTTTTATCAGAGTAAAAACTGCTTCCAATTTGTAGATTTTGTTTAACTTTCGCTATGACGTCACAATCTAACTTTATTTGATCGAAGTATATATCTGATGGCATTCACGTCATGAAAAGTAAACAGCATGGAACAATAAACTTCGCCACATTTCAGTCGAGCATAAAGCTACGCACACAGTGCCTTAACATTGTTTCATGTAAAAATCATATACCGATACATCAATGACTTGAATTATTATGTAGAAATGAAAGCACGCGGCCGGATGCAAACGCTTCCGATAAACAGAACAAAGATCCTTGTAAGCTTATAGTTGGACAGCCATGTGCCACATCCGTTTCCTCAACTGCCTTCAATACTTCAAATGCTAACAAAGCCTGCATGCACCTTTACTATCAAAAACAGTTTGTTTTCATCCGTTTAAAGACGGGTGTATGGCATGTGATGTCCTCGGAAAATTGTTTACAGAAATTGAACCGTACTCTTGTCATTGATGACTCGTGTGTACGAGGTGTGAGTTGTTACAAACAAACAAACAGACAGATAAACAACTGTTGAGGGTCCTTAAAGGATTTTTTTTTTTTACAATTTGCAGATGAAACAAAAACCCAGCGTTAGTGCTTCTAAATAGTTATAAGAACATGTGAGTTAGGGATATAAACAACCAATGTAAAATGTTAATCAGTATAATCAATGTTATGTATCGTTAGATATGAATAATGATAGAAATTGTTATAATAAAATTGTTTCAAGAATAAACCATCTACAGTTGTGATTTGTTGAGAGAAATATTGATATATCCTATTTTTCAAGGTTTTATTGCAACATTTTTAAATGGTAGGATGTTTTGTGATACAACTGACCAGCAAATATGCGTAAAATGCTATGATTCGAACATTATTTTTTTTATCACTGCTCCCAAAGGTATACATTATCTTTAAAGAAAAGAGAGAAGGGGTGATCCTAATCTCTCCTTCTCGACCTCTTTGGTCCACCAGTTCTCTTTTTAACTCCCTGGGTCCACGAAGCCGAGAAGTCGAGAAAACGGGAACTAGGATATCGCCATTTCGAACTTGAAAAAGCCGAGGAGGAGAGGAATTACCTCGTCTTCTCAGTGGCACTTCCGCAGTGATGTGAAAAACAGCAGCGTTTCTCGAAAATCTTTCTTTCATAGATATATCAGCCGTGACTTTCAGAAGATCAAACGCACATGAGCGAGGTTGATCGTTTCAAGCAAGCTTGAGTAGAGGTGGCTCGCTCGGAGTTGTCGCGTCAAAGCACGCGGGTCGGCCACAAACTGGGCCAAACAGCTAACAGCTGACTGGATGCGTTCAGGAAGTTACGAATGAATTGGGATAATAATGTTGATCTTTGTTGTCTGGGCAAGCAACAGAGGTTGATCAAGGGGGCAGGGGTGCGTGTACGGTGGAAAACATCGATGTACCGAACAGGTAGCCTCGAGTGAATGTTGATTCTTGTAGCATTGGCACGGTGCAAGCAAACGAAATGTTTGTAGCTCCATGGTGCAAGTAAGTGGCGGTCGCGTGCAGTTATTACCGTAAGAAAAGCTGAGCTAAGACAAATTGTGAAACTATACTATTAGTATTATGTTACTGACCGAAAAATTGTGAGCGCAGTGAGGCGACCAGAGTGCAGAAAGCTTAATTAAGTATCTCCCAAGCCAAGCAAACAAAGCAGTAAAAGTTTCACCTCCCAAGGTCGAAAAAACCCATAATTATATTGAATATACACTTAGACTTTTGTAAACACTCTCCATATCCCGATACATACTGTATAAACATACCGAAGTCATATCAGGAAATGTGCAAACCACCGGATGCATTAAAAAGCAGATAACTTTCACAGCAATGAATAATAATTGTCATCATGATCCCGATTCCCGGAACTCAAAGTTGGGACATATTTGAATTTACCTATTTCTTCATTTCTTTTGCGGATGTCACGGATGCTTTCAAGGTTTTAGAAAATCAATGTCATTCACCTTATTTGACGCAAGTAACAGGGTAAAAAGTTCTGTTGCTGTTCGTTATTCCGAAGGTTCGCTACTCCGAAGGTTCGTTGTTCCGGAGGGTCGTTAATCCGAAACACGCAAATTCCCTATACCTAGAGGTTCGTTAATCCGAAAATGAAAAAGGGTTCGTGAATCCGAAAATTTGTGGCGTTATTCCGAAGGTTCGTTATCCCGAAGATCGGTTAATCCGAAATTGAAATTCGGAACAATGAACCTTCGGAATAACGAATCTTAGGAATAAAGAGCCTTCGGAATAACGAACCTTCGGAATAACGAGCTGTAACCAAAAGTTAGTCGCACAACGTGGCGTATATTTTGTAGCCGTTCATAGAAAGCTTCGGAGAAGTGCCAGTTCATTGACCAGTAAATGAATTTAAAAATGAATAGCAGGCCTCCGTGACAAACGATCTCTATTCGCCGATTTAGATGTTACCGATTTTACAGCTGAAACAAATTCTCGTCATCTTGGGTCTGCACAATTGTATGTTAGTTTCACGGTCATGTGACTTCCAAGAGATTTTATAGCTGGGGGAAGAGATGTTGATACATTTGAACATTTGAACTTTGTCCGCTAATAAGGTGCACTACCAGATGAAAAAAAAAAACTGGTACAATGCTACAATGTGTTCGAGCGAAGCGAACCTCATAAAGCCTGGGAGAAATACTAGGAAGTCGCGTGCGTGATGTAGATGTGAAAAGTGTGAAAGGAAAGCAAGGGGTAGAATGGGGTGGCGTTGATGGAGCGGGGGGGGGGGGGGGGGGGGGGGCAGAGGGAATGGAAGGTTTAGCTTTTTGGCAGATTCTCTTTCCCCCAGACAAGAGTGTGTCATTTCAGTGTCTCCTCACAAGGTTGGCTGGCGTACAGGGCGATGAGTCGGTCGCTTGTCACTTCGCTGGCACCCTGTTCTTTCAACCTCATGTCTTCTCACTGAGGGAAAAAGTAACGCTATTATGATTCAACTTATCTCCCCTGCCGCGAAGGAAATCCTAACAAAATGCTCGAATAATGAGAAACCACAGCTCCCCCTTTTTTTCCTGTCTTTTTCCCCATCATGCCCTCTCGAACTCGACGTTTTGAACCTGTTCAATCCCCCGCGAGAGTTACGTTCGATTATGCGAGATTTATTTTGATATGGCTGGGTCTTTTGTTGCCTCGTGTACGAAGGGTGATCCCAATATTGCCCAACTTTTGTTTGTTTGTTGTTTCCTTATAAAGTAATTACGTTCGGTGGTTAACTCTGTCTTTCCCAACAACCACAACCCAATATTGACCGGCAAGACGGCTCCAGTCTTACCACACAGGTGTCCCTCCAAAAAGAAGCCTGTTACATTTTGCTCATCGAGCAAGTATTTTCTCTCGATTCTATGATTTCACATGTATTATTCTGGATTTTGACAACTGACAACCTAAACCAGAAGCTACCCCCCCTTTTTTTTTTTCATCGATTGTCGAAATGTGTCAAGATTGATGGACGGAAACAGCATATACACAAAGGACAAATTCAAGGAAGACACAACGTGGAATAGACCAGTAAACCACTAGCACGCACAAATAGTACGTGCTCACTGCTGGCACGCACACACACACGCACACACACACACACACACACACACACACGCACACACGCACACACAGGCACGCACGCACACACAACCACATACACTATTAGAAAAAGCAATCAAATATATAAATTAATATAATTGATATCAATTAATCCTAACAGAAGGAGCACCTTGTCTCTAGGAACTTTCACAGAGAACGAATCTTTCTTTTTTTGTTTTTTTCATGTTTCATGGAAGCAAATTAGAATAGCAAATTTACAAACAATTTACGAAAAATGAATTTTCTTGAAAGTGACAAGAAAATGAATAAAATCATGAACAATATGATGGAAGACAGAGATACAGGCGGAGTGAAAATGTACCCATGCAGCAACCCTCATAATACAACGATTCTTAATGTTAACCCTCATAATCTCAACTTGAGCATCACAATGCACGAGCGGGTAGACCGGAAATCCATAAATAATAACTCAACTATTTTCGTTTTGCAGGCATACCACATCTGTTCCATGTCTTCAAAGAATCCCTCGTTAAAAATGTGAATGATAGTTTGGTAATACTCATATAACAGAAATCATTCCTATCGATATATATAGTCGGTGGATGTCGCTTACTGTTTGATCTCTTTTCCATTCGCTGAAATTCAGAAGGTTAATTACTCTTTCTTCACTCCATGGCAATCGTGAAGGTCTCTAATGAGTGTGCCTGTATTAGGAGTGAGAATGCATGGAAAGTCTCAATCGCGTTCAACTTTAAACTCTGTTGTGGCATTGAAACCATGGAGAGGCTTTTAAAAAGCGTAAAAAGATAATAGTCACGTATGGTTTTTACGACTTCCTCCCCGTGAGATGGAGGTACCTCTTTCTTACGACAGTTTGTACTTTTAGTGAAATTATGGTCTATTCTTTTTTTTAAATGCATGTTGTGCTTAATTTTGTTTAATTTCGCGTGCGTATTGCCATTTTGCAGCTACTATTAAAGCCAACGTTTCTTAAAGTTAATTGGAAGCCTGAACTACGAAGGGAAAGTTGCCAGTTGATTTAACCTTACCTTTGATGTTTTTAACAATATCACTCGCTTTTGGCATGTAATTCAGCGTATAACATATTACGAGACATAATAACTTTTGGCATGAAATGGCACATGGAAAAATGAGGAGTGTTTAAAAAGAAAAATAGGAAAAGAGTAACGTTGGTTACTAAACATGTAAAGCGTAACATGGCTAGTTTAATATGAGCAGGCATGTACTACAGTAGGATGCATGTCAAACGTGAGAGATAAAATGTCGAGATTATGTTTGCATTGTGAATTATTCTTAAATTCGGTTGATAAAACACACACTTACACAAACACACACACACACAAAACTTTGAAACATTAATTTTTCATAATGTTTTAGCAAAATATTTTCTCAAGTAGCATGAAGCTGGAGTATGTAACATTTGGTGGTATAATCTTGTTTTTTTTTCAATCACGATTTCAATTTTGTCTTCTATAGGTGTAGAGATAAAAAGTAATCACATAAATGAATGTGAGAAGTCAAATTTTTCTCCGGATCGAGAGAAATATTGCTATCGTTAAGTAAGTTCGATTTACAATTAGGCCCTACTGTATTGTAAATTTATGGAGTAGAAAGACACCGTGATAATTAGAAGACACATACGACATAAGGAAACATTCTTAAATTCGAGGAAAAAATCGCAACTTCAGTAAAATGTATTGGGCTGGTTGTCTTTCCAAAGTCGGAGTTGTGCTGCCGTGACGTCCGCAATTTTTGTGGATCGTTCCACGACTCGTATAAATTATCTTTTTTTTTGTCACCAATCTATTTGAAGCTTATCTCAGGTTTAGAACTTGTTCTTTCCGATAATAGGTCTTCCATGATTAAGGTACAAATTCTAAGACTATCGGGAAATATTTCTGTCAAGCAAAATCACATGACGCCCTATACATCGCGAGCTCGTGAACCAGCGAGGAAGAGCGGTCAGGAGTTACGAGAACTCCCGAGAAACCAGCGCGGAGAAACCCAATACAGGACTGAGCCGAGGCTAGGGGTCAGTGACACGCCAAGAAGACCGACTGTGTATAGTGAGCTAAAGACCTGCGACAATCCCGGCAGAGTTCTTAAGTGGTTTTGATGGTTTGGTGCAACTGTAGTTTGGACTGCCCAATTAAATCCCTGCAAATTCTCAACATTATTACACTCATCACAAATAGGACCACTAATAGACGAAGCATTATTAGGCCACCGCCTGGCTGACCACCCCAAATGTCCCATTGTGGAAAACGATTGCAGAAGAGCATTATCAAATTTTGCAACAGTTGTAAGGAGTGAACAAGTACTTGCTCGATAATTTCTCGTATTTCCACAACTACGACATCTAGTAATCGTATCTCCTATTCACAACGGTGCCAACTATCATTAAGACTTGGTAAAGATCCCACGAGGTCAAAGGTGAGAGGTGAAAGTGCGCGACCATGTGAAACCGATCAACTCGTTCTCGCAAACCCATGTTTGGGGTGGGGGGAGGAGCTATGCTGTCCCCACTCACTCACCACGCTGAGGAACAATGGACGTGTAAAGTCCGTCTTTTTTCAGGTGGGAACATGGGATGGAGATCGATCAGATAAATCGGTGGGAAAGCTCTCCTTACTCTCTAAAGAGAGTTCAGAGGAATGCCATGTGATCACCCTCACCCCTCCCTCTCCCTTTCCGTCACAGTCTGCTGGATGCAGTAATCTCTCCAAACTTTGCCGCTCCAATTCCACCATCACCATCACGTTTGGTCCGCGTCCTCCCCTGCGCCCACCTATCTCCCCCGTGCTCTCCATTCTGTCTTCCGTGGGTCACGCCCACAGGTGGATGCTGTCCTCTTCTCTTCGAGATGGAGAGGGAAGAAAAGTTGAAAGTGGAAGAGAATAGAAGTCTCGTAGAAGTAGCAAATTCATACGTAATTGCCCTCTATGATGTAACTTCTACGAAATCATTTTTTTTTAAAAACAAAATAAACTTCACGCCCCTCAACTATAAAGGCGCCGTAAGGTTAATATATCTGAAAATCAAAGCGGATATATATTCTTTTTTTTTACTCAAGACAAGTTATGAGGTAAAGAAAGTAAACTTTACACGCCGAGCTATAAAAGGCATGTTAAGGTTGATATCTGAACATTAAAGCGGAAATACACTTTCTTTTTTTTTAACCAGACAAGTTATCAGGTGTATATCAATCTCTCGATTTCACCTTTGCCTGCTTGCTCGACTTGAGATATCGTATAAAAATTTTGTCACGTATGGGGACTCTCAAAGGTGGTTCCAGACGAAATAAATGTACTTCGACCAGCAACAATTTGGTTTGATGTCAAGATGAGTCCCCTTCCTTATTTTGAAGACAACCAGAATTTGGCTGATCATCATCCCACGTCCAAACTGCTACTATGCAGAGGTTTTTGGGGACTAGCGATTGCAATACTCAGAAAACGCAACTTGACCCGATGAAATCGAAGAAACCTGAGCGACATCGGTGTCAATTATGCGTAATACGAATCGGAGGTCTCGCGCGGGAAATGAGACAAATATGCCGCTCATGAAAATTACAACATTCACTCTTGTCAATCGCTGAACAAGAAAAGAAAAAAAAATCTCAGCCATGTCGTGGATAATTATACCACGGACACAATCTACATACAAAACCCCAAGAAATCCTGCACCGATACAGGGAAGAATATTATATGGTTTTATGAAATTGACTAACTGCATATGGAACGCAAGCGAAGCGAGCGAAAAACATTTTTTTTTTTCGTGGATTTTGCTTTTCAGTTTGGGGAAATCTGTAAAACTATAATACAGAGCCTCTCAAATGCTGCCTTTCTATTTCAAAGTACCTAGTCATTTAAAACATTTTTCGCCTCGTTTTCTCTAATTTCTCCCTTTTTTAATGTCTTCGTCGAATAGTGCCTACAAGTGTGTTGAACATTGTTAGATTTGCCTGAGTTTACATTTTCTGCATACTTTTAAATTATTGCTGTTTATAATTATGATGATGTATACTTATAAATCATGTTTGTGAGTGATCCAAGTATTACAAGCCTTGCTTTTTAGTGGACTACTCTTTTTTCAATACTTAATTTTTTCTCATCCTTCAATGCATGCATAGGTGTTCTTAGTTATTCTACTTTTATCTTATCTTATAATAAATGTACTCTGCCATTCAAAATGCGTTACCTATTTTTTCTCTGATTGAAATTGTTCAAACAATGTGATCGTTTGACGCATGCTTTGCATTCCGTTTCACTCGTTGTTAGATGGAGATAAAGATTGAATTGGATTGATTTTTCCATGTCCTCTTTTCCTACCTCGCTAGCCTCTTGTGAAAACGTGAAGAGCAACGCTGGATATTTCCAGAAAAGAGAGAGAGAGAGAGAGAGAGAGAGAAGGAGAGAGAGAGAGAGAGGGAGAGAGAGAGGGAGAGAGAGGGGGGAGAGGGAGAGACAGTCACATTCGTTGAGTGAGAAAAGGTAGAAAGAGAGGGTGGTGTGATCTAAAAATTGTGAGGATAAAAGCAAAGGATCAGGCAGGGAAAGGAGCGAGTGAATTGTCAGCCTATATAATTAAGACCAATCCTTCCTCACAAAAGAAAATAGGCACCAAATATTTATTGTCGGACTACCAAGGAGAAAGCCTGTGCTCTGAGGTCAGATTAGGGTAAATCTGGGTCCTGGGTAAGGACCGAGATGTCACCCCCTTTTTTTTCTTTCCGGAGTCTTTTCAATTCGATCTGTGCGGGAGGTGTGTGTGCGTGTGTGCGTGTGTATGCGCGCGCGCATCCATTTTTCTTTCTTTCTTTCTTTCTTTCTTTCTTTTCTTTCTTCTTTTTCTTTTTCTCCTTCTTCTTCTTCTCCTTCTTCTTCTCCTTCTTCTTTTAAAGAAAGCAAAGTGGTAGTTGGACTGAACAGGGAGGTGATTTCGTCTCGTCTCCCTGAATTGAATGATCACATAGTAGGCCTCTATACAAGACATTATCATGCTATATGCGATATAATGCAGAAACATGGAGAAACAGAATGAAAGTTTTTTCCCCCATGAATTATGAATTATAAGAATCTCCTATATCTTGATTATTAGTAAAATTATAAATTCTATTTCAATGCTTCAGTTTGCAGAGAGAATGCCAATTTGTCGACACAGAGGTTGGTATCTATACCATACAGTGCCATCGAAAATGAACTCGCGATTTTGATGTTCAATAACAAAAACAAAAGAAAACAGAATCTCAAGCAATATAGATTGACAAGGGAGTTAAGTAGGCCTATACATTATGGGTATGATACGCAGTGTGGGTGCAATGATGTATACCATATAGACTAATTTTTAAACTTAAATATGTAACCAGAGCGGTGGAAGCACCTCCCCGAAGTAAACTTTCTCGTGTGGAGAAATGAACGATGTTGGAATGCTCATACAATGAACCTTGAGCTCCTTTATCGACTATCGCTATGTCGACGTCTTATTTGTCCACTTTAATTATTTTTCCTGTCAGAATAACACAAAAAGGGCATATAATTCGCATTTTTATGTCAGTTAAGTCTCTATAATGGTAGGCTCAGACATCGACGTATCTTCAGGGCTTATTGGTAGCAGGTTGCCGAGTTAAAATTTCATCTTTGGCAACCTCGTGTCCTTGGATGGCTAGATCTGAATAAACGGCACTGCATAGTCGTTATCGAAGCATTTCTAGAACAAGGCCGCATTTTTCAACCAATTTCAACAGAGAGAGAGAGAGAGAGAGAGAGAGAGAAACAGAGGAGAAAACAGCAGAAAAGTGGAAAGAAAAGCGCAAGGCGATAAGAGGACAAATTCCGTTTAGAGTGCGCACGCTGAGTCGGAACACTAGGCGCAGACAGGCGCGCAGTAGTGGGTCGCGTAGAAGGTCGCCTGCGCTGCTGTGTCAAACAACACGGATAACTAGTACAGTTGATGGCTGCGTAAAGGTGTGAGGAATGAATAGGGTCTGTTGGGCCCTGCCGTACCCCCTTGGAGGGGTGTCGTTACCCTCTTCCCCCCCCCCCCCCTTCCTCACTCTCTTTCTGATCAGACGATGTCCTGCAGAGCTGATGCTCAGCTAGGGTGGCATTACTCTGATAAGTGGTAACAATAACTGTCGAAGTGTCATCCATTGTTCGCTTGAAAATCGGAAAATTGGACGAGCTGATGCCGATCAAGACGGGGCACCTCTTACCTCTTAACCAGTCTACCCCCAATCCGCAAGTTGTCTTGGGGAAAAAAGTTTTGAGCAATCGCAGGCAATAACTTCTCACCTTTCATTGGACTTTTCAGGAAGCCGGAGAAGAGTGCATCGAATTCAGAACCTTAAAAGAAATGTTACGCTGATTCTCTTTAGAGAAGGTGGATGAATTGAGAGCATGACTGTGTCATCTTATCCACACTCTACCACAATATCATAAGTGCGTGATGAAATGGAATGGTATTTCTAGGCTAGTGACTACAGTATCATATATCTACCACTCCGAGAGACCAACAAACCTGACCTGGGAAACTTTCCCCCGATTTCTCATGACTAATGTTCGCTCTATAAATATAGCCCTTTTTACACCTGTGTTTCTTAACCCCGTACTTTCTCTGACCCAGGACTACTGTTAGTCCCGTACCAATTTTTTTTCAGCTTTTTACACTCGCCAATAAGTCCCGTACTAAGCTTTTGTCCGGGGCTAAGGAAAAATTTGCATGTGTAAAAAGTCCTTATCTGTGTGTAAAGTGGTGGAGTAACATGCCCACTTTACTGTAGAGATTGTATGGGCAGGAAGCTGGAATATAGCTTTCCTGCCAAGACATGTAACATAAGTTTATAGAGCAACTTGCCCACTTTAGTGTACATAGAATTTGGAGAACCAGAAAGCTGGAATCTATTCATTACCAAGATACAATAGGTGCTTGGTACACAGTGTATTATATAGTGCCACCACGCAACCTAAAGGTTGAATGAGTTTATGAAACAAAAGAGGTACTGCCACCCTACTTGAATAGTGGATTTAGTGGCAATGACTGGACAGTGGTAATGACTGGACAGTGACTTAGAGATAGAAAACCACATAAAAGTGGCTGGTATTGTTCTATGTTACTTTGAAGTTTGCCACCTTGTGATGCTGTACAAAGAACCAGAGTAGAGCATTCCGATGTAAAATGCTTTGTATTAAGTCTCCTTCTCTCCCTCCCCCATCTCTCCCTCTGCCTCTTTGTCTCTCTCTCTCCCTTACCATTCATGGTCAGTTTTGTATAAAGTTTTTGTATAAAGTTTCTTTGAGAAGGGTTAGTCAGGAAAGCTTGGGTACGGTACCAGAGATAAGTATTATGGGATAGTAGGAACAGGAAAGTATATATAGTAGGGCCTATATATTGGAGAAGAGAGTTCGGGTCAGTCTCTCTCCCCAGGGAGGTGGATTCCCACCTCCCTGCTCTCCTCCCCAAGCCCTGTGAAGTGGAAGGACGTGTTCAAATTTCTCAGAGACCAAGCTGTTATATACTTAAAATGTTTTAGTGGAGAAACTTAACCTTTTGCATCTATACACCCAATTCCGTCTTGACATAACTAAGTCATGTCTACTGTACATCAGTTCAAAGTTGATAAGATGTTTCGAATGATATTTTATGGACGCTTTGCTGGACATTCGAAATGGTCTGTTATAATTATGTTGGTCGATCTAAGGAGGAGTCAAATGACCACTTAGTGTTTTGAGGACCAGACATGCAGCTTTTAGAATGTGCAGCAATCCCGAAGTAACTTTCACTTGGACGAGGACCCCCCCCCCCCCCAACTGTATAGATGTTTCGAATGATATTTTATGGACGCTTTACTGGACATTCGAAACGGTCTGTTTATATGTTGGTCGACCTAAGGAAGAGTCAAATGACTACTTAGTGTTTTGAGGACCAGACATGCAGCTTTCGGAATGTGCAGCAATCCCGAAGTAACTTTCATTTGGACATGGACCCCCCCCCCCCCCAACTGTATGTGTGAGTCAACTCAACGCAGAGATGTCTTCAAGTCATCATTCGCGGCTCCTCTTCACTTCATGAACTGAGCGCTCCAACGAGATTCGCCATCAGTTAGCATGTTAAGTCGACCGCGAGGACTGTATTTGTAAGCATTTTGCGCGAATAATGAATGGTAGAGACCCAATCCCCTTCATTGAATATCAGAGTGGACTTATAATGTGAGTACATTCTTATCTCTGTCATTTGTATATGTATAATAACTCTGTTTATTTTTCATGGTTCAAAGAGATCAAACTGATTGCTCTGATGCGTGACCTTGAATAAATCTCAACACCAACAAGGTGATTAATGTAATCCAATGTGTACCACATTGTCTTTGTCACTGCTTTGACGCCCACATATTTGATTTGTTTAATGTTTCTGTGTGGTATATCCATTTGGATGAAATTATGTATTCGGGGTGAGAATAAGCCATCCTGACAAGTGACTTTATTCTACAACACACACACCCTAACACCCCCTTACATGTGGATTCATGGAAAAAACAGAAACGCACTCGACTTGTATACTGATTTAAATTCCCCAAGCTGAATTTTAGTATCATGCTTCATTTTTCTTTTCGATGAACGCTGGAACTGTTGAGGATGCATAAACAATGATAATAATTCTCAGTTAGTGCTCAGATGGAATTCGTGTCATTAATAATAGAGGGAGATAACCATAATCGAACAGATTAACCCTTTGTACGTTTTGAGAGTCGATAGGCATTGAAAACCTCGTATACATTGTACACAAAGTCCCCCGAATCTGAAAGTTACCCCGAGACAAGCTCAAGCTTTCTCTTACTTCCGCTTTGAAGCCCTTTTGTAACAACTTGATTTCTCAATGGACGAGGCTTTTATCAATCTCTGCCAAAAGGAATTTCATTGTAATAGATTGCTGAATTCGCACACATATTACTTTGTCGTGATCAACCGCGTTTCATATATCAGTTTCGATAAGAAAGACCTTGAATCTGGCTCTATCGTCTGTGATTCTTTTCTACATTTTTCCCTTCTTTTTTCCCTATCAAGACGATGTGAGCCAAATATTACCTCCAGTGACTTAAATGGCGATCAACGAGGTTATATATTTATGATATGTTATAGACCTATTTGTTTGTTTGCTGGATTTCTTTTTTTTTTAAATCGACTTCAAGGGAATCGGCACTTACCGCTATTTGCAACAGGAAACGGTAATCTATAGATGTAATGAAGATCGATCTCCTCAACAGCTCAAGAAACATTCGAAATTATGTACGCTTCACATGGCCATGAAAGACGCTGCTATGCCCTTGATCTTGAAACGAAGTAAATTCCAAGTAGAAGTGTCACTCCAACCAAAGTGAAAAAAAAGTTATTGAACGTTTAAATTTTTTTTCAGGCAAGTTTTATGAAATAAGGTATATTTCTATGATCTTTTAAAAATTCTTTATCTCATCTCACTGAAATTTCTACCATTCTGTTTGTCATTCTTCGCACTCGTGAGAGAGGAATTTCTGCGGTTGCCCTACTTTTCTATCTTTTTATCATTGTTATTTTATTTTGCCGGTGTTTACATACAGACTATGACATATCCTTGGGTAGAGGGAGATTATGAATAATTATGTTTCCCTCTCTTCACTTCCCGTCCTTTAGATTGAATAGGAGATGATATCTCCTATTATAACAGTACTGTGAGATATCAATAGAACGTATAATCACGTGACTCACGGTGTCATTCGACGTCGTTCAGATCAACACACTACAATGGGGAAATTCCCCTGGGCGGCGGTACGAGCGACGCCTGGGAGTTGCAATGGATGGATACTTTAAATCAGTTCTCTTCCTTCCTCATCGAGGAGGTAAAGATTTATGAATGAGCCGCCGTTTCAGTTGATAATCCATACAGTATCCTGGGAGAGTATAGAGTATACAGATACGAAAGCAAGTGCCATTCACGAGAGATAGTCATTGTGTTCCTTGTGCATGGAAATATTGGACAAGGCTATGTCCTGAGCTCCCTGATCCATTGCAGAATGCTGAAAAATAGCGATCGAAGATATTCGTAGAAAAAAAAATCCTTAATTTGTGAAAGAGGAATAACTTATTCAAAAGGAAAAATGCAAAATGATGCTTTGATCTCTCACTCCTCCTCCGGCCATGAAAGATTAGCTCGGACAAACATTCGAAACGGCCAAACAAGTAAACAAGTAACCAAGCAACCAAGCAACCAAGCAAACAAACAACAAAAAAACAAACACCGAAGGATGAGACTGAATTTTCACTTAATTAGACTATTCCATATATATTTTTTATAACCAATCCTTTCTCAGTATCACAAGGGATTATTGCTTTTAAACAGTTGGGTGCTTGGGAGCACTTATTTCTGTTTTTTCATGTCAAAGACGGGAATTTATTCAAAACAACAACAACAACAACAGCAGCAATAACAACAACACACAGACAAACAAACAAACACACACACACACACACACACACACACACACGATAAGAGGACATGACATTTTTTGAATTTTGAACTGGTGCATTAGTTATCCAAGTGTGTCGGGTATGATGGAAATTGTGAACTAAGCAATCGGGTCGTTTTCATAGTTTACTGTATACAGTATACATTGTGTAATGCTATGACAATAATGGCATGGTACTTATAATCCATTTATATGTATGTATGCACGCACTGAGTGTACTCTATTGTATAATTATATTGTTATCACATAATGTAAGAACTGTACAATGTATTAAAAGGATATGATTTTTATGAAATTATTTTTCGTTATTGAGTACCAGGAAAAAAAACAAACAAATTTCTGTTTCCCGACTCAACAGACAAAAATATACTCGTATCATCATACATAATCATTATCATATCATAGTATTATGCGAAACTTTCTATATGTTAGGTCCAAATTTGATAAAGCTTTCACCTCTCTTTTTTGTTGATTTTACTGTGTTTGTTCACGTGAACATGATCGCGCAGTGAAATATTCTAGCACCTTGTTAATTGCATGGATCAACTTTCAGCGAACTCTTTTTCTAAAAAAATAAAATAAACACATAACTGTAGACGGTTTATTCTGGCAACAATGTTATCATAACCATTGTTCACAGCTTGTATATTCAACAATGCTTTATTTTGATTATACTGATTAACATTTTTTACATTGGTTGTTTCTATCCCTAACTTAAATCTTAGAACTATTTTGAAGCGCTAAAGCTGGGTTTTTGTTTCATCTGCAAATTGAGTAAACAATACCCATTGATAATAACATGTTTTCGGGGAAGAACAGTTTTGTCTCGTTGTTTTGTTTTGTTTTGTTTGTTCCTGCGGAAGCTCACATCTCCTTCTTTTTTCTTCCTTTTTTAATTCTTTTGTTTGTGGGACAACATGCACAACACACACAAACAGACGCACACCTACGCACACACAAAATACACACGCACCCACCCACACACAACCTCCATACACGGATACACACAACGGATACGGCGCGCAAACACTTTGTGACTATCTCCGAAGAGAGGATGACAGGTGCGAACGAATGATTCAGGCCAGCTGGGTGCCAAACCAGTGCTCGCTCAGATGCGTGGCACGTCTACGCCAAGTGCGCGCGGCATTGGACTTGAGTGGCCACCACGATATCGCCCGCCTGTCAGCTGTTTGTGACGTCATGACGCGTCACACGTCCGCGTAAAGTCACCTGTGAAACAGTCGCGTCCCTTGGCTGGGCTCAATTCCAGACTCCAGCAATAATAATGTGTCACTGAAAATGATCTATGGTTGTCTTGAAGTCATTAATGTCAAACTTTCTGTGCCAAAGTCAGGCTTGTGTTTAGTCATATTCCACTTTTTTCCCTCTATTTCTTTGCAGCTTGTGCTCCTATTAAAGTTTTATGTCAATTGTCATTCAAGTTGACCGTTAAGCAGCAAATGCGCAAGTCTAGTATAAACGACGACCGTACGTCTATATTTACTATACGGTCTGAAACTACTAATCATATTACATGATATTTGTACATTCATGGCTATGCTAGGGTTGGTACAATTGGATGATAACCGCCATCCTCGATTGCATGGAATAATACTTATGCACATGCTAGTTTATCTTAATGGCTGTGCAAACATTTTCAAACAAGGCTCAACCTCTTTAAGGTCGTTTCGACAGGAAAAGAAGTCCAACCAGAATTGAGCAAAAATCAAGCAAAACTGGTTACACTGCCTCACCATTTTGACCATACGTGATTTGAAGAATTGTGTTCAGGAGGAATTCTTTCAGATTCACTATAGGGCTTTTTACACTTGTGTTTCTTAACCCCGGACTTTCTCTGACCCAGGACTATCGTTAGTCCCGTACCAATTTTTTCAGCTTTTTACACTGGCCAATTAGTCCCGTACTATCTCTTGTCCGGGGCTAAGGAGAAAACTGACCTTTTTACACTCGTATTTCTTAGCCCCGGACTTTCCAAACCACATGAATATTCATAATTACGCTGTGTACTGTACACGTACACGCACGCACCGGCAGCACTTGATTGCCTCGTTTCTGATTGGTCAGTGAGGGTCGGACTTCGTCTCCGTCGCTTAGCCCAGGATTATTTTTTCGTTCTGTTTACACTCACTTGCTTGGCACCGCAATTGCGGTGCTAGCACCGCAATTGCGGTGCTAACCCCTGCTATTTTGCAGGGCCAGATAGTACCGTACTATCGGTGGGGCTAGCCCACTTTGGCAAAAACGAGTGTAAACAGAAAGTGGGCTAAGGATAGTCCCGTACCAACGGTGGGGCTAAGGCCCCCCCTTAGCCCCACCGATAGTCCGGGGCTAAGCAAAAATTTACAAGTGTAAAAAGCCCTTATGACGGGTGGGTGTATGTGTGTGTGTGTGTGTGTGTGTGTTTGTGTTGTTTTATTCTAAGATCTAAGACAAACTATATATTCGATGAGCATGGAATTTAATTGAAAGCATGTTTCGAACAAAATTCTTAAGTCTGAAACCCGTCGGCGCCGTATGTATCACAACGCTGGGAGGCGAAGGAGTAGGAAAAACCAGGTGCGCGGATTATGGAACATCCGCTGCGTATATCCAACCCAATCCGGCGGTTGAGTACCTCAGCAAGATGGTGGATCTACCCCTCGATATCTCAATATCCCCCACGCATGTGGTTACTATTCATCGTACAGGCGTTTATTCATCCCCTCTCAATCCTTTTGTGTGTGTGTGTGTGTGTGTGTGTGTGTGTGCGCGCGTGTGTGTGTATTCATTTTTTGTACGTGCTTGTGAATATAATATGTGCATAGGCATGTGTGTGTTTACTGTTGTTCTGTTTTGTTTTTGCATTCGGGATTGGCCACGTTCATAGACAGGTGTTCCACCTGTATACTTGTTTGAACAACATCCCTTACTGATGTTATTAACTATGCTTCTGTTATTTCGCATCATTATCGTATGAGAATTAAGCCAGTTTAGATTTTGTATGTTGGCATAAACAAAGAGAAGATATGAATCTGAATGAACATAAGGGGGTAATAAACATGGTAAACATCTTTGAAAATCCATGTATAATATGGGAAAGAATCCGCGATGATCTGAAGTTTGCATCATTTCGAATAGGATAATGAAACTTCACATTACTTCTCATGACACTTTACACATTACTTTTCAAACAAGACTGTACTTCTCCGAACTCTTCCTTTGTGACCACATTTGAGTTTGTGTAAGATGTCGTCATTTTTTTTCTTGTAATTTTTACCGTTATACTTCCATCTTCATGTTTTGCTTTATCTTTAAAACTATGGCATCTATCCATAGTCAGTTTCCATGGCATCAAAACGTGCAAAAGCGAAATGATATCGTTGGGGTATTTGCAGTAACACAACAAATCAATCGTAAAGAAATCGTGATTTTTTTTGTTTCTTTTGGTAAGATCAGTTTAATGACATAAACAAATCATTTCAATATCCACACAGCAAAGGTTAAATGTTCCCGATGGCCAAAGAGCTTTCCAGAAGTTTGCCCGGAATAGTAATTATATAACAAATAACGCACACATATCGGGTTCTGAGTATTGGAATGTGATACATTGAGTGTATAACAGGTGGACGGTATGTCTGGCACTGTAGGTGCGTCTCCAGACGAAAAGAAAAATGACATAATCTACACACAACAAACAAGTAACTCCGTAATAATCAAAATGACGTAACTTTTGAATGAATAGGTTTTGATAAAAATAATGTATGGCGGGAATATTCTTATATTACACTTATCAAGCAAGTATTTGGGGGAATATCTAGTTGAGCTGTTGTTGATTCATCATTCAAAGTTTGACCCTTTATGTCATATTAACGATACATTTTAGCATTTCTTGCTCCATCTTTACAGTATGCTCATACACTAAACCACAATACACCGACTCCCTCCTATGTGCACGCAACATGTGCCGTTATATATTGCATTGCATATAACAATAACTGATGTCAATTCTTTTAACAAACTTAATGCATTTGGGACTTTAAGGAGGGTTGAACACAGTCATTTTCTCGTAAATTTGTGCGTATCAAATATACACAACAACATGAAATAGGGTCGGAATAGATGTTAGGTGGTCAAAGTATGGATGATAAAACAACAGCACTTGAACATACACCAGAAAGAGAATGTTTCACAGACCCACCAAAATGACTCTTGTGACGTTTGAAAAGTGACCGTTTTGTTTTTAATGTGTACTCACTTATGCATGACTGAACAGATCATAGAAATACCCTTCCAAATTATTCAGCTCAAACCTCTTTCGTTGAAAAGTTGCGACAATTTATAAGGGTAGGTGTGAGTGTAAGTATATTCGAAGAATACATGTACATATCAAGAATATTATTTGGCTTTTGAACAGCTTTTGATGATAGACACGCCCTCTTCCATGTCTTCACTCCCGTTCCCTAGGTTACCTTAAAGGACAAGTTCACCTTCATAAAGGATTGAGAGAATGCAGCAATATTAGTAGAACACTTCAGTGGAAGTTTGAGGAAAATTGGACAATCGATGCAAAAGTTATGAATTTTTAAAATTTTTGTGTTGGAACCGCTGGATGAGGAGACTACTACAGCTTGTGAGTCATATGCGTACAACAGTGTAAAGAAAATGTAAAGAAAATTCAACATATTTGCACTATTTTCGCATAATAAAAGAGCACTTGACTTGCCTCTTTCTAAAGGCAGGGGGAATAATATTACCCCTAACATATGTCTGTAACGAGTCAAGGGAATATGTACTTTTTTCAAAAGATGGAATTTTGTGAAATTCTCTTTATATTTTCCTTATATTGTTGTACGCATGTGACATCTAAGTTATTCATACACTGCAGTAGTCTTCTCATCCAGCGGTTACTGCACAAAAACTTCAGAAATTCATAACTTTTGAACGGATTGTCCGATTTTCCTCAAACTTTCAATGACGTGTTCTACTAATATTGCTACATTCTCTCAATCCTTATGTTTATGAGGGTGAACTTGTCCTTTAACAACATTCGTCCGCGTCGGGTATAAACGATATGACTTCGCCTTGGTCCAAATTCCACATAATTGATCCTTTTGCTTTCCTTTCGCGTCCTTAGAAAAGCGATTCCCACAATTTCCATCACGTTATGTTTAAATGCGAAAAGAAAAAGGGGAAAAAAAAGTGCCACAATTCCAACGATTACCACCACTGTAGGTATGAAACAATTCAGATGGAAAAATCTCACTGTGGGTGATATACGGAATTAAAATGATATCTCTATCCCACGGAGGACTCTATTGCTTGCATTTTTGTCTTCCCGTAGAGCATTCCTGAGTGTCGGTCCCTCCTAGAAAAGAAGCAGAGAACAAACGGGGGATTTGGCATAAATAGCTTGCTCATAGATGCTTGACGGTGACATCAATATTCGTCGCCCCACACCACCGCTATGAGGCGCCACGTAGAATTCGTCCCTTAGGCATCTCTTCCCCCTCTGGCGGTGAGAAATTGCAGAAAGCGGAATGTCATTGTGAAATCGCAAGCATGTTGAGGGAAATAGAAAAAAAATACCATAGATGTAAAAAACTAAAAAAGAATATGTGCTTTAATGAGCCGAAAAGATTCTTTTTTAATTGAGATGTACTAGTATTGATTTCTATTTCTGGTCAGTTGTCTTTTATGATAGCTCTTTATACCTGCATGGGGTGACGCTAACCGCCGATCATTCACCCGGCTATTGTTTGCAACTGAAAGGATACTACGACAGACTCGTTGCCGTTTAGAAATTCACGAGTGTAAACGATTTCCTTGTTTCCGGAAGCTTCGAGGTAAGGCATATCGGTCGCATAATGAACGATATCAAGATTAGTTTGCTGAGTGGAAATGACAAGTAGCAAATTTATTATGATACAGTAAACTGAAAAAAAAAGACAACTGTTGACATCTGAAGAAAATAACGTGGCTGGTTACCGTATACTCGTCTGCAGGTAATCATTAACGGGAGAGAAGTAAATACATGCATACACATAGACAGATGAGAAGAACTGTTGGGGAAAAGGGAAACATAACAATAACAAAGATCTCAACTAATACTGACCTGAGTCGACCTCTTTTTCCTGTCACAAGTCTGCCCATATCAGAAATGAATTGATGAATGCCGTCGTCTGCCAAAATGCATCTTTTGTGATCCTAAATCTCAGCGATGATAAATCGGGGACCGGTTCTCTATTTGAGCGACAATATGTCAAATACAATACAGAAACTCTGACAATATTCCGGAAATTGATCCAAGAATGAATTGTTTGCTCTTTTTTTCTACAGGTAACATTCCTTATTTTGAAAAAAAAAATCTAAAACCTAACTAAAGAATCAAGTAAAACTACAAAAAAGAACCATTCACGCCCTAAGGGAGTATTATTTTTACCGTGGATCAACGAGACGGTAGAACTACGAAAACTTATGAAATGTGCTATTGATTAAATGATACACCAATTGGTATACTAATTATATTCATATCTAAATGGCAGAAGACACTATGGATTGAAAAGTAACCGCGTCTTTTCCTTGTTTCGCAGTAAGACCTGGAGTAATGACGATGATTGGGATAACGAATATATAAATAGGAATATATATATATATATATATACATATATATCATATCAAACAAAGACATGTTTTCTCTAGCAGAAATGCGGATTGCCATTTGAAATAATCTTTGCAATATTGAATGTGATAGGTGGCAGAAGTAATCGGTTATACGACTGGACAAAATATCATGAATGATATACGCGCTCATAATGTCTATTCAATGATGCGTGTATTTGCACCAATAATCCCCTTAATCACGAACGTGATAACAACCCATAGAGATGACAGTCTTCTTTGTAAATGAATTCAAAAATTACTGATGCATTTTCTCTCTCTCTCTCTCTCTCTTTCTTTCTTTCTTTCTTTCTTTTCTTTTTTTCTTTTGGACAAAGATTGATCATGAACACCAGAAACCTTTCGGAGGTTTGCCCAACACAATATAGCCGTGAATTTGATTCCCACTGGTACAACAAGACAGTGATCTCAAGAATTCAAATGCATTTGGCAGACAGATGAATACAGGAGTAAATGAATGGAAGATGTTTTCACTGAGTACCACCACAGAGGGGGCATGGATGACTTTTGGCCTACGTGAGCACATCATAAAGAGTAACCAAAAACCGCTCAGTCTGTGAACCTATACAGCTACCTAACCTAAACCTACCTGGCAAGGGCAGTGCTGTTAAAAGTATTATTATCATTATACGATAACGATGAAAAATATTCATCTGTTTCACGTTCATTGACGGTAGACTATGCGAAGTGGAACTCAAATGGATTAATTAGCAGTTTGTATGTGAGGCTCAGACGTATGAAGACTAAAATCAGGAACAAGAAAATACACAACTTTGCTAGAATTGTAGGTACCGTGGCTCCTGTTATTCCATCATAAACATTTTAAAACTCACCAATGAGAGGAAATAAGTATGTTCGAATCTGTTTTCGTTTTCTTTTCGCCGGAGTTTTCAAACGTTACTTGTGGAGTGTTAACATTGACGATGTTTTGGTGTGCAACATTATCATTACGTCAAAACACAATTTCTCGTGTCTTACTGTAGTTAACATACATTGTATTTATACATGGGATTTTGTCATCCCTGGGGATTTTTTGTCTCTTCCCCAATCCCTGTAACAACTTGGAGAGAAGATCAGTTATGTTATCAGCCCTGTAATAGACGAGAAGTGAGTGGAGAAATCCTTGTTACCAATCGATGTATTCTCCTCACGATACGTCAGGTATGAAACCAGGGACAATTCCCTCCGAGCAGGTATGATGACTTGCCCTACGCACTCTGTGTCGCTGTAACCGAAGATAGACATGCGTATCAGCTTTCACATTCTACTACATGAATTAAATATAATGGCTTCCTCCTAATGTATCGCGTGCGACTGACTGTTCAGAGTCAAGTTTAAGAGCTTGCGAATTGGCAAAGGAACTCACTGTAACACAAGATTCACACAAGATTCAACACACACTCATAAACACACAGGCACACACACAGCACTCCGACAGCAATATATCGCGCCAAGCCAATGGTAGCGTTGGTGCCTGGTTATGAATGAACGAACATGCCAGACGTTTCATGCGTAGTTCCGTCGCCCCTCCCCACCCGAACAGATTCCATTCATGACATATTCGCGCCAAAACCAGATGCAATATCGCTGGCAGATAGGTAGGTGTCGCTGTAGCACTTTTGCACATAGTCCGCCACTATGTTCATGTTGTTAAATAGTATATTCTTCAGTCTTACCAAAATTATTCAATGTCGCCTTCCAGTACTGGAATATGGATTGCTTTGCTTCGAAAACTTGGTTTGTCTTTTCATCCATTCCCCTCCTCAATGTTTCTCTCTTTCATCTTTCTCTTATTATGTTTTGATTGGTGGTAAATGACAAGAGTGCTGCTGATGCATCATGTTAGCGAAACACTGTCATAATAGTATACGATGAGATGAAGTATCATGTAATGATAATTATGACTATTCCCCCCGCATGATGAATGCAGGTGTTAACCGCAAAATCATCTGACTGCGTGAACCACTCAAGAAGCTATGACAAATTTGCGTTTGAGTAAGCTGGTGTGGGCGTGCATAGTGGAGTGTTTCGCGGGGGAGTTATTCCCTGCAGTGTTATACACCTGTAGGCCCTACACGTACCAATTTCTCTGGTGGATTTGCGCCGATACAAATGAAGAGCTTGCTTCCAAAAGGCGCTAAATCCATTGAAAACGATAGATTTAGCGCCTTTTGGAAGCAAATACAAGCTGCTTAAAACAAAAATCAGGATGTTAGAGTAAGACGCATTTTTTTTTATTTTACTTCCACTGATCAGCCCTATTATTTCATCCAAACCAGGGCGCGAGGACGAGAGGACTTGTGTGTGTGTGTGTGTGTGTGTGTGTGTGTAAATATTCTTGTGTGTATTATTTTACATCGGCCGATCTATAAAAAGCAACTTTCAAATGTGTGACAGGGTACATGGTTTGATGTCGTCTTTATTGTGACGTCACTGGTGTAAAAGATTTTCTGGATTTTTTTTTCTGGTTTTGATTTTGTTTTTTAATGATAAAATCCCATCGAATTCATTTCGAGTATTCCCCCATTCTTTATGACTCGGTTCTAGAGATATTATCGTGGACGACATTTTCTAGTATTCCCACTTTAAGATGACTGGGTCTTTTGAGCAATTCCGTGGTGACAAAAGAAGAGATTACCCATCTGAAACATAAAGCGTGAGTGAAACTGCGTTATCCTTTCGAGAGTCAAGTAGGTTGCAATGTGATCGCACATGTTGACATCTTCACAGTAAGTTTCACTTCACTTTTGAAACGTGTGCCCTTTTTCAGATACTGCAGTTCTATCATTTTGTACTCATAGCTAAGTGATTCGTAAGGGATTTTTGTGTGTATGTTTGTGTTAGTGGGTGTAGGTGAGTGTGTTTGTTTTGAAAAGAAAGCTTCGTTTCTTTGGAAATCAAAATTTTAAAGAGTCAATATCCAAGCCGGTATTCCCACGACATGAATGCGATCGGGAAATTGGCCTGACATTTCGCGGGATTCCCTGTACTGTGTACGCAGCCGGCCATTGCATGGAGATCGCCACACCCATTCTTCACCGATGGTTCGATGTTAAAATATGTAAGAGGTTATGGTGTCAAAAGTAACAATGTCAGAAGTACATGCATTAATGTAAAGGGCTAACAAATTTAGTGCAGCATGATTTAAATGAATATATAATATATACTGCATGATGGTAGTGATGTTTGCATGCAAATCACGGACTAGTCTAGGCCCCCATACTTTTGTTTAACCTCTGGCCTTTTAAGAATTTGACATTGTAACCTTTCACATAAATCATATACCTGCCGTATAGTTCTATATATATTTACCCATTGCACATTTTACTCTGTTGAGTTTTTTAGCCTTGCATCTTCTGCATAGTAAACCTATTAGATGTATAAGATAGAGATGGCACTAATTGACCCTTTGTTTAGCAGTACGTAAAGCATCATTTCTACAAACATATAAGCACAATGCAAACCTGATATGCGTAATTCATTTTGATCTTTATCATTGTGATAATCATATTTTAAATAAATCTTGATTTTTTTTCTCAGTAAAGGGAACAGAAATTCCAAACGATAGCGTTGTAAAGGAGCACATTATAAGATTCACGGTAACAATTCTTCATTTCATTCAGGTGAAAAAAGCAACAACATGTAGGACTGCAGGTTGTATTAGAAAAGAAAAGGAGGGACGCGCATACAATCAATACTTGTTTATCGATTGTCAATACTTATACGCGCATACAATCAATTCAAACAATATCATGTTTGTAAAGGACAAAATATTTCCGTGAATATGTTCATTCCACATTCCTTCTTTGTTCTGCAAGTGGGTGACACCTGCAGATGAGGCTGTTATTGATTTTTGGGTAGAGATTCATTGGCTCTAAATGGTCCATTACCTGTGTTCACCCACCCCCAAAATGTGGGAAAGTGCACGACCCCTCCTACGATCGTTGGAGGAAATGCAGACCCCATTCATTGTTCGTTATCTCTGCATCTCTTCAAGTTCACCTTGTGTTATACCATTATGTGAAAAAAAGAATGTGCTTCATGCTTCTTACAGGAAACCGTTATCTTTCTTTCCTCATTACATGGTATGCATCATAAGGAACAAGGTCCTACCAGTATTTTTTGCCCAATGACATCTGGGATCCAATACACCCCATTATAGCTAGAGAGAGAGAAAGAGAGAGAGAGAGAGAGGGGGGGGGGGACAGACAGACATTTGATATGAGCTCTTTTGAGAAGGAATTAAAGGACTAATCCACACAATCACAGAGTTGACATTAATATAGAAAAAAAATGATCGAAATAAAAAAAAATTATTATTTACCATAACCACTATTTCTCTATTCGAAGATTGCAGTGAAATGACTGTTTTCTTTCTTTTTGAATACAAATTTAGCAAGTTTAAAACGCCCATCTTTGCAATCGTCATGAATGCTGAATCAGTAGGCCTATAACTCATGTATTTCCTTTCCATGTCCACATGACCGTTGTTGTTAACCCCTTAGTCTAAATGGAAATTCTGCTAAGATTTGTACACAATAGAATTCGCAGCATTATTTTGACAGGCGATGGAATCATCGCATCCTCTAACCAGCGTATTGTGAAACATGCGATTGTGATTGGATCGAAACTTTCCAGTGTCCATGTCGAGTTTTAATGAACATTTACCGCGTTGTTATCGCTTTCCTCTCTCTTCTTTTAATGGGTGTATCTTGTAAATGGAGTGTTTTCGTTAACTTAAAGCTAACATGAATATGGGGGTGGGTTTCATTTTTGAAGGAAATCCCGTTTGTGGAACCGTGTGTGTCCGGCTCTACCTCGCACAAGCGATCGCCTGTATGGCTGTGACCCTTGTGCATGACCTCGGAAACACATGTTTTATCCATAATCCCATTTTCGACCGTCGCGTCGTTAAAAAAAAAAAAAAAAAAAGGAAGAAGAAAAAGGAAAAAAAAAAGGCCCTCAGCACTGGTATGTGTTACCTTTTTTTCCTCATTTTCTAAACCAATTTAAAAGATAAAAAACAAAAACAGAAGAAAATATCTTGTGTGTGTGTATGTTTTGCCTCGAGTCCATGTGTACGTGATTATGTATCAGGGCGTGTATGTATATATGATTATACAATTATATGTATGTAATGATATACTTTGTTTGTTGATGTTAATGTGGTTCAATGACTATGTTACAATGTATATGATTTCAAGTGTGTTTTGTAGGGATGCGCGTTTATAATTACATGTATGTAGTGTGCAGGTGTACGTATTAAGTGTACGTTTGTGCATGTGCTAAGTGTCTGTTTGCGTAAGCAAGTGCATGTGAAAACATAGTGAAGGTATAATACATGTTTATGTATATTTGTATATACTTGGTATTTTCTATATAGATTAAAGTGGAACTGTTATTCATCTCGCTGTTTAATATCCTCTTCACTCACTTCCGGGCACCCCTCACCCCCACCTTCCTGCGTCATGTTTTCTGATACGTCTACACAATGTAGAACGCACAAAAATTATTCTTTCACCCAGACCTCTTCTTTCCTTATGTTTGCCTTGTTTCGCTGTCCCTCTCTCACACACCAGTTCGTTGATAAGTTTTCCACAACATTATTACGAAGTACTGCTTTGAATACGTCCATTCAATTCATATATTTTTTTTTTTCGCAGCAGATCAGTCAAAGTTGTGCGACTAAAGCCCAGACTTCTATGGAACGTGATTTACTCTTCCACTGTGTTGCGCCAACGTTACGATGTGTACAGAAGTCTTGTAGCTCCATTTCATATTCTATTGTGTGTTTTGATTTTGAAAAATATGATATTGATATTTGTGACTGAAAGCCAAATAAATAAATAGATAAATAAATGAATAAATAATAATAATAATAATAATAATAATAATAATAATAATAATAATGATAATAATAATTAAATTAGAATTAAATTCAGTTCAATGCAAGATATGTTCCTATCAGATTGATAAACAAAAATACAGGGCTGCATTTAGGGCCTACAATGTTACATGATGGCTAACAAACAGCGTATCTGAAAAGGAGAGCGTGTCCCGCGAGGTTAGACTGCACATGATTGTAACTTGTGCTGGGATGCTGTGGTATAAAGTAACAGTGTCCATACAAATGATACAAGGAAAATAAGAAAAGGATAGACTGAAATTGGGGGAAATCATTTTTATCAAGGTACAGATCGTGTACTATTCCTATCTCACTATATATTACTATCTTCCCCGTGAGGTCATTACTGACCGAGGAATATAATTATCATCTCTACTAGCTGCATGTATAGTGTCGGGTTTGTGCCTTGTCAGATTCGTAAAATATGTAAGCCATCCTCATACGAAGTCTTATGCTCAGCGTTAAGCAGTTTTAAAGGAGATGATATACTAACCGCTGAAATAAATATCTTAGTGAAACTTAGTATCACGATGTAGGGCATTTCTGCATTGTATCCACTTGACAAAGCATTTTTTGAGAATGGGACTTTATAATATCACAAAATCATACCACACCATAAGGTTATTATGTAACGATATCAGAACAAGGAACCATGATGATCAAAGCCCTTTAAATTCTGCTCGTAATATGAAAGATGATGGTAGAACTGCGCAGTACGGCTAGCTATGAATTATGGGAAGGGAATAGGGTAGGGGTGGGGTGGATGACGTCGAAATGTAGCGAAGATACCATGATTGGTCAACACGGCTTGACTGCGATTGATGACGTAAATGCAGTGGGCGTGACAGCGCAGAGGGAGTACTTATGATTTTTATGAATGGATCGGGGTCCTGTTGGCGCGCAGACAAGTCAGCTGATCGCCGTTATGTGTACATATCTGTGACGATGTGAAGGAGATCACGTGTGTGTCCTCGCAGAAACGTGTAGTATCACAAATTAAAGGGAAACATCACACTTGTATTTGTGCCGATGCAAAGTGCTGACAAAATCCGCGTGAAAGACACCATGGTGTGCATGTACGTGATACCCGCAGTTCAAACTTTCCCTCTCAATGGTTAATAATTAGCGGCAAAGACGTATTACTCTTTGCTTAGATCGAATCTCATTATTAACCATGTATTTCCTTGGAATCACCTATAAAATGAAGTGAGATATATTCATGGGTAGATAGAAAGAAAGAAAGAAAGATAGATAGATAGATAGATAAATAAACGAATAGATAGATAAAATGAATACACATTTATCAGCAATTTTTTTATGGCTCCATCAATTACTGGTGTATGATTGATGTTAAATGGCTATCCCCCCCCCCCTTCCGCGAGAGTCAGAGGGTTAAATGTGGAAACACATATCAAGTGAAGATGGCGGGCGGCTCGGAAATCACACGTTCTCGCACTATTTGGACTTTTACATTTTCTTCCTTCTGTATTTCCCCTACTTCTTAGGACACCTTATTGCCCGCTTGAATGCATGGTGTTGACTCTACTAGGAAGAGAGTGCCGTCAAATATTTGAGGACGGCTCCCTACAACAATGCGCTGGGCAATTATAAGTGACGAACGCAATCTTTGCATCTTGTCTGGATTTCATCCCTTTTTTTATTCATTCTTTTCCTTCGGAGTGATCTCACCCTTTCCGGCTGTTGAGAATAAAAGAGCGAGATAGAAAAATGAATAGAGAGAGAGAAAAAAAAAAAGAAAGAAAGAAAGAAAGAAAGAAAGGAAGAAAGAAAGAAAGATAGATAGATAGACAGATGGATAGATAGATAGATAAGAGATACAAAACAGACAGACAGACAGACAGACAGAAAAAGAGCAAAAGGATGGAAAGAGAGGAGAGAGGGAGGGAAAGAGTGTGTGTGTGTCTGTGTGTTAGTCAAAATTTATGCTATGATGTGGTGAGATTCATATTCTCGTAGTGATAATTACAATTTAGTTGGGGTTTTTTTTTTTGTATTTACATCCTCTCAATGATTCTTACTCGCATTTTTGTGTCACTTTTTGTGTCAGTTCTTGACTATTCGGTCTACTCATTGTTTCCTTGTGAGAACTCAACAAATTTATCCGTCAAATTTACTTTGCATAGCGAATAGAAACATTCCTCTGAGTAATGCTCTAACCAATATTTGTGCCGATGGTGTTCATGATCTTACAGTTTCCATAAGGTCTGGAAGATCATGAACTTTGACCCATCTGTTACTCGGAGTTTCAAGAAGTGTCCACCTGTGTTAATTAAAGGAAGTAGTAACAGTTACAAAATTATTGACGATCCAAGGGCGATACAGGAATGACCGAGCCAAGAGAGGAAAAACGCACAGCCACACACACAGCACACACGCACACACTTTCTAATAATCGTCATCCC
The DNA here is from genome assembly GCF_040938485.1 of Diadema antillarum. Taxonomy (NCBI): domain Eukaryota; kingdom Metazoa; phylum Echinodermata; class Echinoidea; order Diadematoida; family Diadematidae; genus Diadema; species Diadema antillarum. The sequence continues at coordinate 3,567,896 of NW_027270896.1, forward strand.
GTGCAAGGACACACATCCACGCAAAACATAGGCTACATACATACGCACGCGCACACACACACACACACACACACACACACACACACATAAACACACCTACCTTTCGGTGGCGTCGGGGGCCTCAGGTGTAAAAGAATCCAATTACAGTGAATCACTATGATAAACCGAAACCTATAATGGCAAGTAAACACGTTCACCAATACAATGTGACACTATGTAAATCTGCTTTAAGTGATTTAGCTAAGCATCCCACAGGTATCACCTTTGTATCACATAAGCCGAAAATGTAGCCATAGTAATATCGGCCAGTTTACTAACATTTATTATGAAACGCTTTGTAATAACGACTTTTCTTGACTATCATTAAATTTTCTCCAGGCTTGCCGACAAATCAACGACAGAAAGTGCCTTCCAAGTATTGAGATGCACTGAATATCTAAATGGCCGGTGGAATAAATCAGCTTGTTACTAGTTCTAGTTTAAGAGGAAAAATATTCATACATGGCTGTTGCAATACATCAGTAAACTGGGCTACACGGTAGGATACCTACAACGAAATGTATAAACAAAAACTGTGCAACACTACCGACATGCTGCAGTTTGGAATCATTATGAAGACTGGACCAGGTGATAAGATAAGAGAAATGCATACATATATCTATAGTTAGATCAAATTTAAAGAGTATATCGTTCGTGTCTTATTACTCCGTATCGTTGAGTCAACGTCTGAGTAATAATGTATTATCATGTATGGTATACAATACGCCACTGTGGGCTGATTTTGTGTGAACAGGTTGTAGGGTTAATCGTTAACCTTGTCATTTATAGTCAATATCAGTTTGATATAATATTGCATGATCACCTCCAAAGGGTAGTGTACACACAGACAATGTAAAACGATCTAACCAATTTTCTCTCACAGTCGCCTACAGTTTATTTTCAATCCGCTTGTTTTAAACACTCAGTCTTAGGAGAAAATACTTTTGGCATCTGGACAACACGCTCTTTATGGGATCAAACTATTTTATTATCTGATCATTTCGCCTGACATCAGGATATCAAAATTTTCATTCATGGAGTCCTTGACGGATCTTGAGATGCCCTCACTTCCTAGAGTAATTAACAAAATTACAAGCTATGCTTTTCTCGTGAATTCCTCTTTTCCATGTAGAGTTATAAATTAAGATTGTATTGCTTACTTGTTTATTTAACCAAACCAGAGTTGATATCATTAAATTAATCGTATTCATGTTTTGTTGAAACTGATGCGATTCAAAGTTCCTTTGAATATTATGTACTCATGTAAGCGCTATGTATATTACTTTGTATTACTTTATATGGAAATAAAATCATTTTGAATTGAATTGAATTGAATTGAATTGAATTGAATTGAATTGAATTGAAACTGCCTTCATCTTTGTCGGAGGTGTCGCTTCTTAATTTGCAGTTCGCAGTTTATGTGATAGGCATATATTTCTCAAGACTACACAATAAATTTTGGTAACACAAAAAGAAAAAGCTCACAAAAGAAATATACGGTAAAAATTGTACTTTTAAAGGTCATTATATGCTGATTGGGTATAGATAACTTTTTACGAATAGTGCTTAGTAAAGCTACGGTAGGAATTGCAAGGTTTTCTTTAACGGAAATACGTATGGTGACAGTGACTGCAACCGCATACCGATGAAAGTGAATCTGTTGTGTTGCTACATGTGTGTTTGAAACGTATACTGCGTGATTTTGACTGTCTAACCAGCAGAAACATAATATCACAGAAAAAACTGGAAAACGCCTTTTTGTAAGACTAGCATAAAACGGCAGGGCATCTGTTTGAGACGGGAACTGTGGGAACGGACGCGGATTGTTGATTGATCGAGATTACCAGGATTAGCCATTTTAATGTGATATTGGTACAGTTACTGCGATGTTAAGTGAAATAGCACTCCAATCAACTTTAGATAAGTATATCGAGTAAAATCGAACATTGATAAAAGTGTATTGTATTTCCTTTCAGATTGAAATTGAATAAGAAAATCATCGACTCCTATAACAGTCAAATTTTGGGGTGCTGTTCGTTATTCCGATGGTTCGTTATTCCGAAGGTTCGTTAATCCGAAACACACAAAGTCCCTATACCTAGAGGTTCGTTAATCCGAAAATGAAATAGGGTTCGTTATTCCGAAGGTTCGTTAATCCGAAAATGAAATAGGGTTTGTTATTCCGAAGGTTCGTTGATCCAAAAATGAAATAGGGTCCGTAACGAACCTTCGGAATAACGAGCTTTGTTTCATTTTCGGATTAACGAACCTTCGGAATAACGAACCTTATTTCATTTTCGGATTACGTACAGTACGGAATAACAAACCTTATCACATTTTCGGATTAACGAACCTTCGGACTAAAGAATCTTCGGAATAACGAACCTTCGGACTAAAGAATCTTCGGAATAACGAACCTTCGGAATAACGAACTGTAACCAAATTTTATCACAAAACACTGATACCGGTCAATATCGCTCGTGCAGTCTGGATGAGCTCATCATTATGTCTCCCTTGATCCGCATTCAAAACCAACACAACAACAACAACAACAACAACAACAACAACAACATCATCACCACAACAGCATTTATTGATAATCATCAAGTGATGATAATTAGAATAATAATGTCCAGCATTTTCAATTCTTGTCAATGACATAAATACAAAGATCAGTCCTACACCTTTATTTTTTTCCCATGATAGTAGAAATGCAGTAATTCAGGAGGGGCTTTTTTAAGATAAAAAGGGTATGTAATTTCTAATTTACTGACAGAACCGTGATTCTCATAAAACATATTTTCTTTTTTTTTTGTCATGGATGTAAACCAATGATGGAAGAAATGTGGGGAAAGACCATCGTTGTCGGATGTTATTTGCAGATGTGTTTGCAACCAATATCACTGTATCATGATAACATGCCGTGTCCCATGTTTAAAGGCGAAGGCTAGTAACTGATCAGTGGGAATCAGTGGAAATGCTGGGAGATGATTGTTCCAATCCTTATGGGATTCATTCAAGAGTACATTGTATATCTATTGTTGTGTGAAAATTATTTGCTTCAGAATGGTCTCATATTCAAGTAATGTGCAGTTTAATGCCCCGTCACTGACCAGGGACGCTTACCTGGAAACATTAAACTGCACATTACTTGAATATGAGACCATTCTGAAGCAAATAATTTTCACACAACAATAGATATATAATGTACTCTTGAATGAATCCCATAAGGATTGGAACAATCATCTCCCAGCATTTCCACTGATTCCCACTGATCAGTTACTAGCCTTCCCCTTTAAAACTCCATATTTTCCTTATACACTTCCGATCTTAAAGATAATATAAAGTTTTGGTACCTCAAAAGCTTCCCTGAGTTTCCTTGTCTTAGTTTGTGTTTCAGGTTAAAGTACCTTTCATATAACTAACACTGTGAGACTTACTCGCCCCAAAGTGCTCTATAGTCTAATGTCTTAGTAATCATGCAATAATGGTTTCGTACCAGAGCAGAGCGGGCTCTGAAAAATTCGAACGAGCCGTTAGTTTGACTCGACGCGGTACCACGAGAATCAATATACACGTATTGTACGAAACCATTATTGCATGATTACTAAGACATGAGAGCACTTTGGGGCGAGTAAGTCTCACAGTGTTAGTTATATGAAAGGTACTTTAACCTGAAACACAAACTAAGACAAGGAAACTCAGGTAAACTTTTTAGGTACCAAAACTTTATACTATCTTTAAACATATTGTTTGTTCGATTACAAAAAACAAACAAACACAAAAACATAAAGCATAAGGAGTGCGGCAACAGGGATTGGCCAAACATTTAATGATTCAAAACTTAACAGGTTGACCCATTTTCTTCCAGTTTCACTGAGCATTTAATTTATATTTCTATGCTTCACTGACCCAATTTATATGTTCGGGGGAAACATTCCTTCTAAGGAGTCACTGTGATAGTGAGTGTTGTAAGAAACCCTACTGGAAAGAACACAGTGTTCCACAGTGTGTTCACAGTGTGGTCACATAGTCGACTATGTGAAAACGCTCGAACATGTGGAGATGATTTCACACTGTGGCTTGGTTTTCACAGAGTGTTCATGTGGTAAATGCTCTGTGTCACACTGTGAATTGATTCACAATGTGTTCACACTGTTAAAACGCTCGAATTTAACAGTGTGAAGAGATTTCACACTGTGTTCACACTGTGCTTCTCACACTGTGGGACACTGTGTTCTTTCCAGCAGGGGAGAAAAAAAAAGAGATAAAGAAAGAGATGAGACTGAATTAGCGTCATCCAGTTGGGAGATGATTTATTTCAAATATCTAATACAGATAGCCCTATATAGGTTAATCTTGGGCCAGGTCTATATTTCATAATTATCTCCTTAAACCACTGATAAGAATTTTGCGCAGGACCTAGTTTGAGGAGCGGTTGATTTGCAGCGACCCAGTGCCGTGTTTGAATAGTGATAACATTGGTTCCTTTCCAAGAGGACACATCGACGAAATTAATCTCTGTTCAAATAATGTGCAATCTCCCTATTTGTACGCAAGTGTACCCTTACAGTGCAATGCAATGTGGACCAATTACCGACTGTATAAACGGCAATTAGAACCTTTAAAAATGTTATCATAGTCTACCACAGTAATCTAACCACAGTAGTTTCAATTTCGTCTTGTACAATTAGAGAAAGAAGAAGCCCACGTGAAAAAAAAGTGTTTGAGACACTCTTTGACACACTGCGCATAGGATGAAAAGCACTTTGCCAGTAAACATAACGTTTTATCGAGTTTTGATTCAAACGCAGGTTCAGAAATTTGTATTACTGGCCGCACGATGTCGCTCTTTGCGCTTTATAGACGCTGAGGACATATTATAACACCATGATTAAAATGAACAAAAACATGTAACATTGCACAGTATAATCAGAACACAAAATTCATACCTTTCTTGTGCTCATTGTAACTTTGACTTTGACTTTGACACTTTGATTAATGTTCTAAGCACATGTTTCTGCCTGGTTCAAAAAGAACACATTAATAGAATATCCCTTAGAATGAGCGAAACTAATCAATTCTCTTAGTTTTGTTTAATTTGACATACTGCTGAAAAGATTTCTATTTAAATTTCCAGGTGTAGCAATAGATATTAATCGTAGCTGACATGACAACATAAAGAAAAAAAAAACAAATGTATTATGTTGATAGATATTTGAGTATACTTCGTGGAATAAGTTGTTCTTAAAAGCAAACGACATTATACACAATTCTTTAAATCTTTCCCCATCATGTCATGAAACTTTTTTTAGAGGAAATCATTCATCTCGATCAAAACAAGTCCTTAATTATTTCATACATTTGAAAAAATAGGCAAAACACATCTTCAGTAATAATGGCTACCAACCACTATCGAGCCCATGTAGAACCATTATTTGATCGCCTGTAAACATTAACGCTCCACAAATTGGTTATCACGTCATGTCTAGATTTAGAGCCGAAAGGGGCCTGAGGTTTCCAAGATTCTGCTTGGATAGAAAATGCTCAGGTCCCTTTTGACTCCAATTTACTCCACTGGCTCGCCACTATATTCTAGTAGCTTCTTATTCCTACACAGTAATCTTTATTTATTCTTTTTTTTTAATGAAAGTAAATTCTTAGATACCAATGAGATATTTACACAAACGGCTATCCATACTTTATAATCTAACCTATCTTAATTTTTGTAATGAAAAAAAAAAGCAAAGCAAACAAACAAACCCTTAATATACACCACCACGGACTCAAATTAAACGACATACACTTTTTCTGACTATTGCATGACCTCAGCAAAGTTTATTGTTTATTGGTTACTGTAGGATTTGGTCAAATTTAATGCTAGTAACAATATCATGGATATATGATCGAAATAATTGGACATTTTCGTTTGGTATACATAGCAGATTTCGTTTCTGTATAACCTTGAAGTGACAGGATGAATTAGCGGAATTATGACAACATTTTCTACTAAAGTACAATATAACACTTACTCAGCAAAGCAGACACTTATCGGTGACCGGATAAATCGAGGCATTATGATTAAAGATACACAATCATTTCTCACAGCTGATCGTGGGAATTTCGGGCTGAAATATGACATTATAATGCTCCTACCCCCTCTCTCTTTGACAATAATAACGCAATGCGTGTTATTGACCAGATGGACCAACCCGTGAAAGGTACGGGAAGAAAAGTCCACTTCTGCAGTGAAATCAAGCGAATGATTACACAGGAAGGATGAGGTTTTCCTCCAATAACCTGTGGAAGGAAAAAGGCTTCCTCTCTATAAAGATTTACCACCATTGGTTAACCAACATATTCTTCACAGGGAGGAAAGAGGACCATATAACGATCCCATATCAGCTGGCTGGCTGGCTGTGTGAATTTTCATTTTTGATGGGAGTTATATGATAAAATAAACACTGGACAGATTACCCGACACAGATCGTACCTATTGTACTTGGTGTTTTGCTACTATTGCCCAGTTTCTTCAAACGTGAAATGTCGTTGTATATTATGTTAACGCTCAGTGTTAAATAATTATAAAATAATGAAAACATTCCTCATTTGGAACAAAACAATGACAGTTATCAAAAGTACGAAGGCAAACCAAACGCAGTAAGGATGACACGACCACGCATGTCTCCGACAGTGTCTTATATGTTTAAAATGACACGAAGAGATTCATCCTCAGAGATTCACTTCTCAGCATTAATCTATTGTCGGATTGTGATAACATATCACAATGCGTAATGGCTTTCATGAAAATCGCACAAAAAATACGTAATGGCCTTCATGAAAATCGCACAAAAAAACAAAAAGCGGTGCAAATTTTGAAATTTCGCATGTTCACTGCCATGCTTTTTTCCAATCCCCCCCCCCCCCCCCCCCCCCCCCCCACACACACAAATACACTCAAACAACTAACAACTCTCCCAGAGGGCTGGCTACCAAAATACATCAGAAAAGAAAATCCATTGATTTTTACTCTTTTTTTGTTGTTGTTGGTCATAAACTCAATCCTGAAACATTTCCCATGCACATGAGCAATGATAGTGATCATTATAAGTGATATGTTCTGAGATGTTGTTCTGTGACGCTTGTCTTGCTGTTGTGAGCTTGTTCTCTAATGCAGATTATATGATGCATGATATTAGTTACCGTGATGCTTTTTTTTTCAGCTGTATTGACAGCTGATAACGCGAAAATCAAGAAAGTTGTCTTCGTATGATTTTTACGGGAATGGAGCGCTCGTATAACTCAGTGTGAAATGACTAAAATCAGTGGTAGCTATTTTGATAAAAACAGTTCCAGATTTCTTTAATATAGACCTATTGAGAACATCAGCAGAAGTCATCATGTATTAGATAACAGGGGACCTCATAGCTTCCATGAAATTCGCGATCTCAAACGTGTCCCAAATTCACCTTTAACCCTTTATGTACCACATTCATAACCTGTCCATAGGTTTGTATATGAAATTTGTGCACATTTTTATTTTGACTCATATTGGCACAGAAAGAGTTAAACAATATTGCGGAGGAAGAAGAAGAAGAAGAAAAAAAAAATCATGTTCTGGAATGAAACAAGGATACAAAATGTCAGTGACGCCATTCTTGACGACTGCACCTTGGCATGAATTTTGACATTTTAGAACATCATATCAGGAAGGTAAACATGCTTTTTCATGTTGCCTGATGTCTTTTATCATCGTGAGTGCTGACTGGCTGTTGCCACATGAGGCTGTTTTATATCAAGGTACTTGATTGGTTACTTTGTACATTCAACGCGGCTTTTGTTGTTGTTGTTGTTGTTGTTTTTGTTTTTGTTTCAATTACTTCACTCCTGGGGTTACTCTTGATGGGAAAACGTAAAGATTGATATATTTTACACATGTTTCAATGTGCAAGCCACAATATCAGCCAATTAAAAAGTAAAAAAGAATAAAAAAAACCACCTTTTTTATCTCACTGGCCTCTAACCTACAACATAATCTCCATTATCGGAGCTCACGTGTCCTATATTCAACGAAATCTGTGCAATGAGAATCAATTATTCGTATTAAAGCTTCCTAATACACATACACATATACCTCAGTGATTATCAGAGATTAGGAAAATGGCGTTCGGTGCCAAATTTCAGCATCACCCAGAATGTACGAGAGAAAAAAAATCATATCCCGCGCCACACATTGCGCGGGAGGCGGATGTAATCGAAACAACACAGTTATCCGGGATGTCTTAAAAATACTTGATAACTTCGACGGGATGTCTTTTCCATGGGTTAAATTAGGCCTTCTGAAATTCCCTCAAACCAGTCCGGATGCAATGGTATCATGACAATCTCAGTTTATTAAAGGTAATGTATCCCATTTTCTGCAAACTCTGTCGGACTTTAAGTCAATGTATTCACGGAGGCAGAGATTTGAAAACCCTTAATGTCGTCTAAACAATGTGCATTAACAACTATCCTGTAAACCATTTCGGAGTTAGGTCATGTGCAAATGAGTATAATTTATACACAGTGACCTTTCTTTTTTTTCTCATTTGGTTAGGGGCTTCACGCCTCACTCAAAGTGACAACTGAGTGCATAGGCTTGCCAGACGCAACAATTATTTTCTGGAATTCATCAGTCACGTTTAAACCAAGAATGAACTTGCGTAGACCATGCATTCATAAACATTTTTATCATTATTATTTTTTTAATATTATCATACTGCCAAAACACTTTTGTCGTCAGGTCGATGTGTTGGCAAGCACCATTATAAGGATTACCTGAATGTTTATTACAACAGAGATGCTTATCTCAGTGAATTAAAAAACCAACATGCCAAGTTGGTACAGATTAACCTTTTCTGCTCATGCGCAAAGTGAAAGCCCGAACTAGCTTATCCGTCTCGTGCGGAGAGATAATTCATCTTTATTCACAAAAATGCATCATATTGCACACATCCATGCCACGGAACTTACCGTAATCGTTCAATTAGTGTACACTGGACTAATTTTCAAGCTTCAGTCAGGATAGTATATTGATACAGCAAGTTTTGTATTTTATGAGCTTTTTAAGCATTTGTTTTGACTGCATGCTTGTGTACACGGATCCCCTCAGTATTGCAACACGATTACTACGCCTTAACGTTATTTCCAATTAACCTTAATGTCTTTATGGAAGGAAAACAGAAAGCCATCATTACTACATTATGACATAGTACTAGTAACCTTGGGTAGACCTTGAGGAGAAAGCATGTTACCAGCATGATAGTCGACATGCTAAGAAGAAATAGCAACTGCAGAATCCCTCTTTAAATTGCCGTTACTCTATACCTCACTGACACGTGCCAAGCTGTTACTGCCTCTTATCGTGTCTCCCAACATTTATAACACCACTATCACTATCGTCTCCCTTTCTGTCTTTCATTGAATCTTTGGCGCGAAAACCCTCCAAAACAGACGATATGATTTTTATCGTATACATTGGTATAGTATAGGCGCGGACGAGGCGTGGCTCCTGCGGAATTGAAAGTATCAGCATGTGCCATTCATAAATCACAGAGTTGAGAGTTGATTTCCAGGTAATGTCCTCTTCATGTTACTTTCGTATCGCATCCCGGCATGCAATTACTGATCACGTGATAGTCTCGGAGTGGGTTCGGCGTTGCGTTGAGTACCACCAAGTCCCACGGTGCATCCGGGTCTTTCACAATGCAATCTGGCGGGAATATTTATTCGACATGAAAGAAAAAAAAAAATCAATATCTACTTCCCGAGAGACCATGCACACTCACATAGAACCAAAAGAACAAATATGACTACCAGACCAATAGTAGATATGATTACCACTGGGTGTTGACATGGCAATACTTGATATGTTTACAAACTCAGGGAAGTTTGTATATTTCTGCATCTTTAAGGCTAGTCACGAACTATTCATTGATTTTATTTTATTCTCATTATGCTTCTAATTTTGAAAAGGACTGCACGTGTACGCATCTTCAATGCTTCTGGCCGAAGATGTCAGAGGTAAGTCAGTCAAACTTCTTGAGCAAAGAGTTAGTTAATATAAATGCAGCCAAAAGTTAAAGAATTTCACCCAATGGACCTTTACAACCAACAAGGTTATTCAGCTTAGCATTTCCCATTGAACATTTGAATACATTGAACATACATTGAATATTTTAGTACTCAGAATCCAGATGCTATACTTCATTAGCATTTTGTTGCTATGTCATGCAAGGCTCCGGCCAACTGTTCTAGGGGTAAGCACACACACACGCACACACACACACACACACACACACAAATCGTGGTACAAAGATAGACTTTGTTCGAATATTTGTGTAGACTCATCCAATTCCTGCTGTGGTGAAATCATTTTCATCAAGATTATAATACTTGTATACTTATCTATTAACATAATATTCACATAACTACTGTATATGCATACACGGAAAGTTGTCACGACAACAGTCTTAGTCTCTGGTCTATATAGGCTTCTAACAAGTTGATGCAAACTAGATTCCAAATCTTGATTCTTTTTTTCATTTCTTTCTTTCTTTCTTTTTTCTAGGAGGGACAAGTGAACTATTTGTGACTAAAGATCCTTACAGCACATAATGCATTCATAAAATCACAAAAATTCAATGCATCGATTGTATGGGTAATTGGTAATTGTTGAGTTGACTGAGTTGAGTTGAGTTTATTTATCTAACCAAGGTAAAAAGCTTGCTTTCAGCTGTAAAAGCTGTTTTTCAGTAAGGCCGTGAAATGATAACAAAAATAGAAATCATTCGATAAAAAGAATGCAAATAAAAAAAAGCATGAATAATCATTACAAACGAACGCAAAAAAACCAACAACTTAAAAAGTCACAAAGTATACAATGTGAAAGTACAGACAAAAAGAAATATCAAACATGTGACAAGTTAGTGGGAGTTGTTTGTTGTTGCTGTTATTGTTTTGTTTGATTGCTTGTTTGTTTGTTATTTTTTTAAAGTATGCATGTGCTACACGGCCTTGACTGGCCTTGGGAAAGGGTGTCAGGTACCAGCAAGCCGCGGAGAACCATGAATGTAGTCAATAGCATCAAAGCACCTAATCGCCGGGTTGAATGAATTACAGAAGGTATTGCTATTTAGTGGAGGAACTTTATAGCCCTTTCATGGTCAAAGTTTATTACCAGGTACCTTATCTTTAGATTTTACGTAAGCTTTCTTGTTAATCATGTCAACTCTTTCCGGACGAAGAAAGCCGTTAAACCCTATCGGAAAATGAGAGAGTTTACAGTGATGTTCGACATTATAATGATGCTTCCCCTATAACAACCATTATCAACAGCAAATAATCGCATTATTCTAAGTTTTCTTCCGTTTACCTGACGTACAGCTACAATGGATGTATTCAAAATCGAAAACTACGATGAAAACCAATTTCATGTTATAAGCAGTCGGGTCGTAGGAATCGCTTATCATCCATGGAAAAATTATATCTTCCCGACGGGATCATGTTAAATCAGAATATTGATTGCTTGCAACACTTACACTGCATACAATGTGTATGGTTCTTGCTCCGGATCAAACGAAATTAGAATTAAAACGAAGTTTCATGCGCCATACTCAGAGTTGTCCTTTTAACAAATAGAATGAAATCAGCCGAATGGAACGGTAGCACACAGTTTCATCAAAATTGGAATGAAAATTTGCAAAGTTATTGAACTTTACATCTGCGCGTGTTCTCGCGAAACAGTGCTGTTAGTCACAATCGTATCTGCAGATTGTTACATGTAGGGGATACATAGTATGTCCAGATCTCAAGTTTATATCGGGACAATGACCGATACCACACTACCCCCTTTCACTTTCCTTTTGATCACTTTCGCTTGGTCGTGTGAAAGCCCGTTCTCCTTCCCGATTACTCACCTATTAAATTGTCTCAGGCATCTATCATCTGCGGTCATTCCCTCTCTACATACAAACTCTTCCACCCACTCACATACTACTAGTGCCTCCTTGCTCATATCAACAAATTGTGTTATGATGTAAATCGCTCGATTAAATACAAGTTGTAGTCTGGAGCGAGAATGGAGACGCGGATGCGTTGCCTCCCAGTTCTACCGTGCCATATGCATCCTTCTTGAGTCGGTAGACGTATTTTTTTATAGAAACGTAAAAGTCATGACCACATTATTCATGGAAGAGGTGAGGATGATGTCATCACCGCAAAAAGTCTCCCATAGGCCTGATGTGCACAGATCGTCAGTGAACTCTCCCTGTTGCCATGGCAGCAATAAGAATGAGATGCATCCGTTGCATGGAATAATCGAAGTAAATTATTAACGATGACGTTTTAATAGGGAGATAGTTGTAGATACGATATTACATTACACGTCATCTGTTGCAATGTGCTTGTGTTCGAACCAATGTGAGCCTTGTGCGGTGAGGTTACCTGTTTTCCAAAGCGTTTGGGTTTGTGAGGCAGATTCAGATTATAATCCATTGTCGAGCCCCCCCCCCCCCCTCCCTGAATGTTAATGACTTCCAGGGCTGCTATTGCTTGCTGAATTGTTTTGTTATCATGAAAGGTCATTCTCATCAAGTTATTTTATGAATCTATGAACGTTTACTAAATATGAAGAGTCATAAAAAAAAACACACACACACATCACGCAGCCTTCTACAACTATTTAGCTTAATCTTGGATAGCAACTAGTTAACCAGAAGGTCTTGGTTCAGGGAGTGTCCCAATAAAACTAGCATCAGATGCCGAATAATACACACCCTACTGGAAAAAAAACAACAACCCACAGTGTCCCACAGTGTGAGAACCACAGTGTGAACACAGTGTGAAGTCTCACACTGTTAAATTCGAGCGTTTTAACACAGTCGACTATATGAACACGCTGTGAACACACTGGGAATTCAATGTGTTCTTTCCAGTAACGGCACCCCTAGCCCTATAGCATCTTCATAATCTTACGGTTTGCTTTACCTTTACTGAAAGATATATTCAACATCAAATTTAACTGAGTTGCTAATTCATGAACTGTTTGATTCACTGGCTTTCTCCAGTGCTCATACACACACGCACACACACACACACACACACACACACACACACACACACACACACACACACACACACAGTATGCATACATAAATGGATACATACACATACACCCACATGAGGTTATACATACGCCACCTCACACCAGTTACCACGGATGGAGGAAAACGAAGGTGAGAGAGCGCATCAGGGCAAAAACGAAGGGTTCACCCGAATGAGGACTTGAATATTGAAGAAACAAGGTACAATGTCTATCATGATTCAAAATTGTCTCATCTATGTACATGTAAATACCCTTGAGTTTATCACGTAGAATTCCAGTCACATAATATGGGCTACTTCGTCGGTTTCCAATTCAATGTATTCAAATTAATATGAATATTTCTCCTCTTGGAACCTATACTTATAAACCTTTTCACCAACCTGCGATAGAACCAGTGAATTTTAATGATACTAGAATCAGTATGCATGGTTTAATTATCACTCTGTAGGGCAATTAAGCCTCAGAGGCAGGCTTTCTGCTCGTGGATTACAAACTTAAGACAATAAGAGCATGCACAAAGTTTGAATAAGTTAGTAAACAAATCTAGTGTATCTATGTAAATTCACTATGACTACTCGGCATCACATTTGAATAGGAAGAAAAATCCACAAATCTGAATATATTATGAGAGCGATGCATTAGTTGACAATTCTCCTTTAAGATGACTGGTTCAGAGTGTCTATTCGAACTATATAGATCTCAGACACATTCATAACATTTTCTTTTGGATCTCTTTTCGGCCGGAAATATTGTCTAAGCTGCTCAGCACCTTGAGTTTTTTTTTTTTTCTCCTGCGCCAATCCAGGCGATTAAAGTAACCTTTAGTGACGGCGCCGCCACGCTGAACACGTGATTTGCCACCATTGATACTTTCTGAGAAGAAAGAAAGGAGGTAAGAAACAAACAAATCAAACAAACAGATAAACCAAACAAACCGTGGTTTTTCTTTGTGCAGGCCTTCATCAGAAATGCCTCGTGAGATTATATAGGAAACAGAGGCCTATTCATCGGTGTGGTGTCATGGATGTTCATAGTCTGGCATGGAGCTAATTAATTGTCTGGGGTTCTGTCAGGCGCATCGACAGAAAATCATGTTATCGTCTCATGTATGTGGACAATATTTTGCCATGATGCCCATGAGCACCTCGAAATATGTCGATAATTATCACCCTCCTATACATGCTATTGTTGAAACTGAAATTACATTATGCATGTTATCAGCAACATCCTAACCATTAACCCATTTCACTTTAATGCACACCGAACATGCAAGCACGAAGGATAGTGAAATTAATGAAGCAACTTAATAGGGAACGAAATTTCAAAATACGAGGCAAATTCGATCTTTATAGAGTGGTCTGTAATACGTGGTGTTAAAAAGATGCAACAGTGTCGGCGGAAATGTAGTAGACCAAAAAACGCGGGAAGGTATTTATAAAATTCCAAAACTTTCTCACGTGACCCGTCTATTTTTTATTTGAAGGTTTGCTTCAATCCGGAGGTGACGGGGAAGCAGTTCAGTTATCTAGGACACAATGAACCACGTGCTCACTTTAGAGTTCGGTTCCACACTGTCTTCATATTTAGTATAGCAAATTTATGTCAAACAAGACAAACAGACATTCAAAGGGAAGAATCCAATTTAATCAAAACCGGGTCTAGAATGAGAAAGTTTTGAATATTTATAAATCTTCGCGCGTTTTTACCAAATAGCGATATTGGGTAGAAAAACATTGTCCAAGCTTTGGATTAAAAAAAAAAATCTTCACGCGTTTGTACGCAACAGGGATATTACAGGTAGAAAAACATTATCCAATTTTATACTTTAAAATATTGTGGGAGGTGATGAAGTGATGATTTAAAATGACTCCCATTGTCCTGTACATAAAGTCTCCACCAACTTTCCTCCCTTTGATATCCATTAGATGGGAACACATTGTAACCTCGGCATCAAATAACATTGATCACCTTGCAAAAGATTGCTGTCACTTGGAAAGAGATTAAAGTTTCTGAGTTTTGGACGAAACGGAATATTTATTTTGACCATGATCAGCGTGCAAACCAAATGGGAACTTCTAATGAGATGATATCATCGTGTCTTTGTTAAAATGTCAGTGGGTGTTTGCCCATAGTGTCGCTGTTCTGTGGAGAGCAAGGAAAACTCTAAAATCTCAGAATGTTAAAATTTGGACAATAACATTTCGATCTTTTGTATCTTAAATGCCGCGTAAACATCTGTAGAAACGCACCTTCTTCGGAACCCATTCGATGTTTTAGTTTGTATTCAACATCTTTCTATTTATCCACTTGTATGAATCTAATCATTATGACAAACCAACAATGGTCGCATCAAAATATAAATCAGAGTTTTTGAAAAAAAAAGTACTCGACAGAAATAAATGTCATTACATGAATACACGAGTTTTGATAACAGACCCCTATCACAAAGCAATTTTCTTGACTGGAATAACGGCTCCTGGGCGATATGGAATCGTTTGATCACATTTTCTTATAAAAGTATACACCATATTCATACATAATGTTGAGTTCTCCTGATTAGATGTGAACATAATGGCTCGACACATGTATAGGAAAAATGTGCTTCCCCGAAACTTCGTGATTTAAGTGTCACTTTTTTTGCACCTACTAACGCTCTTATATACCTTCGAAGTCTTTTAGACGTCGACATCTTCACTAACATAAACTGACCATAAAGCGTAATGCCAAATAATTCGTTAACCTAAGATTTGCTATGATATACAAACTCATGATAGCTACACCGGTCCCGTAGAATTGTTTCTGGAAATTTTTCAATCAATGAATATCATTGCAATGACAATGAAATGTTGACTGTAGCATCAGTGCTGCCTTAGTCGCTTTAGTGAGAAGGTGTCTTATTCAACTTGACGTCTACTACCTGAGGTATCTTACCAGTTTCAACTGACTTTATCATCGTTGATGTCACAACAGAGAAAAACTTGATTTTCAAAGGACGGAACTTAATTGGTAAATAATAGTACTACAAGTGAGTGAAAAAAGGGAGGCATTTGAATCGCAGCCAGTTTCAACAAAACATGAGTGATTAAATCGAGCGGAACAAACTAGTGTAATGGGGCAAAAAGGAAAGAAAGAAAAGAAAAGAAAAAAGAAACCAACATCGCGTTTTCTCATCACTGACAGTTTCGTTTTCCCGCGTCCACTATACAACGACCATTTCAAATATTTGTCGGCACGCCATAGTTTCGATTCTGACCGGAAGCATTCAATCAAATGAATACGGTTCTGTATACCTTGTCCTTATCGACTCTGGTTATGTCGGGACACTGGAGTGGATCATTTCCTATCGTGTGTGTATGACAAATCATTTTGTTAGCCTTCGACGTCTATCAAACGTATTAATGATACAGATAAGATGCCTGAAGATCATCGACGTAAAAAGTTGGCCTAATATTTGTTGAGGAACTCTTAATGACTGCGTATACTCCTTCAAATATGAAATGTGTAATTGCATCTCAGATATACGGCGGAAGCATTAACGACCTTCGATCGACAACCAGTCATGTGTGTTGAAGAAGGCAGTTAACAATTGGTTAAGCAAACCATGGAGCTACTAGTAGCTCCATGAGCAAACTCTACCTCTAGTTTGGTGGCGGTGGTGGTGGTGGTGGTGGTGGCGGTGGTGGTTGTAGTGGGTGTGTCTCTCTTTACGATAACCTCTCTTAACCCTTTGTTTTCTTTGAGCCTCAATTGACACAGAAAACCAAATAGCGTTGTACACACTGTACAAAGTCCCTGACCCAGAAAGGGTTAACTGTCAACCCATTCAAACGGGTCATGGTTTGAATAAAACGGACGATACGCCTGTAGATAAAGTAGGGAATTATGAGTGTATGCCACATAAGGAGGTTCTTATAATAATTGTTATGCCCTCACCTTCTGCATCTCGTAAGCGCGTTACCTTTTCTCGTCACAGCCCGGTTCAGGGAAACATGACAAACTGATTCAAATCAACACATCTTTTTAGATGACGAAATACCTAGGGTCGCGTGTTCCTGTGTGTGCACATGAGTGCGTGTGTGTTTGTTTGTATTTATAAGTTTTCACATAATACAATACAATTATTACAATGATCATATACTTGTAAGGTTTTAGTGCGCATTATGACTTACCTTTATTCATACATCACAAAGACCCTCATACTGCGTATAAATACAGCCATGATGATAACAGTTTATGCACGCAGGAAATTGTTAATCTTTTAGAGAGAAATCGTTCAAGGTCCCGCAGTCAGATATCATCGATAACGTTGATGGCGTTTGGTAGAAGCAGGAAGGTGCAAGGTCTTCTTCCACCTCCCTGGTATAGAATGGTAGAACACACCTATTTCCAGTTGCATTGGGATTCCCAGCTTTGCGGGGGGGGGGGGTAATTTCCTTTCGACGGAGGGTTAACGTAAGCTTGTATATCAACATTATTTTCGGAAGAGGGGGGGGGGGGGATGATGGGAGGGGTGGCTGAAATGTTCTGCCGGCGGGAAAATTGAGTTTCGCAGTAAAACTATCTCAACACATCGACAGATATGAAAAACGGACGTTGAATTATAGAGGTATAAGAACTTCAAAATGATATTTCCGTCGTACATGCTTTTGTTGCTGGTACATGTTGTATATTACCACGAATAATGGTAAACACGGCAATATGTTGTGGTTACAAACGAGACAATGTAAACGAGTGCTTGTAGAATAGATACGCATTTCTTTTCCTTTCAACTTAGAACCATAATCATTAATGCATTTAGTACATTTTTGCAAATGTTTTGTTTTGTTTGTAATCATTTCATCTTCCCGATCTGCCAAAGATGAGAGTCTTCAGCGTGCAATGAGCTCAATCTACAGACAAACTTGAGATTCCAATTTTACTTGAAGAAACTTTTTGACCATATTTTTCTATTATAGCCCCTTTTCCCCAGTAGTGGACGTCTTTATTGAGGAAACGCCCTTTTGAATAGAATTATACACTACAGTCTTCTCTGCAAAACCAATATTATGTATTCACAAATTGTTATCATCACTACAAAATTTTTCAGGGTTGTCGAGTTCTTCGTGACGTATTGTGATTTTGACCTTGACCTAAATCGATCAATGGGGAATGTAGGCGATGAAGATAATCATACTTCCCTTTTACATTTTGTAGACCCTCCCGCCCAGCCAAGAGCTACCCATTGGAACCCGGGAGGGATATAGATACACTCAATTGTGCGATGAAGAATTCTTTTACACCTTACTTACGATCGGCGGGGAAGCACCGAATGACCATACAGAGTATGAGGTACACTGGTATATAGATAAAGTAAATGTTGTCGCTAAAAAAGCACACTTACTGCCAGTGTAAATAAAATATAGGTGCATGGAGATCTTCCGTGAGTATTTTTAGCCAGCATTTACTTTTCTATCCGATTTCTATTTTTGGATCCACATACTATGTCCGATATATAATATATCCGAGGCACTTTACTTGGAACGAAGGTATTGATACTACACATCTTAAACGAAAACACGGATAGAGTGTACGATTTCAGTCGACCCGGTCACTAGTCGATCCTCTTCACTGAGGACGCCCCTTTAGTATCGTGTATTTTTCAACGCAGTTCCGTTTTAAGGCTTGATTTTGAAAACAAACACTCGGGAAAGGCGAGAATCTGAAGAATTCAGAAACATAATGGGGAGTCGAATTACTATCATGTACGAATTTAAAGGAAACCCAAACCCAAAGAGAAAAGTGGATTGAGTGAAAGCAGCAACATTAGTAAAACACATCAGTGAAAGTGTGAGGAAAATCGGACAAGATGCAAAAGTTTTGAATTTTTAAAGTTTTGATGTTGGAACCGCTGGATGAGGAGACTATACTAGAGGTTATGGCGTCATATGTGGACAACAATATAAAGAAAATATAAAGGGAATTCCACAAAAATTCATTGTTCATGAAAATTACACATTCCATCAACATGAAACTGACATAATGTTAAGGGTAGCAATCCAGATTATTCCCCCTGCTTTCTGAAAGCGATTTAGTAGTCAAGTGCTCTTTCATTATGCTATAGAAAAGTGAATTTTTGTGGAATTTTCTTTTTGGGTTCCTTTTAAATGGGAGGTGTCTCCTAACCTCCTCCAACAACTTTGTACAAGACGCCACGGTTTATGGTTATGCATTTCTCGCCACTTTTCAAGCCCCAATCAGCAAGATTCGTCGTATACGTTGTATAAAATGATATCATAAACAACTGCAAGGATCAGGAAATCCTACTAATTTCCCCTATATGATTCGAAGATTCCTCTTTACGGAAGTTTGAATCAGATATCGAAATGATGAGATATTCCCTGGCAATCATGCAATGACAATAATTGTGGTATATGACCACAGTAGCATCCAAGGTGTGTTGGTGCATTTGTGATGTTTTGGATTGGCCCATATCAACCAAATAATCATACTAGAACCTCTATTTTCTTCCACGCTTCACTGCATCTAAGCGGATTTTCTCAAACTGTATTCGTCAGGTGAAGTGTCTATTTTTCTTTTTTCTTTTTTCTTTCTGTGGTGGTCGGTTTTGTGGAATAAAATTGTGGGGAAAATTATCCATCAAACACACACATACACACATACCCACACACACCCTCACGCACGCACACACACACACGAACACTCACGCACAGGCACAGACGCACGCCCGATCACAAACAGGCAATCACACGAGCCCACACGCATGTAAATACTTAAAACCATGCCCTAACCAAACATTTATTGTGAAAGTAATGATTGAAAAAAAAAAGATATCTGGAGTTGGATTTTTGGGAGTACTGGAAAGACAAGTGGTGTTATTGGTTACCTCAGAGTTTAAAAAATAATTATCACATTAAGAGAAAAAACAAAGTGTTCAGGGTAATGTTGCACAAGACCAACATCTTGAGAAATACACCAACGAACTTAATTGTCTTCCAAACAATCTCGAAAGGAAATTCAGCGTTTATGTTTCAGCACGTCGAGATTAAATCTTGTCAACCAGAAGAAATTTCATAACCTTGACGATTCATCGATACGAGCTCTTATTTGCTATAACAATTAATGTTTTTTTTTCATCATGTTCTGACAGGAAGTTTAGACGCCTGAACCACTCAAAGCTAAAACAGTTGAGGCAATAAACGTTTTCACATCTTGTTGTCTAATGAGTTTGATCTACATGTGTCTTTCTCAAGGTTTATATAGCCCCTATTTTAAATTGTGGCAGGTTATGTATACAGAATAAATCTTTATTTATTGCATTGACACAATAAGAGCATTCCTCTAACGTTATTTACTTTTAATTTATTGAGAGAAAATCTCATACGTCCCATCTCGACTCAAGTGAAAAAAATTTGTCACCACTCTAAGTATTGCTAAAGTTTTAGACACAGACATAGAGACACACACATCTATACATCCGCACCGCATGTGAAGAAATATTAGACATTAAATTTGTCCTTTTTTATTTTCAAGTTTGTCTGTACTGAATTTTCCTTCCCTTGCACCGTTTTGATCTAGAAATTCAACCTAGTATAAGACAACAACGAAGTTTGATAAAGACAAAATTGCTGATGTAATGTTCAATCATCCGTGGATATGCAAGTCATGAACGAAAACGGAGTTTGATCCTGAGAACAAAAACCGAAGGAGTAAATGATTAATCTCAAGTGACTTTGATCAATCTTTTTGATAACTTGACCGGAAGTGGATCCTTCCCACATGCCTTTTATCATCTCATTGAACGCAGCGTTGAAAAATTTTCAAAGCTCAAAAGTTGGTAAAGACAAACTGAATAAACATCTGACTAAATGACGAATGTGAAAAGTAATCAATGGACAAAGACTGTCCAACGTTCAAGTTTGTTGAGCAAAGATTATGTTTGCTCCCAGCGAATCGGGGGCACTCACAACTAGTTTTCGCGCGCCCTTGTGGGACGAGGCGTTTCACTCTTGGAACAAGTCACTTTCAGTAATGAAGTTCTCACCGACACACGTTTCTATACCCTACAGAGTGACCACCTGTGCAAGACAAAGAAAGGAATGTGAAATGTCAACACATTCTAAAATATCGTTATTGATCAACGTCACAACTCGAGACACGAGTGCAAGCATGCACCATATATACCGGAAGTAATCACAAGGTCATGTTAAGCTCCACCTTCCAATTATTGTCTTTAAAGATTCACCTGTCAGACTGCGGGATCGGGCAATTCAGATTTGGGATTATGAGTCCAGATTAGGATTATTATAGTTACATGCGATTTGATAAAAATGTAATGGAGAAACATGATTGTCAATGTAGTTGGCATTCTCGCTTCTAAGACTTTCAATCAAAGTCTTTACTAATGTGAACCCTTCTGGGAAAGCGTAGTATAACGAAAGGTAAAGCAGGGTCACCAGAGATCAGAAGCCGATTTCCGGATTCGCATTAAAACATTATATATATATATATATATATATATTATACGCACACACGCACACGCCCCAAAACGTGTGCTCGTCGATCGTTTTTCGTAACGAAAATGTCCTCAAATATTTAGAAAGATCCCGGAGGATAAAGGTAGTGTGTACTTTGATTGTTCTTGTTTGTTAAGGTCGGGTGTTTTCTGCGGCACATGTGACATAGTGTGTCCCTGCAGTTTCCTTATCCGGATGGACGAATAAAGAAAACAAAAATAATGTTATGAGCTTTCAAATCTGTCGACAGGAAAATTCTATCCAAAATATGCACAGTATAAAGAAAGGAGCTGGAAGATAAGGCAGCAGAGCGTAACATTTAACAGATCGATGACTATTTTCAGATTGATTTTGCTTTTAATCTAACTATACGCATAGTACATGTATGAAGGAATTATGACCATATGAGTGTCTCGAGGTTGCCAGGCATTGATTGCAAGAGTGGCTCTAGAAAGTCTTCAAATATTTGTTCGTGCGGCATGTCACCTAGATTTTCACATTTTTTTCAGATATTTTCTGTGACTGCAATCAAGATGAATCCATCAGGTCACAAACCATTGAAGACGAGGGGAGGCAATTCCGTTGTTGCTTATGAAGATTCATGAATTCATTCTTCGATATTTCAATATAAATCATATCTTTATATGTGCTTACATAATATGTGTTCGTGTGTGTGCTTCGATTGTAATATTCATGTATATACTTAACAATCTTAACTTCATAATGGAGAGCAATCACCATCACCGTGGCCAAAAATCATCAAATACATACATGACGAAATCACTACATTCCAATACAACCGTTACCAGCTATTCGAGGAAGCTGGAGATGTATTTGAATGGAATTTGAATTTGATTTGAATTACGCCATACATACAAAATACGAGAACTCAATCATTACTTAGAAAGACACGCCTCTCTCTTTACATCATACGTTGCATTTTTCAATACATCTTTATCGTTATAACAAAAATGCAACCATCTTAAGGCTATGTATTGTTAATTCACCGATATCGGTATGTCCAAAATTTGTGACGGAAGATGGTGACGTAGCTGTCGCTACAGTCACTTTTGTAATGACCATTTGTGAGACGTATGGCTTTTTCAAAAGTCTGCTTAACTAGTTATGACTACATCAACACTAATCACACAATCACAATCACCCCCAATCGGCCTCCGGGGCATGGAGGTCGTGTGTACACTGCGGGTCCTTATATCTTTGAAGACTTCCGATTTTAAAGATCAAAGCTAACATATCAAAATCTTTATCGATTTATGGAAGCCAAGACCTTGGACTTTGCTATTTAGCAAGTCCTGTTTCTTTTTTTTTTCTCTTTTTCTTTACAGTGATCTAACATTGATCCATGATCTATGGTAGACAGACTGCTCCAAAGTTCAAGAGAGGTAATCACTTTGTCGCTCATTGTGATAAGTGCTGATTCACAACGTACTTTCTGACCTTACTATTCTGCGTCTTTAAAGAGTTGACTTCGAGGTTACTACTTCAGTACCTTTGTGCAATCGGATGTCTGACTCCTGGTTGCTAAGGGCCATCCCACGGGTGCTGTTCGTTATTCCGAATGTTCGCTATTCCGAAGGTTCGTTATTCCGAAGGTTCGTTATTCCGAAGGTTCGTTAATCCGAAACACACAAATTCCCTATACCTAGAGGTTCGTTAATCCGAAAATGAAAAAGAGTTCGTTAAAAACGAACATTTGTGGCGTTATTCTGAAGATCCGTTATTCCGAAGGTTCGTTAATCCGAAAATGAAATAGGGTTCGTTATTCCGAAGGTTCGTTCCGAAAATTAAATAGGGTTCGTTTAATAATATTCCGAAGGTTCGTTGATCCGAAGTGATATAGGGTCCGTAACGAACCTTCGGAACAACGAATTTTGTTTCATTTTCGGATTAACGAACCTTATTTCATTTTCGGATTAATGAACCTTCGGAATAACAAACCTCATCACATTTTCGGATTAACGAACCTTCGGAATAACGAATCTTCGGAATAACGAACCTCGAAATAACGAACCTTCGGACTAAAGAACCTTCGGAATAACGAACGTTCGGAATAACGAGCTGTAACCCATCCCACGAGATCAACACCCGCGAATCCTACGGCCCATGAGTTCGACATCGAAAAAAAAAGGTCCATTTGTCATACAGCCCACGAGTCATACGGCCCATTTGCCCATGAGTTCGACGCTAGGTAAATAAGGTCTATGAGTCCGACACTAGGTAAACAATGCCCATGAATTCCGACACTTGATAAGAATGTTTTAAATCTCACATTTAATGCATATGTGTTGGTAGCTGTTGAATCACAAAGCATCCTACCGTATACAAATTTTATAATGAAGTCTAAAATATGAGGATATCAGAGCTACCAAGTCTCACGCATTCTGCGTGAGACTCAAGCATTTAGGGTCTGTCTCACGATCTCACGCATGGCACCCATTTTTCTCACGCATCTGGTGAAGTCTGCAATTTGGGCCAAAAATAAGGAGCATAGCTCAGAGGATTGTTCACATTTTGTATATTTAAAAATACTTAACATCGATTATACGGATTTGTTATTATTCTTTTTTACAGTGGTTGTTTTTATCCCTAACTCACATGTTATCCCTAACTCACTCACTATTCTAAAGCACTAATGGTGGGTTTTTGTTTCATCTGCAAATGATAATAATGCCTTTAAAACGACCAAGAGTTCGACATTACATCAAGGGGCTTCATAATGTACTTCACATCGAATCCTCGTGAACAAAATGTATGAGGGAACACTATATGGTACAGCAGGGAGGTGAGTCTCACCTCCCTGGTTTTTGATACAGAAAGAAAAAAGAAAGAAAATAAAAAGAAACCCTGCTCATCCTTGATCCATTTCTTTCATACTCTTGGCTAACAGTACAAACTCAACGTAATGAAAAGAAAACAAATTTCCGTTCCTTGAAATGCTGGAGAATGAGCAAAGTGATATATAGAATTGATGTATTCACACGTCATTCAGTGCATAATCATGTGTGCCACTAGTGGCTCACTTGCTTCTATTATCACACCACCTGCGTTACTCATACTTGTCGACCGTACTGATTCCCTTGTTAAACACACGCAAACACACATTGACACACAGATATACACATGCACACATACGTATTTTATTTCAGTTCCATGGAAGAAAAAAAAAGCGGGAATGTCAATTATTTCGCGGCGACCAAAGTTCAGATTCGGCAAAGTAAACTTTCGGTTTGACCAAAGTCGCGCTTTGTCAATGGCAACGCAGCAGCCAATGAAGTGTCCCTGTGAACGAACATATCAAACAATCGTGATCAAGCACAAGTCAATGAGGCTAAAGACCTTCGTTTATCATTGACCATGATTTCTACACTCGTGTCTGGGACACGCATTCACGTATGAAAGAAATACAACGACAGCGTCAAGAGAGACCAGTTTATGCCTATGAATGTATTTTCCAAGTCAACTTCATAGACACAACAATTGAGTAGGAACCAAAATATTTATGTCATCATCTACATTTTCAACGAATCATATGTCGCCAACTGGGCCATGGAAGTCATTTTGTTGTAAGATGTGTTGACGAATTCAGAAGATACCCTTGAACTACAAGGAAAGAAGTGTAAAATACAGATATCGGTGCAACTGTGCAGAATCATACATATACATAATCTAAACAGATGGAGATTTAACCTATAGCATCCGATTTCCGGTAATTCCATTAGACATAATGGTTTGGCAATTCGGTTCCAGTATGCAAAAAGGTTCAGGATATTTTTAAGCGTCTCGCTGAAAATCCAACGTTTCAAATCTGTAGTACGCCCACGAACGCGTCCCTCTGGTGACGTCACACAATGAACTCCGACTTTCCAGGTTTTGCAGACGCTACCTCCCACCAGCCGTGGTTCAAATGTTCCTACATCTATCAAATAATAATTGAGTGCCGTGTATCATAGTAAATCCTTCTTCACTGAGAAAGTGTTCATTGCGTAAAAGTTGTATCAACATAATTTTCATTAATGAATGAGTGATAACTTCTTGTAGCAGGATTGTGGATTTGTCACATGCAGTGGAAACAACGTTACGGTTATTTGATAAGCAGCAAGGCAAGGGAGGCATATTAGATAACTTAAGTTGCCTCACTTAATTAAATTGGTACAAACACAGGACAAGACGAAAGAAAAAAATATCCTGAGACAGAATGATTTATTAAACATAATCAGATGAAAACTCAGCTATGGACAAATTCATAAATGGATTTAGCCATTGTTATACCAGATATGACTGTAATAGCCTGATAATATTGATCATTATTGTAGATAGCAAAGTACGAACAGAAACAATGGCGCATAGAAAATACATGGACAGGAAGATGAAACGGACAAATTCCAAGGTCCAATGGGTTAGGAGCTAAATTTATTGAACAGGACAGTCGCTAAGTGGACATTATGCACAAAGAAAAGTAGCTAAAAGATAGAATGATACATTCATGGATAAAACTGAATGACGATTATACATCTTGGTCAAACTTCCTGATGGTGATATTGACAGACAGGCAGCAGTTTTTGAGGTGAAGTTGAACTTTTTCTGACCGTCCTCTCCCCCTCCCCCTTGCTTCCAAATTGCCCCTTCCCAAATAAACCCTTTTGGAAATTTGGGATTTAGAGTAAACTTACGTTGGAATGTACAGTGTAAACATTAATATAAAATACGGGGCAAGAATTTTTATGACTGGGGGCAGGGATATACCTGCGGTCAAGGCTAAAGTGACCTGGTATTTTTCTTCATTCTTTGAGGGGAGGAGGGTTCCTTCCTCATACTCATCTACCTCAGATTGTCCCGTGTGTTGTAAGTGATGGTTTGGGGTACTCGTCTGACTTTTTTGCTGGCCTTTGAGTATTTCCCTAATATATAAGGTTCCAGTTTAGGGAAGATAAGTGAAATACACAATGAAAGAGTGTCAGGATAATCACACCCTCTCAAAAGTCATTGATAATGTGCCGCTTCCTGTTGCGGCTATATAGCTAGATAGACACTCTACAACAGCTTGTAATATTGCAATTAGAGTTAACAAATATGAAGGAAATATAAAAAAGATCGATAATTATGTTAATCTAATATTACTCTGCTCATCAAAGTGACCTTGAATATGGTACGACATTGCAATGATTATAAAAACCTTTGATAGGACATTCTCATATTAGTTACACTTGAAGCATTTACCAGGGAATTTGTATCCAAGTCTAATTTTGCCTCTTCTTAAACGTTCCTGCTCTTATTCTGATTTTCCACTATTTCTCAAAATCAATTTTAGCATGGTGTGGAATTAGCGCCTGAACGCATGACATAGGTTTCCGCTCAGAAATCACACACATACGCGTGCGCGCAAATACAAAAACACACACACACACACACACACACACACACACACACACACACGCCCCTACTTGATATTATGTGATATTACTCTCTGCAATAAACCTGAAGTATGAACATTTCCGGCAGCTTTGTGAAAACTTGATTTGATTTGATTTGACTTGACTTG
This sequence comes from Diadema antillarum, assembly GCF_040938485.1. Taxonomy (NCBI): domain Eukaryota; kingdom Metazoa; phylum Echinodermata; class Echinoidea; order Diadematoida; family Diadematidae; genus Diadema; species Diadema antillarum. Next base: position 3,595,152 of record NW_027270896.1, read on the forward strand.
ACTTCGTGTGGTAAACGTAAAATTATACACAACTTCGATACGTTATCTCAATTATAATCAGGGATGGCATATCGGGTTTATCTTGATCTCGAGACTCTTTAAGAATGTCGAACGACAGAATCTCGCAGTGTTACAAGATCATGAGGTGTTATCATTAATTGTATAGCGATAAGAATTATGAGCTGACTACTTAACCGCAATCGATTATAGTGCCATCAAAACTCACGCTTCCCCATGATCATTAAATGTCGATAGACTTTGTGCCACCTTTTTTTCCTCCGTCTATCCAAAGGAAGCTTTGACTGCTCTGTACGAGGGATTTTCCCTTCGAGTTTCCCGAATCTGAAAAATAGGCCGCGGCTATCTTAAGAAGTCGCGAAAGTATGAATTCAATACGACGAGGTGATAGGCCTACAAGAAAGATCCTACGCAAGTATCGATAGAAACTTGATTGGAGCATGATCAAATCTTATTCGCGTGCTCATCTTTTATTCATCACGGCTTTGTCTGGACCTCGAAGGGAAAATAGATATATGAAATCGATATAACGATGATGAAATCGAACATTTTCATGTAGAGTTTTAACGAATTTTATGTTTCGTGTGGAGTTGCTTATCTGTTCTTAAAAGTTGTATTATAAGTACAAACAGTCTTATCAAATTAAATCTTACTTTTAATCGATTAATCTGGATTGTATCACATTCATGAATGCTGAGTATTGTCATATCAATTATCTGCAATCATTGAATATGATAGACTTTTTTTTTCTTTTTGTTCCATCCTAACATACAGGGCGATCATTTTCTTCCCTACACTATGCTCGAAGCATACCAGGGTAAGGACGCTATTGTACAAAGTCTTTGAAATAATTGCGGAAGTCACTCGTACTATAGAGAGAAAGAGGGGAAAAAAAGAAAGAGAGAGAGAGAGAGAGAGAGAGAGAGGGAGAGGGAGGGAGAGGGAGGAATGTGTAGTGTATCTGCAAGGAGATATAATTCCTTGTTTTCTGTCCCCTTTAGCAAATGAATGGAGCGCCGTTACCTGATACAGGAATTCCTAGTCACGTGACCAAAGACCAGAGAGTTCATTACATCGCCATCCAAACTAGTTGATCTAAGTTCAATATTGTAGATAGTTCATTTCAGTTCAATTGAGACTAATTATGTCCATTCCATTCGTTCGCAGAAAAGTAAAAGAAAATACAAAGTATATATTATACAATCATTATTTTATCATTTTCTAGAACATACATACAAGCAGGCACTGTAAATTATATAGATGAAAAGATGAGAAGGCGTTAGTAGATATGCAGCGCACTCCCAGGGTATTTAGGCTACAAAGGCGTAACTATTATAATTATGTCAACATAATATGTTGCACATCATTGTGAATACCCGAGAGTGATGAGATGCGTCTCCACCAACGTCACGAACTTCAACCTGTGCATTATTTGTTTTATAAATGGTTCAAGGGCTCATTGGGTATCAGTCAGCCACATGTATAGAACTTGATCAAAAGCCAGGATGTCCGGAAAAAAAAAATCAAAACATTCTGAGCACGAACTTAGCAATTGTTTACAGCAAATAAGTGATTGAGCGCGCGCTTTTGTAACTGATTTGGTGTGCACGGGTAAAGTATGCAATTGTGACGTCAGAGAGCGTGATTACGGCAAGCCATAGTCACGCGCGTACGCGGTCAATGGTAAAAAACTTGTTGGGTATGTTTGGCAAAATAAAAGACTGGTCATATGATTACTTTTAACCGATCATATATATCATTAGAATTCACATAACAATTTTATAAAATGTTATCACTAACATTATCATCCAGTATCATTATCAATTATCGTGAGACCATTACTAGTACATTGTATTACTTTAATCGTCGTTATTATTACTATAAAAATCGTAATCAGCATGAGCACTATTTTATGATTGATTTTGTACGTTGAGGGGCTCACACTTCAGAGTATGATACTATGCGTTTATTTCACCAACACAAGACTCTTCGGGATTGGCTCTCACATTAATCACGCTGTTATTGACCGAGCTATGTTCTATACAGCACGATCAGTTTGCAAGATAATAGATATGGTGGTGGTGGTGGGGGTGGGGGGGGGGGGGGTCTTGTGGGCTCGAACGGTATCTCTGCACGATAGGTCCAATGAAGCTATTTTGTAATACCCGATGCATTGTCAATCTGAACAATCAATTTCTAAGATCTTAAATAGCCACTCGAGAAAGTGGCCCTTTGTGCCTTGAGACCTATGGGAAAACGAAAGAAAAACACTCATTGAGCTATAGATTTTCATATTCGGCAAACAATGGGGCACTTTCACCTCCATTAGTCATACTTTTTTGTTGTCTTGTTTTGTTTTGTTTAGTTATTCACCATCAACATTATGAATCTTGAATATTGGTTGAGCTCTTAGAGGGGTGGTATAACTGTGGTTGAGATGGGGATTCGGCTTTTTTCTTTTTGTGATATAATTAGAAACCACTAATGTGAAATATAAAGGAACGTACAATTCTGAAATTTGATGAAAAAATGGCTGAGTTATCCTAAAACAAAGTGAAACAAAGTGGTCCTAATAAGATGTGGGTCCCACCTTTTATTAGGACCTCTTTGTTCTGGGATGTCTTGACTTTTTCCAAACCGATTTTCATCAAATGAACGTGCAACTCCTATTAGAATTGTATGCTCCTTTATACTGCATAAGAGTTTTCTAATTATCTCACAAAAAAGTTAAAACCTGAATCCCCATCTCAACTCAAACTAAACCATCCCTTTAAATCTGAACATACGGCGTCAGGGTTATACAAAGTCATGGGAAGGGGAGAGAGAGAGAGAGAGAGAGAGAGAGAGAGAGAGAGAGAGAGAAGAGTGGAGGGAGAGAGAGGAAAAGATAGATACATAGTTACACAGATGATAATACATTCATAGACCTCTTATACGTACATGCTATGTAGGCCTACAGTACAAAGTACAGTACATAGATAAGGGGGGGGGGGGGGAGAGATGGATATCGATGGAGGGGAGGGGAGGGGGAGGAGGGAGATGGATATCGATGGGAGGGGAGGGGAGGAGAGGGGTACAGAGAGGGAGAGAATGGGAGGGGGGGGGGTGAAGAATGAAAGAAGGCGATTTGACCTTAATATTTTCCAAGAAAACCAGCAAGGCATTGAATTCCAGTCTGAACAATCGGTGGGTGACCCAAGGTTCACCCGTCGATGAGCGATCACGGAAGGTGGCTTCTTCAACTCCCCTGATTCACCCGAGCGAGTGCATGTGGCTGATAGAGATAACGTCCTCCAATGCATGCCCTCAAGATAAAGTCGGGCAAAGATGGATTTCCAAGAAAGAAGCAATGAACTCATCTTAATCACATGCCTTATGCGTTTTATCTTGTCTTCATCTCTACTACTTATCTATACAACTAATACAAAACGGTACATTGATTTGATAAGACAGCAAGACTCTTATTAAAGTAACCATTCTTCAAACAGTGGCGGGTGTATTTAGTCTTCAGTCTTATCATCTTACATGAGAGCTTGTTAAATCTTTGAAACCGCAGCTGCTCGAAGGTGGAACGGTTGGAAGATGCTCCTTCAACCAAAAGAGGATCAGGAAACTTGTACCTGTCCAGAGGCACGCCCTCCCTGCCTTGTTTCTTGAACCAACTAATGTCACACCCGTGACGCATAAAGCAGCATATACCTTTCCCGGAGCTTTAAAGGAAAAAGATATGTAACGTAGATGATACAATTGATGTTTCGTATCCACTCATAGTACCTTGTATTTAGGTTAGGTTAATGAGGATATAATAGTAAGTATTTCTTCTTCTTTTTGTTCTTTCTTCTTCTTTGACTATCAGACCCTATACAATCTGGAACTGTTTCCTGTCATTACAGAGTGGACTATCGTGTTATGAGTGTAACAATATTGTAATTAATTGGGAGGAAACCCCCGAAGAAATTCAGAAACATTAGGTTTGGATCTGTAAGACTTGAAGGCATTGTTTACCATTTACAGATGAAACAAAAAACCCAGCTTTAGTGCTTTAGAATAATTCTAAAATGTGAGTCAGGGATGGAAGCAACCTATGTAAAACTTTTTGAATCAGTATAATCATTGTTTAGTATTGTGAAATATACAAAATGTGAACAATAGTTATTGCTCTTTGAGAAAAGCAGTGATATCTCCTTATATTTTAGGCTTTATTGCCAACTTTTTATATGGTAGGATGTTTTGTGATACAATTGACCTACACATATGCGTCAAAATAATATTATTGTGATACCTCAAACATTTTTGATTCTCTGCTCCCAATTGTAAACAGTACCTTTAAAGCATCCCGAATCATTATATAACAGAACGACAATTCATTTATGCGATATTGATAATTGAGCCTCGAAAGATACCAGAAGAAACTTGAATAGTCCATTTCAACATTATAGTAGATTCATTGAGAGTCCATAGTCTTCTTTATATATCACACGGCGAAGGTCATTCTCACAAACTTGTATCATCAACTCTTTCGAATTAGGAAAATTTCTGGTGGGTGTTTGGGACAATGGTCGCATTCCTGTCACGTGATCTCTTAAACGGAAGATCTCCCCTCGTTCTTTCCTGTTTATCTTTAATTGTCCATTCCATGCTATTTTTCATACAACACGTCGAGTTTACAGGATAGTATGTAACAAAGTTGTTGTTTTGTTTTTCCGGTCCAGCCCCTGAGTCCATGATCTTCAGAGCGGACACCGGACGTGGACAACAGTGGAGAATGTTGCGTCCCTCTGGCTTTCCAACTTTGCACCTGGCTTTGCGCAGTATTAGGGTGAAAATCATAGCTGAATCTAATATCATGTATCCGCAAGACTGAAGAAAGATGAGGACATTGATACTCAAGAAGTTGTAATGATGTGCTAAGTATTTGATATCCCATCAAATGGATATTATATGGAATAAAGGTCTGCGATACCATGAAAATTTGTTTCAAGGTTACTTTACCCAGAATGGCTGTGTGGTACTACTGCCAGTTCTGGGTTAAGATTTCAGGATCTTGCATTATTATCGGCAATTACTTACTATGATAAATTCCAAGAAAACTTATTTCAATTACTTAATCGCTGTTTATTGAAAAGCTGCGATAGCAGCAAATCTTGTCCAAACGAAAATTCTTATATTGAGGGCACGCTTTTTCTCGATCATCACGCACTTTCAAAACTACGACCTGATTTTCCACAGTTGTGGTGAAGAGTTCCCAAACTTGGCACGCGGCATCTATAACTTTCTGTACTGCTTTCTGTTTAATTGTTATTGACTGCGATCTGTGTATAAGTGTATATTTCTGTGAATTAGATCGAAACTCACAGATTTCGATTTATCTTTGTCCGCAGAATTGGTGAAAGTTTGCTTAGCAAAACAGCGGCTAGACGGACCAGAGCGAGACAGAACAAAGCCGTCTCTTTAGCGGGTAGCACTGTTAGTTTCTATCTTTAAGATGTCTGCACAAAGCATTCCATAATTTTATGGAAAGCCACTATGATATACCAGCATCTTTCGTTGACTCCTGAACAAAGCTCGCAGCTGATGCGAAAAGTGGACATGAATCCATAATTTCCTCTTCACTGTTTTTTTTTTTAATATCTTTAAACTATTTTGGCAAGCCTATCGTGAATTTACATGCACACTTTGTCTGGAAAAGAGATCCCTCGTAGCAGAATGAAATTAGTTTGAAGCAAACAAGTGTTCCTCGATGAATTCCAAGTCCCTTTCAAGAAAAATATATAGGAGAGTATGGTAAACTCTTCTAAAAAACGCAAAAAAATTGTAATTTGCAGTTTGCATCTCATCTGTGATGATTAGTAACAGCCTTCTTGCAATTGCTGTCGGTTTTCGATAACACTTGTTATCAAGCGCGTAAAAGAGAGAAATCGAAAAGAACAACATTTCACTGAAATTCAGGCCTTGTCCTATGATTCTTTAGAATGCCACTCGCAAAAGTTATAACTCTTCAAACGACGCAATTCAAGCATGAATTCAGGTGTTTGATTTTGATTTGAAATAAAGAATTATCATGAAAGCAAGAGATTATTAAGCATAGGGGTGAAGGTTGAAGTGTGAGTTTTCTTCAATTTGTCTCTTTCTACAAATGAAATTTGTAAGATCGCAACTGCTGATCTATAAGCTAAACAATGATGGCAGGTTCGATTCCCGCTGCTTCTTTTCTTCTCCGACATGTTTGTTAAAATCATAGATCATATGAATTTCATTTTGTAGAGGGAGACAAATTGAAGAAAATTCACACCCTAAGAATCATAATCTAAGCAACAATCCCCATATGCCAAAAGTAGTAACGAAAATTGCTGATATACATCCACTTGCATCCACAACCTCAATCTTGTGTAGAAAATAAGTTATTACGCCAGAGAAATTGTCAGAATGATATGATGTCGATACACGTAGAAGATGAAGGAACTGAAAGCCGCCACCTTCTTTGAACAATAATCATCGTAAGGAATAACGAAAGTTGCAAGTTTTCGAAAGCTACGTCAAATTGTTGCTGCTACTGCTGTTGCTGCTGATAATTCAGTATGTTTTTGCAGTTAACAATGGCAAATTTATGTTCCTACCAACCAAACTTCTCTCCAGTTATTTCCAGTTATTTCCAGCTATTTCTAGCCACTTCCATCTATTTAAAGACAAATAGCATTTCGTCTTCAAGGCGTAAAACAAACAAGTCATACGAGGAACAACACTAATTAAGACGTATGAAAATAGGTTCCAAAACTGAACAGGAGAAGAAATTCACGCACCGAACCGTACGCCCTAACCTCAAAAATGAAAACAAAAACATATATCTCGCAAAAAGGGATGATGAATGGTCATTGAGCAAACACAGTTTGAGCCGCTTGGCTTCGGATTAATTGATTTCTTTTGTCCTTATATTTCAACATCATTGGCTTAATGGTGAACAATCATGTCTAGACAATTCATACATTAGCTCATGGCCACTGACATGATTGAAAATGAAAATGATCATAAACATGAAATAAATACCAACCTTTTTATTATCCGTTTCAAAAAAAAAAAGGAGGGGGAGAGGAAGTACTCAGGTTATCCTGTTATTGCTGTTACGAAAAATAATGTACTACAAGAATATAATGCCAAACAGGGATCAACTGGCAACATTATTTGGTTTCGATTCGTCGATGACTATTATGTTCGGTACCCATCGGACAGTAAAGTGGCATTTCAAATTAAACCTAGGCTCCAGAAGATATTTCCCGCCGTTTTTGGCCCGTAGCGTCTGAATGTGTGTTTCTTTAATGCATTTTATTTTGTATTAATTGTCTTTTAGATAAACGATGTCCTGTGGTAGCCTTATCAAATTATAAATGCGTATAACGAATTTACTGACATACGCGCTCAAGGTGGTGGTGGTGTTATTGGATGGTGTGATCTGGTAGCTGTACAAAGTCCTACAACTATAATACATTGTAATTATAATTACCGTTATGTTCACGTTCTTTAGGTCTCAATTAACCCCCTGAGATTCACCAGCTCCAAATGCCCCTGACATCAGGCGCAAGAAGTTGCTGATTGTAATGACAGCTTTAACCAGCCCCCATCCAGCGATTTCCGCCCTTCCCAGCGTCGGGAAGGAAGCGAACTTCCGGGATCCAGGATCCCAGATGGGGCCAAACGGTTTTCCATGAATTCCCGGAGCCCGGGGTAGCTAATCGGCATTAGCAAGGCGGCCCTGTTTGGGACAGAGCGGACGTTACGTAAAACAAAACAAAAGTTAAAGCGCTCACTGTAATCGCAGATCTGACAGCATTAGCGTTGTTAAAACAAACGTGCTTCACGACTGAGTACTAAGTTGTAGTAAACGCGAGCTAAGACGGACTATGGAGTTCCATGGAAAAACCAAGGGGAAAGAGATGGGGGGGGGGGGGAGCGGTGATGTTGAATCACTGGAACAGACACACAGGTTTGAGCCCTCGAATAAAGACAGACAGACAGACAGACAGACAGACAGACAGACAGACACAGAGAAGAAAGAGGAGAAAATTATTGGCAGAAGTGAATGGCCCGAAATGGCTTCGCTCTTCAAGGTCACCCACTGCAATCTGAGGGCTTGCCTGTACATCGAGATAAGGCCCGGGGTCGTGACCCTAATACCGGAACTTCAGGGGTGGGAGGTTAAGGGTTAAATCACCGTCGAGTGGTTGGTGAATCCCGCGGGTGTCTTTGGGGTGCGTCCGCTCGCCGAGCGGTGCACACATAACAGCATTTGCAGTGTAAACTTCTCCGCCTATCCCAGACGAGAAATGAGTTTGTCAGTTCGGAGGTCTATTAAACGGGCGATGCCTCGTAACGACTTAATTCGTTTCTGCACCCGGAGAAAGAAAAAAAAAATCCGAACATTGCCGAAAATTTCCCGCTATAAATTCACGCGAGATCCAAAGAATGTCTTTGCTGGCCAGTCTTCCAAAGCAGTTCCATTTCACTCGCAATGTAGAATAGGCAATAGTGGATTTTACATTATGCACATGTAAAAGTCTTCGTATCTTGCAGCCTTCTTCTCGGAGGGATTGCGCGATCAATTTGATTTCAGTGCAGGTGTGTTCGAGATTCTTGCATCTCTCATTCATGAAACCAAGTACAAACGAAACAATCCTACGTCTTGAAGAGAGGCTAACTCTGGCCCAAAATCCAGATGGGCAAAGGGACTGTTCTATTTCCTGTTCGGCTCCTAAGAAGTTTTGTCCGAAGATCTCCCGGTGTGCTCTTTTGTGAATCCCGGTCCTATAACTTTTGGAAACATTGTTTTCTTTTCTTTTCTTAAAGAAAAAAAGCAGCTAATGTGCATTCCTGACGATAGCAAAACTCACGCCAAAGAAAAGAAAAAGTGATTGAAACATCCGGAACACCCCTAAACTATCCTACCGGTTCAAAGCGCCCAATCTGTGTTGTTTTTGTTGTTGTTGTTGTTGTTGTTTTGATCGTTGATGGACAAAGAGTAGAATCAGTATATGAAAAATCGGCCATCAAAAACAATGAAAGTTTCATGAAAATAAGACAAGAAATCGTAAATTAGAAAGTTATGGAACTTAAACATTAGATTTATGCTTTTTATTTCACTGTCACAAAACTATATGCCGTCACAGAAGTCTCATGCGCGCTTGTTAGCATCATAGGTATGTATAGGCCTATCTATATAGGAAGAGGGAATCAACGCCTACACATGAAATTGTTCTTTCGTTGTTTTAGGAATTATGGTAATGATTATAAAGAAGTTGAGGTTGTAATTGGTTCATAATTGGCAGAAAGATTGGTTTTATGATCAATGATACAAACGCCTTGGATATTGGTTGTGAGACAATGAATGATTCACCTTTTCTGATAATTGATTATGTGGTTTTCGCGCGATATCAAATTTTCCCGAAATCAATCCAGACCTAAACGCTTTTTAGAGGTTCCCATTTTGAAGCCTTGTTTTCATTTCGGCCTGTTTCGCTTCACTATTTTTGTTTGAAAACAGAACGAAAGTTCCTCGAATTGAGGTATGATTACACAAGGGTTCTCGGCGACGCGCAAACCAGGCGAGAAGGGTCGGCTCTAGCCGAGTCCAGGGACGCGTTGAATTTGAGATGATGTCCCCGTTTCTTACACCGAGGAACCTTTTCTCGTCTTATGACGCGAGTAGTCAACTTTCTTTCCCCGCCTCCTCACTTTTACTACTAGAACGTAATGTATCAGGTGTAGACTGTAAAGAAATGCAGACGAATGTCCGAAGATCCGGCTCTTGCGGTTGTCGTAACGAAGATGACGCCAAGAAAAGTAATGGGGAGTTTTGAGTTTTGAAACCTCCTCCTCGATCCTCGTTGGGGATAGTACCAAGTCTAGCTATAGGTGGAGACTTGGCAGGCGGCTTACTATTTGCCTTCCTGAAAAAAAAAATGGCGGGAAGGGATTCAAAGAATGCTACTTATCGGTTTGCTTTTTTTTTTTCATCTTCGAAAGAGAATTATCTCCCTCATAGCAACTTGACAGAACTGGGAAAGATCCCAGGAACGGTCACATACATCTCAAGGATACACATTAAATTATCAAGGATACACATTAAATTATTCATGTCTGATTAACCTTGCGTTACCATTGACTTTTCTCTCAACTCGACAAACTTTTGGCTTTGATGGACAAAATACACACTGATTCAAGGTGCAGTTCTTCATCATGTTCAAGTGAACTTTTATGCAAATAGGGTCCTACATGCAGCAAAATCAGACCCACGGAATGGCAAACGATTTGTCAAGTTGCACTTATTATTTTTTCAAGCATCGAATGATGACATTTGTTGTCAAACACTTGCAAAGTAGATGAGTTTATAATGAGGTTACCAGTTCACAACTCTGAATGTTTTGTGCACAAAAATGTGTTCTAACGCATGTTTTCCGTTGATGATAATAGTGTAGAACCTACGACCATTTCCAATAAAAGTCATAGCACAACACAGAGACAGAATTTGTCCATTTGATTTCATATAAAAACGCCGTGAAATTGTTTACAGGACTATATCAAAGAAAGACTGAATCTGCCCGTCATGTGGCTTTTTCTATCCTTACTATACGAAAAAAAAAATCATTCTACCTACAACTAAAATCAACTCCATCATTAGGTCATGATACATCCACGTGCTTTTTTTTTTTTAATCATCTATGGAGGAGTAGAGATGTTTCTAAAATAATTAAAACTGACAAACAATCTTCAACTTGTACGTACCAAGGTCATGTTCAACTGTCACTCTGATCCATTGAGAAAGTGAATCATTGTCACCCCCCCCCCAAAAAAAAGAGACAACTTTAGAAACTCCGATAGCTAAATCTTAACATGAGAAAGCACCTTCTCTTCTCAAGAACGAGATATTGAACCGAAATTACGACAAGACTTCACACGGAGAAGATCGGAAACGAACGGCATAAAGTTGAGATGCTTTGAGCTACACTTGTCGTGTTGTATTGGACGATCGCATTAAACATGATTAATACAGAGAACATGCTAGAACCATTTGCTACATTCCAAAGGAAGGGAAAAGACACAATTCACAAGGGTGGGGGTGACCCGAAGATGATCCTTGATCCCTTACAATCCAAAAAGAGTGGAAATGTTGAGATTCTATCACAATCTCATTCGTTATAGGAAGCACTACGCATCTCCCACCATCAGTCAAAATAGGGTGCAGCAATCGATCAAGATAAGGGGGAAAGGAGTGGTAGGTGGATGGGGTTGGGGATGGGGAGGGGGACGGGGTGGGAGGATGGGCAGAAGGGAGGGGGAGTGTCGTGGAGAGTTGGAGCGGACGAACTTACGGACACCAAGGAGGAAACGAACATTTTTCTACTCTAGCTGGCGCTATTGTTGTTAATACTACAGAGCAAGTCTCAGACTTGCACAAAAGAAGTTGGTCAAGATTCCCGTGTCTGTGGTTGGTAATCATCACAATTTTATGCCATCAATATTCAGGCCGAAAGCTAACAAATCAAAGAAAAAGAAGAAGAAAAAGAAAGAGAAGAAAAGATGGCAGGTGAAAGTACAGGGATAAAGAGAACAATACTATCATGATTATGAAGTACACAGTCGGGTTCCTTATACCATTGAAACAACGCAGGGAGAAACAGGTCTATAGCCATTACAGTGATTTAGAAATAGTGACAGGTCAAGCTCATAATGCCACACATGATTTGAACTTGTTTCTGAGACACGACCTGTTAGGAAGAGAACCCCCCCCCCCCCCGCCCTTTGGCTTAGAGATGAATGGGTAAAGTATGTTAACCTGAACGCAACGGAAATCAATTTTCAAATCTTAAGTTGTTAGTTTATAACCATGGTATCGAAAATGGTTTCTGTTTATCAACCTGAACAAATGTTAGAACATGTAGTAGCAAGCTGATCTTCCACCCATCATTTGCTAAAAAGGTATGAAGAAAATGGGAATACATAAAGAAACTGCAGTTTCTATTCTTGAGCGGTTCTTGGCACAGACACATCGGAAGAGTTCAAGGGGACACAACTGAAGAAAAACAACGTGATTGCAATAACTGCCGTAGTTTATGGACTCAAGATAGGTAGATAATGTAGATGAATAGATAAACGGAGAGATAGACATGTAGATAGATAAATAGATAGATAGATAGATAGATAGATAGACAGACAGATAGATAGATAAATAGATAGATAGAGAGGGAGAGATGAAGAGAGAGAGAGAGAGAGAGAGAGAGAGGGGCGATAAAAGGAGATATGAGCCAGACGCAAGAATTCGGCCATTGACAACACATGACCTGCGCTGACCTCGTAATTTGCTCTATACCAGATATTATTATCCCTTGCACATTCCTTGTGAAGTTGGGTAAGCAATAAACAGTACGGAAAAGTGGTCTTTTGGAGGAATCGAAAGTAAGAGTCGCATGGCTTTAAAGGAACGCTTACAAGTCTCGGAATTTGGGTCTGTGGCGTACTAGTATCATAATTCAGCGCAATGATCATATTTTCTAAATTCAGTACAAAACGACAACGAACGAGGATGATGACGTAACATCTTCAAGAATGCATGATTGCGGCGTGCTCAAGAAAGCAGAACAATAGCAGAGAAAGCATGTATGATTAACTCTGAAAAGGTGAAGTTGTTTTACAAGTCTAGTGCTATTGTAATGGAATACATTTCTACATTACCATGATGGTAATGTAACAATGTAATTCACTTACATTATTATGTGAGCCTCCTATGTCATTATCCTTGTTCAGTGCAAAATGTCTTTGGGTTTTTAAAATATTGGTTTGTCTGCCCTTATAAGACCACAATAAATTCCGCAAATATGTACAATAAATGGCACTATCGCTTTCTGTACTACATGATGCAAAATTGAAAAAATCGTCTGGAATATCCCTTTAAAGGGATAGTACAGTATTGGTGGAGATGAGAAATGGGCTTTAACTTTTTGCGAGATACCAAGAAAACACTTATGATATAGTACAGAGCATATCATTTTAAGATGAATTCAAAGTTTATTTGATGAAAATCAGGTTTGGAATGACTGAAACATCCGAAAACAAAATAAAACAAACCGATCGTAATAAAGTGTGGGTCCCACACTTTATTAGAATTGCTCTTTTTTGGATATCTCAGCCATTTCAAAACCAATCTTCATCAAATAAACATTGAATTCTTCATAGAATTACATGCTCTTTAATATTTCATATAAGAGGTTTCTCAATATCTCATCAAAAAATGTTAGAAACCTGAAATTAGGTCTCAACCAAAACTATATATAACCCCTTTAAAGACGATTTGTTTCCTATTGGTTTCTGCCATCACCCAACATCTCATCCACTCTCTCTCTCCGTGCACGTCCTGTTTTCCCACCTTTTTTTTGTTCTCCACCCCTGTTGCCATAACATCATGCAATCCTAGCCAATGTGTGAGAACGCCAGCAGGAGGCTGTGGACAAGAATCCCAAGAATGTCACATTTTGAGGTTATTCGGGTAATTTCTGTAAGGGCGGGCACATGAATTTTTCTTCTTCTCCCACCCCCCCCCCCTTCATGGGAAAACAAAATGAGAAAGAAATCAACAACAATAGCAATAAAATCTACAACATGAATTCAGATAGAGCGGGACATATGACTCAAATGCAAATACACGTATGCATTGTGGTGTCCTAAATATTATCGTTTGAAAAGGAAAGTGTCGTTCGAGTTATGCTGTTGAGCCCATAAATAAACATATGCCATGAAGATATTACATTAGCAGGTGTGTCATTTCACTTACAAATGGCAAATCGAAAGACACCCACAAGAATCCACATTTCGTGCATACCAAACCTTGGAGTTGATCAACTATGCAGGCATTTACACAAAATCGAACTAGCATTTTTGTGAACACTTAAACAACAACAACAACAACAACAAAACAAACAAACAGGTGCAACCCCCCTCAAAAAAAAAATCGGAAGACAACAATACTCGTATTCAATGGAGCAGCTACCATGAAACAGACCAATTTAATAAGCAAATGTAGTCAAAGTTTGTGTATTCTTGTTAAAAAAATCATTCTTCACAACCCAAAAGTTTGGCCAGTGCTTGCTCTATAGAGCAAAAAGAACAAATAATGCATTCGAACTGCATCGATTCCAGGTAATGCAATGCATTTTAATATGTACTCAATGTATTATTAGGAAACACCTTGTAAAGGCAGGTCCTGAAAAAGAGAAAAAAAAATACTAGTAGCCCTTTATTTAAATATATTATGAGTACACTGTACTTTAGAATCATCATCATAATTATGTCTATTAGATTATGTCTGTTAAACGGGTATGCCACCTTATGCAAATTTATGCACATTCCCATGACACAGTCAGCTTCAGTATTCTGACTAAAGACTCGATATACTAAATTCCAATGATTTCCTTCACTCTACTCTCTCGATATGTTGAAAAATATTTTGAACATTCATGCATATTGCTTGGTAATAAAAACAAAAAAATATGAATGGATGAATGAATGTGTGAGTGAATAACTATGAATTCATGCGTTGCTTTCATACAATAAGGAATAGGTTTTGGAGCGCTATCAGTCCTTTTTATACGTTTGCGTACAATCGTTGTATGTCTTCAAAAACAACGACAACAAACCCACAAAGATAACCGCTACAGTCATTAAAGGAATGCAATAGTATTGGTGGAAATGAGGATTGGGCTTTAGCTTTTTGCGAGACACCAAAAAACAAACAAACAACAAACTACTTATAAAACAGTACAGAGCATACCATTCTCAGAGGAATTCGAAGTTCATGATGAAAATTGGTTTTGGGATGGCTTGGGCAACCCCCAAAGTAAAACAAAGCGATCCAATGAATAGTGGGTTCCACCATTTATTAAGATTGCTCTGTTTTGGATATCTCAGCCATTTCAAAACTAATTTTCATCAAATAAATTTTGAATTCCTCTTGCAATTACATGCTTTTTCACATTTCCAATAGAAGTTACTCATTATCTCATCGTAAAATGTTAAAAACCTGAAGTTAGGTCTCAACCAAAACTATACTATTCCTTTAACACACACATACACACACATACAGGCCTACCTTTCTAACCTCATGTTTGTATTGTAGACCAATCCCTATATCACTCATCACTTTCTTCCGCCTAATTGTCTTACCGTATTATATATACTGCAAATACCACACGCCAAACAGCTTGTTCTGCCCGCACCATGCGGACATGGAAAGTTGCAAAACAAACATGAAAGAAAATTAGACAAAAGAGAATCGTTAATCGAATGCACATTTCCAAATGAAGGCCATTTCGAAGAATGTGACTGAAAATAGCGTCCGACGAACCCAGCTTCTGCACTTGATAACTATAGCTGTCCAGGAAAAGTAATCAGACTTTGCCAAAAGTGGCATTTCTTTTTTCTTTTCTTTTTTAAAGTGGCATTTCTTTGTATTTTCTGGTGCACTTTGTTCAACCGGATGACGTCACAATGGAGCGAATGAATTTCGTCGGCGTAACCACAGGACTACCAGCGTGACCCTGATAAATTACATCTCGAGTTGCTCGTCAAGGCAGAGGTTGATGGATTTCACATCCACGCACATTTTTTTTTTTTTTTTGCTTCACACGTTTTCAAAGCGACATAATGCATGAGCTTTCTCCGAAGTAACATTTTTATAGAATTCATGATCAGACAAAGAATGGAACTGCGTATACCAGAATAGTCCGTCACTGAATAGTTTGTTTCATTCGAGTGATCCCTGACGTCACTCCAAAATGAGTGAAAATGAGCATTTTCACTCAAAATTCACTCCAATTTCACTCGAAATTCACTCTTTTTTGTATTCACTCTTTTTAGAGTGAAAATTTTCACTCGATTCTTTTTTTTTTAGAGAGTAATATCATAATGTCAATATCACAAATATAATCGTAAGATCGCTAAATACGCAGTGTGTCGACTGGACAGGTTTCGGCCTTTTTTTTCCATTCATTTGTTTGTTTGTTTGTTTTGGAGACCACTAATGCTTAAATAAAATCCTGCTCTAGTTAAAGTAGGGGATTCCGTCTACGGTACGCTGATAACATTCTTTTGTGGTGCCCTGACATTGAAAATGAGATTATTTTGATCGCGTCCACAAAAAGCTGAATCCAGAACATGAGCAGTTTACTCTAGTTTGCGAAGAGAACACAAACAAACTAGTCCGAGTATTCCTACAGACCCCACAGAACAATGTAACCAGTAGGTCATGGTTATGGGTACTGTAGTAACCCATCACGCTATACATGAGTATATAGTTGTACAGATGACAAACAGAAAAAAAAAAATCAACAACAACTGCTGATAACGTAATCAATGGTCACCTCACCAGTGCGATGAGGTGTAATTATGCAGTGCTATAAGAAACCAGGTTTCACAGAAATACCCCGGGTAAAAATGCTAAACGATGTAGGCCTACATGTATTACGAATCTTTCCGTTCCTATCTTTTTCCTCCTCCTACTCATCTCTTCCCTTCTCATCTTTTAAAGAATACGTGTCATTGCTCTCAAGGAATACTTAACTTCCCCGAAGACTAAATACCTCAAAATACCATGATGTATCAACAAAGCGCCAATATGAAAACAGAGTTGAAAATACACCGTGAGATTACAACTCTCTATAGTAGTTTTACACATTGCTCTGTGTAGTAAACGATGTAACAAAATACCTCTCTCGTGAGAGCGTTTTTCCTTCGAAGAGGTTCCGTATTCGTCTCTCTGACGATGCGGAACATCGTTGATCGAAACCGGAATCGTTTTGTCATCACTGAAAACAAGCATCGCAACCTACCTATATTACAAGTTGCGTTCAGCTGAGCTATCTATGCGTTGCTCTTTTGATGGAACGTCATCTATTATATGGTGATCTGAAAGTGATATCCAATTTCCCCGTTCGCATGGCTTGGAAACGTCATACATTAATTGTTGCATTCTGTATGCTTAACATGACATTCCAGTAAGGGTCTCAGATGGTGTTCCCCCTGAATAAGCTGTAACAACAAACAGCGATAACAAGACTAAAACTATAAACACAAACACACGCACCCACACACGCTATAACAACAACTAAAATCGCCATGGAAAGTCAAGACATCCCAAAATGTTTAGATGTGCTCGTGTACGGCGCATTTATGGAACCATTTGCCAAGTCGTGGATTAAAAAGAAGAAAAATTGTGCTTGATGAAAATACATTATTGAGCTTGAAGATTTCCAGTCCCCTAACAGCCACCCCATTTGTGGAATTCCGGGAACTCGTTTATTTATAGTTGCTATCTGTAGTTGATCAACACTTTTTCGTTTTCCAAATTACACAAACGAGATGAAGTCAAATATACACAGGTCCTAAAGCAGGATACAGACGGTCTAAGTACATGTGCAAACATGCTAATACTGTAGGTGTCCCATTTCTATATCAATATTTATTACGGAAATATAGGGATATCAGAAAGCTCTCATAAGAGGGTCGATGAGAGAGAGAGAAAAAAAAAGAAAGAAAGAGAGGAATATATATTCAGTCCCTTGCAGATGATTGATACTGAAATACTAATCTTATCATACGAAATGCTACTTAGCATTTTAATGTGTTACATTAATCTCCTTTACCAAGGATGGTTAGATACAATTAAGTCCACCCTATGATTACAAAGAGTATATGATGCTATGATAATGATAATGTATAATATAGGTTTTCCCGGTCAATTTCATACTTTTGTCATTCAAATTCATTAATGTGCATTCAAATTCACACAGCGCACGCACGCGAAAATATTCGGGCATTCAAATTCAGAATTCCGAGCGATCAATTTCATTTATGGGCGTTCTATTTTGTTTTCGTCAAATCAAATTCACGATTGGGCATTCAATTTCCAAATGCGAGCACCGACTTTCCTACTCGTGCATTCAAATTCATGCGGTAGTCATGTGATAGTCCCAGTGAGCTTGTTTGGAGCGTTCAATTTCATTTTTAGGCGATCAAGTTCTTACTTCGTGCAATCAATTTAACGAGGAAAACGGAGTAGACTTTTTAAGAAACGAAAAATGCCCAACACAACCGATGAAGGCTTACATATAGTGTAAGTATGATTGTTTATAGTTTACAATTCATCAATTTAAAGACAAACTGACACACAATGATCTCACATAGTCCCGCAAAAGTAAACCAATAAGACAGCAATACACAACAAACAAGACGTATAAAGTGTTCATGTATCAGTTTGAATGTACCGTAGTCGAAATTGGGTTTTTTTTTTCCTCGAAGGTGTCAACCAACCCTCCGTATTATGCTGGTCTGTAGGACTATACAGTGCCTAATGTTTGTTTGTTTCATTTTCCATCAAAGAAGATGGCTGGATAACCCATATTCAGCTGCGATAGCTGGTCTTCTGTATGGGGTGCAGTTGGATGTAAGCCTTGTTTGCGATGAATAAATGAAGTGGGATCTTTTATGTTTTACGTGCATGAGTTGTGACTCTCTCACACATGGGACCTCCATTTTATGTCCAATCCGAGGGACATGTGCCTGTACTGCTGTATATTCCTTTTCGCTTAGCGCAAGTTCAAAATTCTTAATGAACAGGTGGACCTCTACTGCAAAATAAATAATCATCATAAATCCCAATATATTCAAAGCCAAATGAAAAACATGCACATGCATACACGGCCCCAAACTAACTAAATTCAGGACTTCTTTTAAATTGAATGCAGTTATTTGGAACATGGTTGCCTATTCACGAATTTAAATGACCGACGAAATTCCGTCGCCAGCTTGACATGAATTTGAATGCTCATTGATGAAATGCGTGCTCCTCTCTTAAATTTGAATGCTCCGATAGTGAATTTGAATGTTCCGATAGTGAATTTTAATGCTCCGACAGTGAATTTGAATGCTCGGATAGTGAATTCGAATGACCGGATTTTGAATTTGATTGCTGATTCAGTGCTGCGAGCGTGGATTACGTGAAATCGAATGCTCGGAATAGGAACTTGAATGACAAAAGTATGAAACTGACCGGAAAACCTAATAGTTATGATAATCATATGTATTATAATGTAATGTAATGTAATGTGATGTAAGGTAATCTGATCTAATGTAATCTAATCTAACAAATGCAGACCGAATTAAACTGACCAGAAAGAATATGATTTATTAGTGGAAAATGTGCAAAGAAAGTAGGATTCTATCGGAATCCCATTTTCTTTGCTAATTTTTCCACTAATCTAATCTAATCTATTCTAATCTAATGTAGCATAATATGATTAAGTACAATATACTTTATCATAGCACATCATATTATATTGTATTATTCTATTGTATCATAATATATAATTTTATACTATATAAAAAAATTATATTATATCATTATAAGGTAATACCAAATGCATGTAATTGTTATGGCATGCATGATTACGTCAAGAGACTAATTGTGTTAATCGTATAGTATGACCGATCTTTTTCATGTTCTCTTTATTTTCTCTGCATCATTACTTTCTCTTTCTTCTTTACGAATGCATGAATTGCTTTGATAAGAAGCGAGCATTTACCATTGTCATAATTACCTGTGTCCTCTTCAGGTCTACACTTTCAGATAAACAATTATATCTGAATTCGATTTTGATTTATTTGAGCGAAATCCTACTCCCATAAATATCTTTGTTAACAAGTAAGAAACCACTGATGTGGCGAAGCAATCTATACATCAAACTGTCATGGTCAGAAAAACCCAAACAAACAAGCCACATACGGTACATAGACACTCACCAGCGCACATAAGATATCAAATAGAAAAGAAAAGGAAACAAAGAAATGTGGATCTAGTCATTTACGGAAAACTAAAGTTGATGGTCTGGTAATTTGCTATCTACTCAAGCAGTGAAACAATTTGGAACCAACACAAGATCTTCCGTATGTTCTCATACTCAACCAGTTCGTTCTCCTTCCTTTCGATGATCTCTCAGTCTATACACATACACAACGTGGGCCTATCACAATGTAAAAGAATTTACTACACACTGACTACGAACGCATACACGAACACACACACAAAATGTACACCGCGCACACGCACACACTATTTAACGCACGCTCTCTCACACACACATCTGCGTACAATTTGATACAACCCGCGCCTCCCATTAGGAGCCTGATGATTCACGGAACACGAATTCGCTTTGTTTATTGTCCGTCCATCTGCCGCTGCAACGGCGGACACGAATTAGGACGATACGGTCTACTGGATGAAACATTCGTGCAATGGCAATTCCTGACACAGAATTTGCTGAGAGATCAACCGCCATCTGACTGTAGATGCACCTACGTTATGAAACGCAGGCACGCGCGCAGACACGCATGTCCGTATCTAGGGCAACTTTTGTTGTACGATTCTGCGAAATGTCCCCACCCCCTCCGCTTCCCCGGCGTGTTTATGCTATTAACGGGTCAAATTTTCTACAGTGACAGATTGTCTATTGGTATAGAGTAAGCATCTTCATCGCCTTCCTTTGATCCCAGCAAACCTACTTACAGACGCTGCTTTCACAACCAAACTATTTTGACCCACAAACTTGATTTCGGGGCAGATTTCATCTGTAGGCCTACTTTTTGTTACAGTGGATATGCATTGATATGCATCACATCATTCATTTTTCTGCTTGCGCCTCTCCCTGGTCTTGCTATTTCAATATACCTTTCCGTACTTCCAGCAGAATTTTGAAAAGGGAATCATATCAAATCAAAGTGTACATGTGCTTTTCCTTTGATTTCACACAAAAGGTTCGAAGTTTTGCAAGCAGCTCCATAACCACCAACGCTTCCCTAGATCAAAAACATCAATATTATGGGGTTATTGCTTCTAGTAAAAACGTATGAAAGTCCAATACAGCTTTCTAACACTCGGTTCCATTTTCAATGAAAATCTCAACATTCTGTTTGTGTGATATCTGTTTCTATTTCATCAAAGGAAATTTTAAGAATGCTGCTGAAATGCACTTTTTCTCCTTGTTCTCTCAGTACTACATAGTACCCTCAACTGGACCTCTGATTATTCCATATGGTTTTTCCAGCGAGGTGTCTCCTTTTCACTTCCCTGGTTTTGTCAAAATACATTGACCCAATTTCATTATCAACTGACCAGTCAGTGCAAGGTTCATTTTGAATTACTGCCCTGGACTTAATGAAGTGATGGCTATTCCTGGTCAGTCGGTGTTACTACGCAGCCAGCCGAAGCTGTTTTCATTGCCCTCGTTCGTAAACGTGTGTGATATGACACCCTATTTTTCCCCTCTGTCGTTTGTGGTTTTTTTTTTTCTATTTTGACCACACGACTCAAGAACTAATTCCTACTGTTACAATTATTATCACTTCTGCTGTTGCGGTCATTATAACTCCTACTACCTTTTACTGATTTTGCTATAGTGCTAAGGTATAAACTGCAATAAATTTTACCATACATGCAACTACCTTCACAATGTTGCTTTTAATACTTGTGTCATTGTCTTCATCGTACTCACCACCGTCAAATAACAAAAGTTATGTCAGGCTCAGTCATAGGCTAAAACTGCTATGATCTTTAATGTTTAAAGGTTTATTGAAGACCTTGTTTGAAGACTCGCTAACATTTACAAGTTGGTACATCAATTAACCTCAATCAAAAAAGTGTCAATTCCATTTCGCTTTTTCTTTTACTGATCAAATGCAAGAATTTCTTTCTGCGTGTGGTACATGTCACGTCAATTTTAGAAGATTCTTCACTGAGCAATTGTGTGTGTGTGTGTGTGTGTGTGTGTGTTTGTCTTCCAAAGATCGCACTAGATTTCTTCTCCCCAAGATGGTCGCTGCGTCCGGCTCCATAGCAACTATTTGACCGGATTCACCGCGGTCAAATCTACGCTTGACATGTGACGTTGCATCCTGGTGTCTCACGAGTCCTATCTTGATTGATGTTCCTGCGGCGCCAAATGAAATCATCCTCTCACCGGTGCAACGTTTTAGTTCCTTCTTTTATTCTCCTCTTTTGTTTTGCAACTCCACGGCGGAGATAAATTGTCTGGTAGTGGGGGCATTTTTTTTTTTTTTTGAGGGGGGGGGGGGGGGGACGACACATGCACCTGTTGTTGGTTCCTATCAATGTGAAGAGATGGGGCGTATGTTGCTCGCTGTGGTTCACTCTGTGTGGTACTGTCACATTAGGTAGGCACACCACTGTGTAGAATGCGGAGAGACACTTGCCCGGGAAGTCCGTGGAAAAATTCGTGATATAAAAAAAGTATCATCGATGGTAACAAAGAAAGAAAGCAAAAAATGTCTGTCGATCGTATACAAAACGTAATCCATTTGTCAGAGATGATTTTTGAGAAGTTTTCATGATCATGGTGAAAAATTCACTTCATGCTCACAGTAGACTTACCCCCCCCCCCCCCCGAAAAGGTTAATTAGATAACGGTGACTATTGTGGTGGCTCAATGTCAGAAGCTGGCAAACCTTACTCTGCAAGAACTGATGTTCAAACACATCGAAACAACAACAACGACAATGCAAAAAACGCCAGCATTCAAAAGTTTTTGGTATTGTACTTTCAATATAATTATCAATAGATCCCTGACCAAGAGAATGTCACCATGTTATGAGATCATTTTATGAATGGTTTATTCTGATGCTGCTGCCTGTGTGAAATTTTGTTATTATTATTATCATTAAATGTTGTGTGTGTGGAGAATCACTGCTTTTCAAATTTTTGAAACATTTAGCATTTATTTTCGACCCTAATTTTTGCATATTGAATATGTTACATGCATACAATGTCATATGAATATCAGGCACTCAGACAGGATGCTGAAATTTTTCAAACTAGAAACATTATGAAAGCTGTGAATTTACTACTTGCCCTTAGACTTTTTGAGGTATATTTGTTTCCTCATAATATGTCAGCAATCGGCAAAGGTTTTGTGATAAGGGTTATGTCAACTTTTGGCTAAGAGTATTATCATAAACACTATGATAGAACTGAGAATGAATTTTCTTAACGAGATTAATGAACATAGCAAGGATGTTTTCATTCAATTTTTTTTTAACTTTACCAGGAGCTTCAAACTTTTTAAGTGTGATGGATTTGGATGATTCTCTTTTCGAGGCAGAAGCGAATGTCGGAAGACACGGGATAAATCAAAGTGTGAAAAAAAAATCAGACTTACAGAGAAAGAATTAAGGGGTGGGATAAACGTTATAATGGTTCTCCTCTTTGGAACGTGATATGCATCGGAATATGGTATTTTGGGATTGTGCATGATGACTAAAAGATATACGCAGACACTATACACACAAACACACACACACACACACACACACACACACACACACACACACAAACACACACACACACACACACACACACACACGATCTCCTAGGATATGCCTGTCAAATAATTTAGTTGTGAGGCGTCAGGCTAATTCACTTATTAATATGATATGAATAAAACAGTCGATGTGTCATTTTCAAAGCAAGGTATACTATAGTACGTGAATCGTGTTGCTAATTACTATGGTACGCATTACTGTCTGCGGGATGGGACGTGCAACTGCAACTATGACAGTACAAGCAGTATGCTTAAAGGCATAATTTACCATTTGCAGATGAAACAAAAACCCAGCATTAGTGCTTTAGAATAGTACTAAAATGTGAGTCAGGGATAGAAACAACCACTGTAAAACTTTGAATCGGTAGGAAATCGATGTTATGTATTGTTGAATATACAAAATGTGAACAATAGTTAAAATAAAAATGTTTCTAGACTTAACCGTCTACAGTTACGGTTTATTGAGAAAAATATTGATATCTCCTTAAATTTTAGGCTTTATCGCGAAAATGTTATATGATAGGATGTTTTGTGATACAACAGACCTACAAATATGCATTAAATGTCATATCTTGAAAAATTTTAAAATCACTGTTCCCAAAAGTAAACAGGACCTTTAACCGTATATTGATGTGTGTGTGTGTGTGTGTGTGTGTACGCCAGCTTGCTTGTGTGTTTTTCACTATTTTTTTCACTCCATATTGACATACACAAGAAAATTTTTGACGTTGACAGGCTATCAAACGCTTAGTTACTCAATGAGATAAAAAGCGTAGTTTAAGTTAAAGATGATTGTCTTCTCACTTATTCAAACCATGGTGACGTCGTCACAATAATAATGTATCAAACAGCTATCTGATAGAGATGACAGAACAGAGGGATGTGTTGCCTTTTCCAAATAAATCTCCATCAGTAATTTGTTCTAAACGTCTATCATGACTTTTTACGTCCGTGTTTATTGATGAGGGATAATATGGCAAAGACTATAAAGAAGAACACCGACTATTAAAATGGGTATAGTCATGTTTCTTACATGGCGTCAGGCATATCGTGCACAGTAGAGCCATGGACGTCTACGTACATAGCGTCGTCTGCTGGTGTCATTTTGCAGACAAATCACATTTGAGAGAAAGTTTAATGATGCTATGGACGCACTCTAAGAGTAGCTTCCCTTTACCCGTCAAGGTCAAACTGTCTACCTCGTTTCTTCCTTCACATCAATCTTCGGCGTCTGGTATTCACTCGATCGGTCAGTTCCCGGTCGGATCACATTGCGATGTCCAACAAGCGTGTAGGACCCTGGGCTGGATGGTAACTTTATTTACATCCACTTAGCGTACGTAATCAGATGGAAGGTTATATAGGTTTTAGTCCGCCGCCGTGAAACCGTATATACGCCATTTTGAATACCTCGGATCCGGCACGCTTCGATGCAAACGAAAATCGTTCATTAACTTTGGCATATCTATACCTCTTATCTTCCGCTCTGCTTAACATCTATCAATCTATCTATCTTTCCATCCATCTACTAAGGATTTCTTTATAAATTCATCTGTCTATCTACCCATACCTACCTACCTACCTATTAAAGATCCCGTTTATCTTTGGGAGCAGTGATGTAGAAAATGTTCAAGGTATCACTTTTGATGCATATGTGTAGGTCTGTTGTATCACAAAAAATCCTACCATATGCAATTTTCGCAATAAAATATAAGGAGATATCAGTATTTTCACAACAAACCATAACCGTAACGGTTTAAGAAACATTTTAATATTAAAACAATTGTTCACATTTAGTGTATTTCAAATACTTAACATCAACTATTCGGATTCAAAGTTTTACAGTCATTGCTTCTCCCCCTTACTCACATTTTAGAACTATTTTAAAACACTAATGCTAGGTTTTTGTTTCATCTGCAAATGTTAAATTATGCCTTTAATACAAACCTCTATCTATCTATCTATCTACCCATATATCTATCTAAACCTATATATCTTTCTACCTATATACCTACCTACCTACGTGTAGGCCTATATAAAATGTGTTTGTGTGTGTATGTGTGTATGCGTATGCGTATGCGTATGCGTGTGTGTGTGTGTGTGTGTGTGTGTGTGTGTGTGTGTGTGTATGTGTGTGTGTGTATGTGTGTGTGTATGTGTGTGTGTATGTGTGTGTGCTCCCTGCCTGTTCTCTTTCCTAGAACGACCAATCAAGATGGTATCACGTGGCTGTGCATGCACCACAAACTCAAACGTCTACAACAAATTGGGTTCAAATTAGAATCGTCTGCATTCAGATCAGAGGTCGGTTTCATTAAGCGAAGTTCAATATTGTTCACATTGCCGTAACCGTACAAACGTTTACTTTATAGTGGCAGCAGCCAATAAAACGACAAATCAGTTTTGGTCGTATTTAGTTGCTGCTGCGGTAACTCAATCACTGCAATCTACATTGTATGCAAACGCCTCTATATACGAAGCGGTGTCCCGATACATCACTATGCCACGAAAAAAAAAAACAGCAACAAAAAACAAAACTTGCAGAATATATACATGATAAAGGAGGCTTTAAATTGAAGGGCAGACGGTAACTGCATTACGACATAGCGGGAAGCTATGCTGCGCACTTGTTTTTTTAGCATGTCGATGTATCACATTGCAATTTTGGCGCCTCTTCCCGTAAATGCCCGTTGCCCCTGAGGAGTCCCCTGGATCACGGCGATGTCCAACAACGGTGAGAGACATGAAGATGGCCCCCGCAACATGATACGGCGCTATATATAACACCCTGCCCCCACGTCATGATCATATGGAGAAACGAAGTCTCAAATTGGCAACCAATTGGCTTATTGGATGTGATGGCGCCGAGATTTCATACACAGAAACTGACCAATAAAGCTGGAATCCTTTCCTTGTCGTTCGCATTGACTCCCCTCAAGCCACGAGCATGATATTATCAAGAGAAATTGTACAGAGGTTACCCAGGGGTCGAGAGCTTTCCGGAGACTTGAGAAATATTTCGTCAAATGTCAGGTTTCTCATTTACATGACGTAAATGATACATAGTGATTTAACAGTCCTGTAAAGTTATATCGAATATCTGTCCGAGACGGGCAAACTATATACGTATGCCATTACGCATGCATGTCTGCATAATATAGGCCTATTGCCATAACTGGACCTCTTATGATACCATGAAGTCATTGTAGAAATGCATGACATTCCCGAACACAAAAGTGCAGGAGTGAAAGACCACAAATTTCTACTCAAGTGTCCCTTAATACAAAATAAAACAAAATTAACCCTACACAAAGAAATGAATAATAGAATGCAGTTGATCCTTCGATAACGCGTACTTCTCTCTCTGAACATTTTCATTTGCAAACTTGAAGGCCTATGGTGATAAAGAAAATGCAAATGAGCATTTGTAGATAAAAAGGAATTCACTATTGCAAACAACATTGACGTCTAAAGATATGAACTAAGTGCACTGAAGTGCAGTGTATTTTTTTGTAACTTTATTGAACGTTGTTTGAATTTAAACAAGCCAAATAAAACAGAATTTTCAAGATTTGGCGAGCGATTACCCAGTTTATATGAAATATTTTACCAGCTATCATAGTACCCTCAGCGATAGGTGAAAGAGTTGAGCGGTAAACTACTTAGACGATTGATCGTGCTGCTTTCACTGACAGCTTCTTCAAAGCACCGGGTGACCGCTTTCTAATTGGTTCGGTATTCGCCGTGAGGTGAACACGAGGTCATCCCCGACTGCTATGGAGAGGCGATAACAGTGCGCGCTGATCGCTCCTCGCGGCTGCCCGTCTGTCTGTCGACGTCAATTAGGCCGTCCGCGCGCTCGTATAACAAGCGCGCTGACCGCTTGTACGATGTAATATCGCATGTACTACACCCGTCAAAGTCAAGGCCATTTTTCCGTCAAGCTATCAGATTCGCCCCCGTGCCACGGTGCCATCACGTGCGCGTGCCTTAACCGGATTGGGCATTGAGGATTATTCATCTTCGCGTAACAATGCGGATCCACCGGAAGCGCTGGATATTTTTTTTTTCTGTTAAAAGGTACCTTTTCGCTTGATGCAACGCAGACAAGGGCCTCGTTAACGGGGCTTGATCGGCTGATTAATAGGTCCGATGACAGTACGCAGATCACAGACAATGACAGATGCGATGAAGAGAGGGGGTTACCAAAATAAGAACTTATTATGGCAACAGAAGTATAAATACAATTTTATATAATACGCAGAGCTTCTCTTGGGATGGAGGCTTTAAGTATTCTTTAGCTACTGTATGGCTACCATTGGTAGTAGAACTACTCATGATCTTGATCCATGTATACAAACTCTTTCAAATGACAAGAATATATAACCATAAATGCACTAGAACAACACAGTTCAAGTTGTATTTTCGTTTGAGTTTCAAGTTTCAAGTTTATTTCACATCCTGTAGAAATAAAGCAACAACAAAATACAATTACTTCAATCTTCAAATATGAAAGGAATACAAAACAAAATCATATCAAACTTCAACGATTTCGATTCAGCACTCTTCATAAAAGAAACTGGATCTATGATAAGTTCTCAATTTGACGGGAGTCATAACATGAACAAATGATCAAAAGAGTGGAAACAAAAAAAATCTTCACATATTAGCGTCCTATAGATTTCTTCCTGTTTGTACGAATATCTCTAAGTAGTCTTCTAGGAATGAAAAGCACTGAGTTAAGAAATAGAATAACGTCCACCGGTTTTCATAATGCAACTGCTCATGATTATCTGACCAGTGTCTATTACTATATATAGAATCATTATTCTGATAAAGCTTTTTATAGGCAATACATCTTTAATATCGGAGTTCTTTATCCTTATCAACTATACATTTCTTCTCCACTTGTAGCACCATCAATAATAAGGAAGAAGAAGGGGAAGGGGCGTATACAGACATACAAAAACGCACACACGACCGCACAACACACATATCATGAAAAAATGCATTTGATTTTGCTAATACTTGGGCGATGAATGTCTTCCTCAGGGCCAGCGAACAACCCGTAAGCGAAACGTTCTGAATAGATAAATAAATACATTAGATAAACAAACAATAACAACGACAACAACAACAACAACAACAAGGAAGGCTGAAGAATCTGAGAGAGAATAGGTAAGAATTGGCTAATTTGCATCTATGTAAAGATATTTTCGAATTGTAGTAGAACATCCAGTAATTTCTTCTTTTTTTTCAACTCATATGCAGATGCACTTAAACATGTAACCAAATGACTATGATTGCACACTGTGTGTCTGTGTGTCATCGTGTGTGTCTGTGTGTTTGTGTTGTACCTAGTTTTTAAATAACATCGGTTTACATGAAGTAGCTCCTCCCATAAAAAAGTGTATGCTATACGCCTCCTTGGCAAGACTGAGGATGCATAGCATACTGCATTGCTCTGGAAGCCTGTGATATTTCACTGTGTAGCCTACGTGCCCGTGTGCATGTGATGGTGATGCATGTACACTTATCATGTGTGCAGTGTGTTGGTCCCCGCGATTGTTTTTTCTTGAGGTCAGACGAGTTCTACCTACGGTGTGCAGACAGATACCGGAATAGAAAAAGCTTTAGGCCTTTACTGTAATCTGTGACCCCTCAACGTAACGATGAGCCCCACTGAAACAGCATAAGCGGCATGCCGAGGAGGTCTGGTGTCAGTAATCATCCACCACCGTCTCATACAGCGTCATTATGATCTATACAGTGTCAGAAAGACAGACAAACCGACAGACAGACAGACAGACAGACAGAAAGGCACACCAACTATCCGACAGATAGATATTTAGCTGCACATGACAGATACACACAGGAACATTCGCAAGATGTGAACGTGAAACCTGTAGATGTTCGCAGTGCATGTGCTTTCGGAGTTAGATGTGAAAATAAACAGACAGATAGACAGACACATAGACAGAAAGGCATACCAATTAGCCAACAGACAGATATCTATCCGCACTTGACAGATACGCACGAACCGGCACATTCGCGTACAAGATGTGAACGCGAAACCTGTAGATGTTCACAGTGCCGGTGCTTTCGGAGTTAGATGTGAAGACATTTCACAATCGCTCAGTCACATACCAGTGGATCTCCGCGATGATCTCATTGCCGGTTTATTTCTGCCCACTAAGAAGCCATATTCAAACAATTTCTAGGTATCATATGCCAGGAAATCTCCATCAGTGAGTCATTAAGTCATGCTGATAAGAAGATATCGATAACTGGACAGTGAGATACATGCTCGCTTGACTTTTTTAAAGCTACAATGACTTCCAACATTTTCATGAGGATTCAACAGGAAGCTCTCAAAAACACTTTCTTCTCACAGAGAATAAGACTATTGATGTCTATCATCACTCTCATATTATTGAATTCCTTGACGTGGATGAATATTTGACAAATTTATCACATGAGATTAATAAGAATGAAAATAAGTTTGATTACCATTACTCTAAAATTTTACACTGATAGACTAATCACTCAAAGTGCAAATTTTGGAAGTGGTTACAATAAATTCGTTCATAGCTATGACTGCCGATATCACACTCGATATTTCTGAAACTACTGGAGAGAGAGAGAGAGAGAGGGGGGAAAGAGCTGGAGACAGAATAGCTTGATATGAAAACTCAGTCATGTTAACCTTTTTCTCTGTACAAAAGGCGCTAATATTCTTTACCCTACAAGCGATCCCATCATCAGGTCCACGTTCTACTGAAAAAGAAGATTAAAGGGAAAAAACGACAACAGACCCCAGACTTATTGGGTAAATGCCTCTACCGCTGGAATAGCCATTCAATAATGCTATATATTATCTCGTTCATCTAGCCAGCTGCAGTGAAACACCAGCAACAATGCGTCTGGCAGCTAGGAGTTCGCATTTCATTTAAAACAAGAGTCCATCTTTTGCATTTTCATGAGATGACTCATAACGCATCCAAACATGTATTCCAGCTTTGATATTTGACACCAAAGAAATCAGGTCAAACGAGAGCCGAGTTTTTTTTTTCTGCTCTACTTTTTGACTTCCAGTCAAATTCCTTGTCCATGATTAGATCTATGCTTCCGATGCTGGAGAATCTAGAAGCGGACACGAGAGACTGGTCCATGGTCAGTAAATCTGCCGAAAAACCACGACTGCTCTTGGGTATTCTGGCTAAAGGACATAACAATATTTCTCTGACTACGAGCCGTCAGGTTCTAATATAAAAACTCGTAATGATTGATAGCGTTTGAGTCTGAATTAGATCAATGAAGTTGCTCAAAATTTTACATCATTTCAAATGACACCCCTTCCTTTATTTTGCATATCAATTACTCCTCAATATTTCCTGTGTTCATTGCTTTAAAACATATCAAAGAAAAGAGTGAAATACATGGCTTCTTTGTTTTTAAAGATAGAAATTTACTTTAGTTTGAAATTTGAGCACATACTCAGTTTTCGACAACATTGACGCATTGGACTTTAAGATGTAGATGCAGTCTTGAAAACTATCTACTGTTTTTTTTTTATCAAGTTAAAGTACATACTGTATAAATTGCCATGTTCTTCACGTCGGAAAATAAACAAAAGAACAGAAGCCTACGGTATTTCTTTATAATCTCATGTCTCACATCACACATGTCATTTTATGATTCACAGGGATAACAGTTACATCATCTCTTCGTTTATACTCTATATTCACCTCTGAGTGTCTTCCTTCAACATTCGCACATTGTACAGAAAACAACACTCGACTGCCACGACTATAGGAAAGGGAGTGGGGCGGGGGTAATCCTCACTCTCGTAAACAATGATTACTCATCTTTAACTCGAGATGACGCATAAATCGCGGAGCAAGTGGCGATGGAGATGGAGGGAGAAGGAAGATTCGCTCGTCGCTGTACGACCGTGACGATAATTCATCGAGATATATGAACCCTTGCTTAAGCGAGGTCATCACAGCATAATGAAGAAATTAAAGGCAAACCCAAAGATGCTTTGAGAAAGACGTGAAAGATTGGTTGTATTAAATACTCTCATATTGCTTTGGGTTCAATTTATGTGTTCCGCAAAAATCGGACACATAAAAGCTTAAAGGGTGCACAGGTTGGCATCTCTGTGAGATCTTTGATGTTGAGCCGCTCTGCTTTAAGTTTTTTACACTAGTCTTTACATACCAAATTTAGTTTCCCTCCTTAGAAAAAGTTTCTTCAGACATGGGGGTTCTCGGTAAGATGGTTAGAGTAAAACATTTCTGTTTGCTCTTCTTCACGCATGACATCTGTCCGTACACAAATATCTGAGAAAAATGACAACCGGTGAAATTCTGTGTAAAAAGAAAGAAAAAAAGATTTTGGAGAGTACATTGCTCAACAACAATATCATTCAGAGTTACTAATTTGTCTTATCCTGTAAAACTTTACAATATTTTACATAACTGTCGAATTCTGTGTCTAATTTTCCAATTAACTCACTGATTTTGTTTCTCTCATTCCTCTTCTTTCATACAAAGCAACACAGTACTGGGGTTGGACTCGCCCTTTAAAGCCGTGTTTCCCACTATCAAATGGTTCTCGATAGGTCGTTTTATAGACAGTCTGGACTGATACTACTATAGTATATGGCACCCCATGGGTGTGTTCCCAGACGGGAAAAGGAATAATGAGGTCAATTGCTTTACTTAAAGGTAGAGTCCTCTCCGCGTTTAAGTTGACCTTAATGAAAGCAGAAAAATCAATGCCAAAGGAGACACTGGCAGTTTTCCTAAATTCCGATATAGAATAGGAAAATTTCGGAATTCAGAAAATTTTCGGATAGTTTGATGAATCGGCTGTCGGTCACTCTCATGTTATTAATATGAATCTCAACTCTTTATATACGAGGGCTGGGTAAGCAATGCAGTACAGACTGTGGAAAATTGCAATATTTCCTAGTCAACAAATCAGGTGAAATGATGACGTCATCGACTCACGAATCTCTTCACACTTTCTAAATAAACAGACTATCATAGACATTCTTTAAATCTATAATTGTGGCAATCATTAAATGAAGTTTACATTCATTGTTTTGTTGTGTTGGGTTTAACAGTTCAACGTTTTATGTTAAAGCTAATCTAACCACAGAGTAGAGTTTTAACATTAATCTCCTTCTACGGTCAATCAGCCCTGCCTCTCTCCACCCCACCCCATTCCCTCTCCCATCCCCTCCCCCTTTTCTTTTGCCTGTCGACTGGCTCGCCGTCATAACACTGATGACTAATGATGGTTGTGGGTCAGTGCTCTTTGTTTACGCTGTGTGGCTAGCGTTTTAACTGCGGACAGCGACCTTGGCTTTGCGCGGAGGGAGCTTAGCCATGAACATAAACCGTCCCACCGACGACAGCATCGCAATATCATTTTTATTATTCATGATGGATGGCTTTACGACGGCTAATTCGACGCCATACATCAGTAACTACACGTGACCTGCAGGTAGGAGGGGGAAAAAAAGAAGTCGAATACTTGCTCACGCACCCAATGGAAATGTATACAAAGCTGATGACATGAAGTATATGCAGGGATTTGTGAAGTGCATTGAAGTTATTATTTTTTTTTTGATCGTCACCTTTATTATGAATTGATGCGGACATCAAATAAACAAACAAGAATCTGAACTCGAACAAAAAAAGAGGATAATAGTGTTGACAATCTTTCTTCTCGGGTGATGTGATTGGTCCAACAACTGCAGCAATGTCGTTGAATGGATGAGTGTCGTCAGTGGTGGTATTATAATCACCAAACAGGTTTCACGACAACAAACAAACTGAAATATAGGGTGGGTCGTGGAAAGTGCGGTCATCACATTTTCTGCCTGTTTGTTTTCATCTTGAGCCTTATGGTCCATCTCTCTGACAAATGACAAATTACCGGATTTATAATCTGATACAGGGATACTATTTTTTGTCTGGTTTGGGATTCAAACGGCACAAAAAGAGCAATTTTTTCTCTCTATCCCTCACACTTACACACACACACATACACACACACACACACACACACACACACACACACACACACACGTTTAATGATACAACCGTTTCTCCCTTTTCTCTCTTATATATAATGCATATGTAAACATACAGATGATACAAGGAAAGATAGGTAGATAGATAGATATAAAATGAATAGATGTCTGATAGATAATCAACATACTGTATGGTAACACGTCGTAGTATAGCTTTTCTGCCTTCATTTGTCAGCTTTGTGAAATCCACATTCTCTGAAATATCTATGAATGACAATTAAAGGGGAACAAAGCGCAGCGAAGATGGGTAATTCAATTTCTATATTTTCATTCTAATCATCAAACGTGTGATAGCATCGCTTCAACAATGATGCCCAAACCTCTTTGTCTAATCACATTGTGTTTGGACAGAATGTAACCATGGTAGCGCACTAATATATCGTCTACGCTGTGCCTTTATCAGTGTTTATTGACTTTCCGAACTTCAAAGTCATTGGCAGTGAGGACGTATCTGATCCGGAGCAACCCTTTTCTGCGGCAGTTAGTAAAATCACGGAGCTACAACACAAATCTAATCACAGGACCCCAGCTGTCACAGCGTTATTATATGAAACACCGCCTGTTCTCCGTTTCGACTTCCGATGATGAGTACTTACACATCCATCATTAATCTGGAGATTGATTTCTGAGATGAACTGTCTTCTCCTGGACCCATCTGCATCTCATCATCACGGAGGACGGCGGCCAGAAGTGCGTTTTCAATTCACCTGCGTCCATCAAGGTCAGAGGCTGCTGAGGGATGCTGCATTGTGACGTCATCCTGGTAGTTCTGGATGATTGTGATATACCGAAGCATTCCTCCCTTGTGTGATGTCACAATGAGACAGAGGTGACAATGACGAGACCGCGCGTGTCTGACATACTTGACATTGATTGGTCAGTAATGTGTTATATGGCCTGAGGAAAAATGCCTTCGTTTTTCATTTGTTATTCTTCCTTTATATGGTCTCCTTTCTCTCAATCTTTTTCTCTCTTGTTCCACCTCTTCCTTCTCGTGCTTTCTCTCCTTCTGTCTTCCTCTCCCTCTCTTCAATTTCTTCTTTTTCTTTTCTTCTTGTTCTTTACTTCTCTGATCCGTCTTGTTCTTCTGTTCATCTTATTGAATAAAATGTGTTTGTTATTTCCATGCTCTTCCTTCTCTTTCTTTGTTTTCTTTCCTTCAGCTTTTTTACGAGCAATTTCTTCTCCTCTATCTCCTCCTTATCCTCCTTCACGCTCTCGGCCTTATTCTTTTCTCTGTTCTTTTCTTCTTTTCTTCCCTCAACTTCTCTCTTACTGGATATACCACTTGGAGAGTCTCCATAAGTAGTTTCATCACCTATGGGTGCTTAAAGGGAAGATGTAGATTTGGTTTTTATTATGAATTTTGATTAGAAACCACTTATAAAATATTAAAGAACATACCATTATAACATGCATTCATAGTTTATTTGATGAAAATTGTATTGAGATATCAAAAAGCAAAGTAAAAACAAAGTGGTCCTTATAAAAGGAGGGTCCCACCTTTAATTAGAACCTCATTGTTTGTTTGTTTTTTGATATCTCAGCCATTTCAAAACCAATTTCATCAAATAATCTAGAATTGAAAGTAGAATCTTAGAATTGTACACTTTTTTATATTCCATAAGAGGTTTCTCATTATCTCACAAAAAAGTTACAAACCCGAAGTCCCGTCCCAACCAATAATATACCATACCTTTTCCTTCAGTAGCTACAAATTCGTCTCCCGCTCTCATTGCCATCATCATGCCATCAACATCGAAAACGCTCAAGAAACTCATCCGTCTACATAGTCAGTAAATTTGAAATGCTCTGGTGAAGACTATCATTCTTGTAAACTTTATGGAGCACTATGATAAGTTTGTGAATTCTGGTCATCTTGTAGTATACTGACACATGAGGGTAGAATTATTCTCTCGTTCCGTAACCCTGACACGAGTTGCAAAGTAGGCTTTGTTGATCGAGCTGTAAAAATGAAGGTCTATTTTGGTTGAGAGTGGGAAAATAACAGTCCTAATTTGATGGATTTCTGTTGTCCAAAGTTAAGCTTCAGGCTAACCTTAACCCTGTCAAAAAAAAAAAAAATCCTCATTACAAATGCCTTTGAGGACCTTAAAAGGAAACGAAAAATAGATCTAGCCACGCATTAACATCAAAATAGTAAGCATATGGCTGGTTAAGAATGATGATGCGTTTAAAACATGTAAAAACTAGGAGAATACAACGTAGTTTTCACTTTGAATTGCTATTGAAAAGGTTAAGATTCTTTCTCGTTAAAAAATAATTGAGAACAAGCATGATGAATGGATTTCATTCACAATAACTAATGCTATTATACGGTACGACAGTATTTGTGGTTTTGTTTCGTATGTCTATGAACCATATTATCACAAATCATACTATTCATCAGATTGAAGCCATTTTAAATATCAACGATTCAGATATAGATTTAGTTAGCTTTCCTCAAAATACATGTCTTTTTATGATCTAGTTCGGGTCCCAAAGAGCATCAAACCATTGTGTACTATCTTTTGACCTCTCTTCGCTTCACAATCTTGATGTTGGTATTCTCACATTACTAAACTTCAGCGCGGTCAGCCTCGAGAAACCAAAGGCTAAGGAATAGGAGTGTAAAAGCGACTGGGCATATTTCACCAGTGAAGGCCAACATATCATCGATTTACATCCCAACAACAAACCATGACCTGGCATACATCCCTGATGGATATTTTGTGTATGTGGTCAACTCTTTGTTCTCATTCTAGCTTACTTTCTCGTCTACATTCAACAGTTCTTTGTTTCATCATACAAGGGTTTTGACTGCCTCACGTTCAAATAAGGTTAAACTTTCCATCAAACGCCATATTTGTGTGTTTCTTCGTCAAAGCGGAATATAATATCGTGAAGCAAGACTTCGTTATGTGGATTTGGCCTGCGTAAAAACCCAAACGATTAACCTGAAGA
Source organism: Diadema antillarum (assembly GCF_040938485.1). Taxonomy (NCBI): domain Eukaryota; kingdom Metazoa; phylum Echinodermata; class Echinoidea; order Diadematoida; family Diadematidae; genus Diadema; species Diadema antillarum. The sequence continues at coordinate 3,631,668 of NW_027270896.1, forward strand.
CAGCGAGAATCTTGCATGATCGACTTGAATTGAGACGAACACCGATTATGCAAATCAGATTCAGATCAGAATTCTGGGCCCCGTTTAATAAGACTTGTTATCAGTGACAAGTTGTCATAGTTGTTATGAGCCACTGAAATTCTTGCATCTGATTGGGTGAGAGCAAATTTGTCATAGAAATGTGGCAGTTGTCACTGAAAACAAGTTTTATGAAACGGGACCCAGATCAGCTGCAAGTAAGCTCTGAAAGGGTCCGATGACTTCGTAGCTCTTCGTATCCTCTCGGCGATTACTGTAGCTCGTATTCTGAGACTTGCGATGCCGCCTGTCGAGTGTCCACGGCTTTCTTATTGTGTGTGAGGTTTCAACGTTGAGTTTGCCTGTATGAATAAAAGGACGCTGACACCAGGGAGGTGGAAGTCTTCCACCTCCCTGCTGACACCATAGCTCCACGCTGAAACATTCCTTCATCTCTGATGCTGACATGTTAATCCTTTCGGAAACAATGATTCAAAATATACCACCGGCATCTTACCCGAAGATGACGTGTAGTTGCGGGTATGACAGTGGCTGAGGTAGAGTGGACATTTCCAGTAATGTCTAGAATTAGGCAGACTCGCTCTAGGGCAACGCATTAGGCAGATTCGTTGCCCGTACGTCTTATGGACATCGTTGCTGATGGAAAGTCAAACTATACATTGCTATACACTGACCACTTTCTTTCTTCCCCTTCTCCTTCTTTCGCTCTCCTCCCTCCTACTCTTAACCCCCTCCCCCACCTCAATCTCATGGCTCCATGCCACGTCACTCCTCCCTTGCTATGCCAAAAGGGCACTAATAGTGTACAAAGTCTTAAGGGCCTTTTGTCATAACAGTGGAAGTAGTTTAAGGCCCTTTTGGCATAAGACCGACGTTGTGTCAATATCCATCCAATTTGAAGCGACAAGGAAGTATACATTCCCTAAAATGGTCTCTTCTCCCTGATTACGGCATTCAGTACAGTACATTGGTGCCATGATCCACCTAATTTCTGGCCTTTTTTATTTGTTATTTGTTTAGAAATAAAAAATACTACCGCCAAATCAACGCTTGTCTCTACAGTTATTCTAAAAAAACGTCCAGAGTAGTCAGTGCATGCCTCATGGAAGACGAATATATGAAATATCAGCTTCATCATTTCTCAAGATCCTTCATCCTCTATCACTTCGGATATGAAGTAAAGTGCGTTGGATTTGTGTCGTCTGCTGAAGTTGACCTCACAGTGGTCAAGGATCATTTGGAGGATTAACTTAAGAGATTCACAAAGATTAAGAAGAGCCATTCTCGCTGGCATGGAAGCGTATAAACATCTAGCTTGTTCCTCTGCTATCAAAAGTATCTTGCAGTCTTTTAGGCCTCTGTGTGTCCGACAATTAGGACATAGCTGAAATTTCGTCGGACCCAGAAATGAGATACTGCTCTGTAGTTTCATGCACTTGGTTAAAAGCAGCAATCAGGCATCGTACCAAACTTCAATCATTCTAAAGCCACCCTAAATCCCTCTTAACAACCACGCTACATGACCCTTACGGTTGAGGAGGTCGCACAAGGCTGGTAGAGCTTGCGGGGCGGCGCAGCACCTGATGCCATATATGGTCACGGGGATGTCGTCTGCGTTCGCGTTGTCGAATTTCTCGGCCGAGATTTGATTATTGCGGTATCAAAACATTCGTCTGCAATCGCAGACACAACATGCTTTTGTCGACTTTTTTCCCCTTCTATCTCTCTCCCTCTCTCTCACGCACACGCACACATTCGATTTCACGAATGACAAGAACATTATGCCAGGTTTCATTAATTAGGCAATGATCTTGTGGTGAACTTAATTGCTAAATCAGAGTTTTGACGCGAAATGCATCTCTGGAGGTGGTCGAGGTTACGAAGACAGACCAGTCGATGTGTGAAACATTTCCCTCCTCGCATCTTCACTGAAAGTGAGTCAGTTTAATGGGGTCAGAGCATTCGACAGTGATGAGTCGATGAAAATAAACACACCCGGAGGGTTCTTCTTCTTTTTTCTTCCTTTGAGAGCGAGAGGGAGGGGGAGTGAAACTCGGTCTTTCCGCCCTCATTTCTCCAAAATGTGGGAGCCGAGCTGCACGGGCTCAACATATCACCGACACATCAGCGACCTCACGTCGTAGCGTCTTCCTTATTTGGCACCAAACTGCGAAGGAATGACAACCCACAAACTCTTTAACGATGTGTGGGCCCTGACTCCACCAATGCCCTTGACGTCATAATGTCAGTGTTGTCTTTCCTTCACGAAATTGTTCCTTCGGTAGTTATTCGAAGGCTGACAACCCTGGAGGGTCAGGAACTTTCCCTATCCGACACTATACATGGAAGTGTCAAGAAGCTCTGCAGTGCCTCTTTTGTCTCTCTTTCACAGAATATATTGAAATTTCGTAATCGGAGATATTAAGGAAAGATAGATAGAAAGATAGATAGATAAATGAATAGAATGATAGATAGATAGCAAGATGTAGGCCTACATAAAGAGATAATTGTAGGTCTCCCTAGAACTGCAAATCGCAATATGAGTGGATGCTCACTTCAAAACTTTGATTATTCTAAATTTCATATTGTAGACAAATTGGGCTATAAATACAGAGCTGGATTTTATATCTAATATCTGTTTTGTCTGAGTAATACTTTCTACCGGGCTTGATTTCACTCTTTGTATTTTCTGGTAACAAGAGAAAAAAAAAAGGAAAAGGGGAGCATAATTTTGATTCAAGATGTTAGAATCGACATCTCTTCCCTCATCTGCATCCGTTGACATGCTTGCGCTGAAATGTTTGAGGAAGAAATTAGGAATCTATTAAGGGTTCTCAATAGTCCAAATTCATACGATGTCTGGGGCGACAGACCGCAACATTTACGAATCGCCCTAAACAGGATGAGCTCTGACGGCCGCAGAGTTGAACAGATACACAGGCATCACTTTTTTTTGGGAGGGGGATGACAAGAATACCACTGTGTTCGCGCAACCTCTCGGGGATGAGAGGGTGCTGCGAACCTGATGTATGTGACAGATTGCTCTGCAGCCAACCTCGATGCCTGGATAGTGGTGATTATACGGAGGATAATTGAGAGGAAAAGAGAAAAATGGATGAACTGATAGATTGGATAGACAGGTATTTAAGAAGGTAGACTGAGGTAGGAAGGAAAGAGGACGCACGGGAGAGAAAGAGAGAGGGGGAAAGAATGATATACGTTCAGACAGTTTAGTGATCAAGCAAGGGATGAGTGAATGCGTGGGGGGACAAAAACGGAGTGCGGCCTTTTACTAAGAATTGGGCGTGATGGAACACTTTGTGGTTAAGAGGGTTACTGTTTACACCCAACTGCATGAGGATCGCCTGATCGAGTTCAAGGTGATTGACGATGATATACCACCAAGCAATCCATCATCGTCACTGCCATCTTTGTCTGCATGCCATATTATCATCTTTACTTTCATATTGTTGTTACCATGAGACGCACGTATATCAAATGGTTACTACAATAGTTGTGATGATAATGACATGACCTGAACAGCTGATCCAGTTATGGCTCTGCTTTTTCAGAGCTGGCACTACCGTTTATGGCAGTGTAATGCCAGTACGAACCTGTACCCCAAAAATGAACGTTTCGTGGCAGGATTCGAATCCCTGATCCCCTTCGTGGAGAGTCCAGAACATGATCCATTCGACCATTATGTGCTTCCATCCGTGTATTTTCTTCTTATAATGCAGGATAATCTCTTCATCTTGATAGCACTGCTATTGACAAGGGAGTAGATAATCAAAAGGTAAAGTACACGATAACATTATACGGATCAGGCAGTCACTTGTTGCATTTCACGCCATCCCATCAGAGTCCCATGCAGACTGTACATACAATTCCATGCTTTGAGCCTCATTTTAAAGTCTCATTGAACATTGGCTGCGTTTATCAACTTTCCCCTGTTTAAAAGGCTTTCGAAAGTCCTTTCGATAGCCCTTTCGAAAGCCCTTTCCATAGCCCTTTCGAAAGCTCTTTCCATAGCCCTTTCCATAGCCCTGTATTATTAATGTGCCGCTTGTTTTCTAAGAAGGGACGGCGAAAAGCAATTACCATCATAAAGACATATCTTCCTTTGAGAGTGACGAGTCATGATGCAATGCCACATGAATCAATTGTCTTCCTATCTGTGAGGCAGCTCCAGTTTAGCACATACTTCAAATATTACTGAGTGGCGGCATGAGACTTTGGCTGCGTTTATCAACTTTCCCCTGTTTAAACGGCTTTCAAAAGCCCTTTCGATAGCCCTTTCCAAAGCCCTTTCCAAAGTCCTTTAGAAACGGCTTCCAAAACAGTTGCGTTTATCAACTCTCTTCGCGGATACGATAACCGGCCTGTCACTGCACAGCTGCATTGCGCAATTCAACCCGAGGAGAAGAGGTCATATAAGGCGTGCATTGTTCGTAACTGCAGTACAATACTACAAAGCCGTTTCAAAACAGCTTTGCGTTTATCAAGTTCAAAAGGCTTTTACAAACAGGTTTCTGAAAGCCTGTTTAGGAAACCTGTTTGGAAAGCCACAAATTGCGGCTTTCGAAAAGGCTTTCCGAAAGGGCTTTCAAAACAGCTTTGCGTTTATCAACTCGTAAAATTCCTTGAAAGCTGTTTGGAAAACCTGTTTCTGCCGAAAAAAGGAGAGTTGACAAACGCACCCTTTCGAAAAGTCTTTCCGAAAGGGCTTTCAAAACAGCTTTGCGTTTATCAACTCGTAAAAATCCTTGAAAGCTGTTTGGAAAACCTGTTTTCTGCCGAAAAAAGGAGTTGATAAACGCACCCATTTAAAAGCAAGTGAGGCGAATTTACCTCCAAATATACTACAGTGCACTCCCGTTATAACGAACACGGTTAACTTACAACGAAATTCCGGATACAACGAAGTAAAAAATTCAGGCCGCAAGATTATCGTTATAGTTATAACGAAATTTTGATATAACGAAAGAAAACGGCTTGTCCCGGGGACTTCATTATAACTGGAGTCCACTGTAGTGTATTCTTTGAATGCAGGAGAATTGGAGAAACGGCATCAGCGAAATTTTGAGGTAAATCGGACAAAAGGTATGAATTTGAACAAAACTTGATTGAAGATCGAGTATATTTGACATATATTTTATTTGTCAGGCATGATAAGAGATCACTTGACTTGAACCTCTTTCATGAGTGAGGAATATCAATATTACTGGTACTCTTAACACATGATGTCAGTAACGAACCGAGGGAATGTGTGTGTGTGTTTTTCCTCTCAAATGAAAAGAATTGTCTTTATATCACTTTGATGTCGTTTCTGTCTTTTTCCATCATATCATGACGTCATGATTTCTTGTAGCCTTTCCATTCTGCGATGAACTCATATGGTCTTCAGTAAGCCTTTAAACCTCATGACTTTTTGAACCGATCTTCCAATTTTCCTCAAATACACTGACGCGTCCTTTTAATTTTTCTGCCATTCAATAGATCTATATGTATGGGGGGGGGGGTAAATTCCCTGTTTAACATTTTGACATTAACCCTTTCCCTTTTAGTACATCTACATAGTTACATGAGTGACTGATTGTGAGGTAGCAATGGATCTAAATCAATGTCCCTTACCTGTTTAGATGCTTTGTGCCTATGGCCGAATCGAAACACAGAATGAACACCTGATGGCCGGGTGTGAATAATAATTATGCTCCCTAAGGCCGAACTTACAAAGGTGGTCCAAACCCGGTTTAAACCTAAGACCATGTTATAACTTTAGACCATGGTCTAAAATAAGCGTGAAATAGGCGTCCCTTTGACATGAGTGTATCAATGCGCGTTTGTTACTGGACGTCTGTTGGCGTAGGCAATCTGGCGATCGTATTTACGCAGAAGATAATACATTGCATAAACCGTGGTTTGAATTTGTACCCCCTTCGTGAATTCGGACCTGTTAAAATGTCAGTATGATTTCTGATTGCATACTCGATGCATATTTTCCGGTGATCTGCAACCATACATCGAAAGGTTTTATCGTGACATTTTACTGTGAGCATTGATGCCATATCTTTTGCGTAGATCCGTTACTTATATGACAACGTCATCATTTTAGTGATGGACTCATTTCACCGAACACCTTCATTTTGTTGACCTTGGGACTATAGTTTGTAACTCGATGATGTGTATTCCCTCTCGATAAGCAGGGACGTGCTCTACGATGATCAAGCGATACATACTATAAAGAACGCAGTTTGGAAAATGAATGGATATGTGTGTCTGATATGTAAAATATAATTACAAATGTATGTACAATAATGTGTATAATGTTAATGTGGCTTTACTTTTGGCAAGTGATGTATGACATATCAATCTAGTCCTGAATGGCCTTAATGTTTCTTTATCTTCGGACATGTAACTACAAGGTATCTGTCTTTCACTTTCTGTGTTCCCCAGTTTTATTTTGTTGTACTTTTTTTTTCTTCTCTTTAAATCTAAAATCCGGAAAGAAGTAAGGAGGTAAATTGGCTGTTCGCTGCACAAGAGATCTGGAGCACTGTAGGCCTTGAGTTCGGCAACCTTGGGCAAGGGAACTCTTTGGAAGCACTCGGAAGACTCCTTCGGCGAACTGACCCTTTGACGTCTACCAGGCGCTGCCGTCCAACGAACAAGTCTTTCCACTGGAGCCAAGAGGTCAGTATTCTCCTCCATCCTTCTACAACTGGTAGGCCCCCGAAACCTTTTCTCGTTAACGTGTCCGAGGAATTAAGTTACCGTCCCGCAGCGCTCACGCGGCGTCCCGCCGTGTAAGACAATTGGCAATTCGACTAAAACTGCGGCGCGCACACGCTGACTTCTTCCGAAATGGGATTGTTATCAGGCGCTTATTGCATTACGCCGTAACTTATATTCTCGCGTAAAACAATATCTGACATCTTAGTTTACTGGCCGCTGTGACAAGGAGAAAGTTGGTCGGTGGGGGTGTTTGCATGTGGGAGTTTTGTTGGCTTGACATACATCAACTGTATCTCTGCGTTTACTGCCATCCGAAGCCATGCTTCTTCGGCATTTCCCTTCATAATGTATGAAGTGAAATATAAAACAATGCTCGTAGTAATTTGCTTATTTCAGTTGGTTTCATGTACTTTGGCGCGGAACATTGACTTGAAAATTACCTAATGTAACTGCTAATATCTGCCTTTAATCGTTCTGCGTTCCGCTCGACGCGCGTACAAGTCAAGAGCGGGTCACGTTCAGAACGCGGTATTTCAGCAACAGTGTCAGTCGGCCGGTCCCACTGCAATCTCGTCAAACCCCCGCAGTGATTACGTATTGATCAATAAAGAATCGGCAGCAGGTGTACGATTGTCTTTCTCGGTCATGGCATCACTTACTTCCAGTCGCGTTTGAAGCGTTCATTCGTCACACGTTTTGTCTCGAGCGAGGGGTCACCTACGGCGAGAAAAGGTACAGTCGAGACCCATCCAGGGAAGAGGAGGGCAGGCGGGTGTTGGTTGCAGCTGGTAGCCACATTCCACGACGCACGCGGACTTTTATTTCTTGCACCCTAGGTGATGCGTCGCGCTGTGATGATTGGTTAAAGAATGACATAACATAACTCGAGGGGCGATTTTACGGGGAATCGCGTATAAACTCTCGGGAGATATGGAATAGTCATGGAGTAGAGGGCGATAATTTCTAGACTAATGCCATCTTCCAGCATCGTCTTCGCAGCCTGGGTCAAGACATATTTATAGTTGCACTTTTGAACCCTTTGGGAGCAGCGAAGATGATACGTCTAGTAGATCATCTAGCTGACCCACTGGGTGACCTTTGAAGCTTGTCACGCTGCAAATTCGTGACGACATCAGATTCTGTGAACTCTCTCTAGGTCTCTTGTATTTTGGGGAGTCCCTTCCTTGATGTTTAACCTTATCTTGTTTAAGAAAAAAATAACGAAAATTCATGTTTCCCTCTAAGCAGATAGTAATTCTCTACCATGAGTTACATCAGGGGTTAATCATCTTCACTTTAACACTATCGACTGTACAAGCCAATCTTTCTCTCTTTTCCCCTTTAAATCTACTTGAGACCTGTACATCATATTTTGTGTGGACCCATGTTATGTAAGACAAGGAAATATTGAATTTAGATAATAAATAGCATATATGATGAAGTGAAATCCACCTGCGGATTGCTGAAGTAAATTGCCTTTAATGAACATTAAGACGACAGTTACATTTTGTCACGGGTAACTTATTATGATGATAATGGTGTTTATATACATGTAAAAATCGTCTGCTAATTCATATCATGTCTGAATACATATACGCAAAGGCTTTCTCTTCAGTTTACTCGTCAATAAACAGACACACCAGTCGCTCGTCATAATTATGCGCGACTACAACTACAACCCAGCCTGTATCTATTAACCCATCATAAACATTTTAACAAGAGCCGATACCGCTGACCTTTTCGCTGCTACATTCACTATAATGTTTCATCATCACCAACCTCATTGAAAGCCCTCACAGTAATAACCGATGCGAGTTCAAGTGAAGTTCACTTATCTTCATACGTGTATACCTGTATTCTACCTGTCCCGACGCTTCCCAGACGTGCGCCCCATCAGAAACATCCAGGGCATGGGTGACGAGGTGCTTGGAGTGATTATTCAAAGATCAGCGTTATTTCCCTTTATTCTTTCCTACTGTAATGTAATAGATAAAGCTGACATGAACTTTAAAGTAAAAGGCTCTTAGTTCGAGCTTTTTCTTGTTTTGTTTTGTTTTGTTTTTCCTACGATAGCTGTGGGAAGGTGTGAAACTGCGTGCCTGGCAACGCTGAGGTAAAAAAGGTGAATTTGGGGATTTCCTTTTTGATGTTATATCAGGGATGTGGAAGCCACCTCCCTGGTTTTATCAACCTCATGTATATGAGGTTGTTCTGCTTGATCAGAAAGTCTAGCAAAGCATTCATGGATGCATAGGTTATTAATGATCGTCATTGTTACAGAGTCAATGAAAGTAGGAAGAATAAAAACAGGCGTGGAGCTAACGCTCTCTGCAGAGCACAGCCACCTCCGTCTGTCTGTCTGTCTGTCTGTCTGTCTCTCCCTCTCTCTCTGCTCTTTCTCGCATATTCTCTTCTCTGCCTTTCCGAGATCCCTAACCTCCTAACCTTGTTCTTCGAACCTGGTGAGAAGTACTATTTATCATTGAGAGGGGGGGGGGGGAGGGGGAGGGGTGGGGAGGAGGGGATCAAAACCCGTAGGATTATGCTTCGATGTTTTACGTAGCGATAACATTTAATCATCTCGTCGATTAGTAATCATACTACAGCGAAGCCAGCTACACGAGAGTCAAATGATGTATCTCCGCATGTGTGAGCCTTATGCTTGGGTTGAACTTTCCCCTCCCTTCACAAAAAGCGATGAAATGAGAAGAACATGTCTATGACGACAGGTAACCGAATTACAGCTGTCGTGAAAAAGTAAGTCACGTTTCTTATGTTTCGTTACGTATCCAGTGAACTCCTTCCACCCGTAATCGTTATAATGCATCTGTCTGACTAAAGCTATCCGGTCTAAGTATCGCTGCCATGTTTTACATATGATCAAACGTAAGCCTTTGCTCCAAATCATTCAGGCCAATCGTAAAGAGTTATTTGTTAACATTGTGGCCATTATGTATATATTCTGAATGAAAATGAATGCTTCGCTGCAGAACAATCAATTCATTCAAAGAATATCGTAACTATTTCCAGCATAGTTGACCCTCTTATAATCCCTACGAAACTGAGAGAACCCATGCTTTCTGAGGAAACAAAAGAAAAGGAGAAAACGAAACCATGAAGGGCCAGTGTGTTGACACATAATTTCAACATTGGCAAACATAAAGTAGCTTGCTGTTTCTTGAATTTAGAATCTACGTCACGCTTAAATGTTAATGAATAGAGTAAGATCAAGTGAAATGAATGCATTAGGCGTCAAAGGAAATTTGATATGAAATAATTCGTCTGTAAGCCAGACAAAAAGAAGACATCAGAAAAGTTTAAAAGTTTCGAAGTTTCACGTGTTCTCGCGAAACGTTGATATCAGCAGCAATCACAGTGCGTTTTAGGCGTGAGTTGAGGATGAAATCACATCACAAGTTTTCCATTCATCTACACCCAAATCATCATTAGATTTCCTTTCTCGACATGCAATTAAACAAACGAAAACAAGAACAAACAAACAAACAAACAAAGAAACACACACACGTACTTTTGTCCCATTTATGAAATTGCAGTGTTGCATAAAGGTTGGAGATGTAACTGATTGACAAATTGCCCTACATCGACGTAAATAACCACTGAATTGATTAGTGTTTTAGTAGTAGCCATGATAAAAGAAATCATGGGCGTGCTTACTCGAGCAGGATTCGAACCTACGACCTCCTGATCTCCGGACAGGCGTCATCTCCACTCGTCTTTTGGAGGTTGGAGATGTTAAGATGTCGACCAAAAACATACTTTTTTTTATTCTTTTGCGCCAATGAAAGGGAGAGTTGTGAGATAATTCGTCATCGCTCCAACTTATTTCCAGGGTGCTGTTCGTTATTCCGAAGGTTCGTTATTCCGAAGGTTCGATAATCCGAAACACACAGATTCCCTATACCTAGAGGTTCGTTAATCCGAAAATGAAAAAGGGTTCATTAATCCGAACATTTGTGTCGTTATTCCGAAGGTTCGTTATTCCGAAGGTTCGTTCATCCGAAAATGAAATAGGGTTCGCTATTCCGAAGGCTCGTTTATCCGAACATGAAATAGGGTTCGTTATTCCGAAGGTTCGTTCATCCGAAAATGAGATAGGGTTCGTTATTCCGAAGGTTCGTTGATCCGACAATGAAATAGGGTCCGTAACGACCTTTCGGAATAACGAGTTTGTTTCATTTTCGGATTAACGAACCTTCGGAATAACGAACCTTATTTCATTTTCGGATTAATGAACCTTCGGAATAACAAACCTTGTCACATTTTCGAATTAACGAACCTTCGGAAAAACGAACCTTCGGACTAAAAAACCTTCGGAATAACGAACCTTCGGAATAACGAACTGTAACCTATTTCCCTACTACTATGTGGTTGCAACTAACACCACCATTCGGGGAGAAAAAAAAACATATGAAACTTCCATTAAAGGGAATATCATTTTTTTTCAGCGAATAAAGCGAAATTGGTGTAAATTTCGCTCAATTCACTTAAAAGGATATAAAGAGCGAAACATTATGAAGTACATTGAGGTCTTGGACATGTCAGTGATGATGTTCATGATAACATTAAACGCTGCTGTAACTGTCGATGTGATTGGAGATTAAGGAACGTGGGCGGGTCTATAGTTCCTCACTTGGACCAATGCTGGATCTCCTTACTTCTTGGGCCCCGAGTTTGTGGACGTGACCTCTGAGAAGACGTTCAGGTCATCGTACGACAGTCCTTTCTGACGCCGCAACCCAATCAAAGCGGTGCCCTACAAACCACCAGATAACTCGTCCCCCAAAGTTCTCGTCTCCGTTATTTCACATATATCGACACCGTATCGCTTTCATAATTCGCTTGGTATTTTCTTGCCTCTTTCCGTCCACGATCAGGTTACGTGAATATCTGACATGTCTGCTTTCTCTTCTTTTTTTAATCGCTTCGCCAGGATGGCTAATGTATCGGCTTTCTACCTCAGATATCCGCGGCATGCAGCGGCGCGCGTCGGCCACGCGATCGCCATACTCTCCCAGCAGAGTGTCATACAATATCGTGACAAATTTCACTTTCCTTTTTTCTAGCCTTAGATTCTTCGAAACCTAGTTTGTTTGCGTTTTTCCCATCAAACAAAACCCTCATAATAGGACGGTTTGCACACCCATCTTTTTTTTTCTTTTTTCATGGACGCGTGTCGAGTTTGAACGACCGCATTCCTGAAGTTTGTGTAAACGAGCTCAGAGGCAAAGACGAATTAACTCGAAAGACATCCCCAAGCAAGACCATCACATCTTAACTAGTTTCATTTTCACTCTGCCGATATTTTTCCTTATTTGGTCTTAGTGTGATGAATCAGTGAGACAACTAACAGATAGAAAAGCTTTCCCCATCGTTCTTTGTTTCAAATCTGAAGTGCCAAATACAAATATATCGCCTATTCCTCTAAAAATATGATACTTTAAAGAAGGTATTTTGTCTCACATCTTTGCCTTCGTTCCTTTCTTCGGTAGCTATAATGAAAACGAATATGAATGAAATTTATCACAAAATAAAAGATTAAGAGTAGCAAGCTCTCATCAAAATTAAATCTTGTCATCAGAAGAAAACAAAAAGGTACAACAACTGAACTTCAAGAAAAGTAATTTCACTTTTCATTTGGTAATGAACTGCTTTTATCATTGTGAATTTGTTGTGAAATATGACAACACTGTTCTGCAAGGAATCACGGCTGTTGTTTATATGTGTATTTCAGAGTTACGCATGGACGTACAATCATTTTGAAATGTGAGACTCAGTAATAGATCGTATAGACCGTATCTAGCTGGGGAGGACTGTGGTGCCAGGAAGGTAGGATCTTTGTCTGGCCTCCCTGGTGGTATTAACCCTTTGTGCGCTTCGAGTGCTGATTGGCACAGAAAACCCCCATTTATATTGGGGTTACAGCTCGTTATTCCGAAGGTTCGTTATTCCGAAGGCTCTTTATTCCTAAGATTCGTTATTCCGAAGGTTCATTGTTCCGAATTTCATTTTCGGATTAACCAATCTTCGGAATAACGAACCTTCGGAATAACGACACAAATTTTCGGATTAACGAACCTGTAGGTATAGGGAATTTGCGTGGTTAGGATTAACGACCCTTCGGAATAACAAACCTTCGGAAAAGCGAACCTTCGGAATAACGAACAGCACCCGTATATTGGAGCCTTGTATATCGATACACACACTGTCCAAAGTCCCTGGCACGGAAAGTGTTAAGCTGGATGGCGATTTGTGCAAGGTTCGAATCTCGCCCTGGACCTTCACCCTCGAACAAGGTGTTGAACTCATAATAATATTCCTCTTGACCAAGACATAAAGCTTACATACCAATACTCATTGCGCGCTTTACTGAAGTGTCTACTCACGGTGAATAAACCCATTATAAACTTGTTATTAACATCGTTGCAGTTAATCATAATTTTCCCATCGTTATTATCATTAATCATTATTATCTTTATCAATGTTATCAATATCATCAATGATAATACTGTCATTATAATATTATCACCACTGATCACCCTCATCATGATATAATGATCATCGTTATCATTTTTATAGTGAATATCATTGTCATTATCATCTTTATCATTATCATTATTATGGAGTAGTACCGTCATCATTAGAGGCAATATAATGTAGGCCTACATTTCAAACTCACAGAATTATGTAATTTTTAAGCAGCACCGAGAAAACAATGACAGTTGTAACGCGAGAATTTATCTCTTCATCTTGCTGGAGAAACACACTATATTTTGTTCCTGCAGAACTTACTAGTGTTTGTACTGATGATGAACTCTTTGAACTCGGGTTGCTTCTGTTAAACACGTTTTTCCTTTCTCTCTCGAAGTGCTCCTGTGTCGTTTTCATATTCTGAATTTCGCTCTCTTTGAAATAATCATACCTTCGTAGCTGTGATAACATTTCTATGATTATATATCGCCTTGTCCTATCCTCGCTATCGAGTATCATATTATCTTGAAAGGCATTACCTTTCTCACCTTTTCTATGTATTTCTGTTTTCTTTCGAAACGATTTTCTGCTGACTGACAAGTCGCATCGTTTCGTCACCCCCCTATATTGCCTCTGCAGTGGACACACGCATCCTTCTTATCACTATAAACATTCTACACATACTCCACTCATCTTGTCGATGGGGATTTATGCCGAGTCCGAGTTACCAGAGATGACGATTTTTTTCTATGATATCTATAGAAATAATTCCAGCAAATGACAAATAATTACGCAGAGACAAAGCGACTAATGTTTCGTCACAATAGTAAAAGACGCCCCATCAAACACGTCACAGCTGTTAAACAGTTTGAAGGAGACACGTGACCCAGCATCGCTATGTCCGAAGAAGCAGGGAAAATATCGGGCCCGTCTTGTGTTAGCCCAGAAGGGCCACAGGGGTTAGTCCGTAGACTATCATTTACGAGATATCTGATCTTGGTGCTGGCAGGGCGATCATCTTTGGTGGACGAAAGAAGAAGAAGAAGAAGAAGAAAAAAAATCATATGATATATTATAGGTCACGTGTGTCCAGCTGTGGTCTGGTGCTGACTTCAGTTTTAAAGGCTGCTCTGAACAAGCTCTGGTAGATGGAAGGAGAAGATGAATCACAGAGATGATAGGGATGACGTCAGTTTAAGAATGACGTCATCTTTGCCGCTGATAACCTTGAGATGGTGGAGAAGGCAAACGCTCGACGGGTCCACATAATTACATCATGATCACATCAAATTAGTATGACCATATTTGTTCTTTCTCCCTGTATCTTCCTTCTTCCTCTTGCTCTACCTTGCCTTTCCTCTTCGACCGTTTTTGCGTAACCATGGCAACAATGATCTAAACATCGTTGTGTTTGTTTTTTGTTATCAACGCAAGAATATAGGGAGTGACTCATTCAAGAATAGCGGCTTCTAGCTTGAAAGAAATGGCGGGGGATAGAATATGGATAAAGAGGTAATTCGGTAATATTGTCATAATATTGTTCGCCTGCGATTTGGACATAAAACTGCCCGTTGAAACTGGCCATTGAAATTGTCCATGAAACTGACCATATGGGAAATCTCTCACGATAACACTAACAGGTGTAATTATAGTTAAGGGCGTCCTTTAACACGCACGGTCAGGGGTGCGAATCAGACCATGTGACCCAGTCTGGGTCAAGCCAAGCTGGACGAGACCGTGGTAATTTGACCGCGAGTGGACGCTTATCGACACCCCGACTTGAGAGGGGCGCTGTTTATATCAAGGGATCGGTGACTGGCTAAGAATATTGGGAATGTCTGTGAGTGCGAAAGCAATTAGGTTGCATCAAGAAGATGTCCCAATTTGATCCGGTCAATCCAGGTGGCGTTGGCCCTTGCTTGACCGCTATTCGGGATAAGTGGTCATCGCTGATGGACTGGTGTCCATATCTCACAGATGCGATCCTTGTAAAGTGTATCAGACGAAGATGTATCAATCTGATGGGCTATTGAAAAGAAAAATGAATCTTGTGTTAACAGATGGATCATGATTGGTATGTGCGTATTTATCTGAAATGATGAAATTGATATTCAATACGGGAAAATTACTGTTTCGTTTGTGAATGTCTATATGTGCTTGACTATTGTAAGTAATGACTAGTGCCATGAAAATGTCAAAACGATTATCTTCATGTTGTGTCAGACCACACATTTTCCAATTTTCGATTACTCATCCACTGAGTATGTCACATGTTTTATTTTAAGGCGGTACAGAGTTTGACTGAAAGCCATTGATATCAAATACACTCTTATGTGTGCTTGTGTGTGTGTGTTTGTGTGTGTATGTGTGTGTGTGTGTGTGTGTGTGTGTATCATTTATATGCTACATATTTGTGAGGTTTTTGTTTTTGTTTCTTCATATGAATCTGAATAGAATCATTGTACAAGTTGTATTCATTTCACTGTGAATACGATGAAGATAATATCGAACGACATTCAAATGAAGAATATCATAGAAGAGCTTATGTTTATGTATTTGTATATGTTTATGTATATGTGTGTATGAGAGAGAGGGGGGGGGGGGCGAGAAGAGAAAGAGAGAAGAGAGGGAACTATTGAATGGTTTTTAAATCGGGCACAACTAAACGCAACGCGTGACCAACAGTAAACTGTGTGGGTATAGATCCATTGTTCCATTCAATATCCATTTTGTAATCATAATTGTTAGCCATCAATTACAACACCATCATCTCTTCACTCACACTTCGATCTGAGGGTTTCGTGCCTCCGACATAGTTGTAAAGTTGGAGGGTAAAGATGACCTCCCCAATATTTAATCGACATCGAGAATCGGCAATCTCTCCTCTCAAATTGTTTTTCGATGAGGAGTGGGCAAACATCGCACCGCGTTGACATCTCTTTTGATACATCTCATTGTCTTTCTTTGATGGCCATTCGTTTCCAAGGTGACCGTCATGCGGTCAGCTGTACAAATTCCCGACCGCGGCTTGGACCCTGGACCCATACTAGCTGTCCCGCCCGGGTCACCGTGGCGTTGTTTATTCGGCAGCTCGTCGGCGTGGACTCCGAGTTTGTACAAAGATTGTGCTATCGCTCTTTCAACCCCATTCATAGTCCACGCTGAAATCATCAAACAAAAGAGGTAATAATGGCACAAGAGGCATCTTTTCGTTATCATTATTTGCATATTCTGGCTGTTTTCCATAGCAATACGCCTCTGTATTAGTTGTGTCCATTCCTCCTCCTGTGCAGTACTAGTAAGCCATGTATCTCCTGGGAAAATCTCGACTGCACGTCATATGGCGGCTAGTTTATCTTGTCTGCATGCAGTCCCCCATGCTAGTCGTCTTTTGAGTTCGCTTTAAACCCCCAACGCCGAAAATCTCCCCCTTCTGTAAGTTTCCATCGACGAGAATATTCATTACTTTGATTGACAAATACGTCAGCACCTGTGGAGTTCACACGTTGCAGCTTTGGCCGTGTCTGCAGTGGCAAACACTGCCTCGCCGAATTTGGCCTGTACTTGCGTCATATTACGGGTGTGGAATTGAATCAAGTTTTATAAAAATAGATTTATATATATTTTTTTCACACTATTAGGTGGCAATCTATGAAGTGTTTGAAAGAAAAATGTGTGAAACTTAATTCCTTATTAGACTTTAAAAACAAACGTATAGTCTTCAGTCTGTTTGGTCTTCAAGGTACAGTTTACCTATGGGAGCAGTGATTTAAAAAATGTTTTAGATATCATATTTGTTATATATGGGTAGGTGAGTTGTATCACAAAACACCTTACCATGTAAAAATTATGCTGTAAAGCCTAAAATAATGGGAAATATCACTTTTTTCTCAATAAACCATAACTGTGTATACGGTTTAGTCAAGAAACATTCTTATCATAACTATTGTTCACATTTTGTAAATTTAACAATACATAACATTAATTATATTGATTCAAATTTTTACATTGGTTGTTTCTATCCTAACTCACATGTAAGAACTATTTTGAAGAACTAAAGCTTGGTCTTTGTTTCATCTGCAAATAGTAAATTATGCCTTTAAATGGCAGGGGACTGTAGATACTAAATCGTTGAGTAAGATCATAAACTCTATATCATACAGTTTGGATCAAACCAGTGAAATCTTTGTGAGATTATGACATCATTATCTCATGTAACTTATAGATATGTGATATTATGTAGCAATTCAATAGTTTCTTTATTTCCACAAAAACATGATTCAAAGTGGTACATGTGTCAATCTGACTTTCATCCAACTGAAGAGGACAGTTTATTGAACACAATATAGAATATATCCACAAATGGTATTATAACAAACAAATGAACAATGCACACTTTGTTATGGTAACGAAAAAAAAAGTAATCAAACGATGGAAAAGAGTTTTCCACTTAAAAGCCAAGCTTGCAGGATGTGGAACATTGGAATGAAAACAACAGCAACACATATTTTTACATACCAACGAAAATCTAAAGATTAAATTCATCTATATACCATTGTACATTTAGATGCTGATAATACAAACATTAACTCTCAACAATACTTGTTTTAGGATGCATATAAAATGTATTCTAACATAGCAATTTAATGAAAGTTAACCGTATCTCAATCAGATTTTCATATCATTTTAAACATTCTGATCATTCGATGGTGATCCATGTATGGGAGTTACCTTAAACACTGAGTGCCATTGCACTCTTAAACAGTGTAGGATCTGATATGGTATGGAGGTGAAACTGAGGGCAAGATAAGATGCTGGTCCCCCGCCTTCTCCGTAGAATAGCGAGAGACGCACTCGCAGTCGAGCAGACGACTGCCCACGGAGGGGGTATCGATCGGGAGAAAACTTATATCGAGAGATTTGCTACTGTTTGCTGTGGCCGAATCGATGTCTACTACAAATCAAACAAGAAACCCACGCTGAACTGCGAATCCAAGTCAGCTGTTCGTTTCTCCAATCACTATTCATATTTACTTTCGCCTAGCCTCCTTTAAGACGTTTGCCGCTGTAACCGTCATGATTGTTGGTAGCATTTTTTCAACACTTTTGTCTTGAAGCTTATTATTTTGTCAGTTACTCAGATCTCCCACTCAGATTTGATATAGAAAGAAAAGATTTGGTGGCGTTATTCAAACAATATCCATATGATACGGTGTGATCAGGCCTGTCGATAGGCTTTTGTGTCATTGATAAAGGCAACTTTGTTTTAATCATGCACAAAACATAATCGCGTCGTTTCGTCATCTTGTGCAAGGCAATATGCCCTTACGCCTGAACCAAGACTAAAGGAATCGCTATCGGCTTTAGGCGGGAGTCGCCTGTTCGATGAATGCAGGCCGAAACAGCTGAGGTCATGATATGGCGAGAATATTTTATTAACAATATAGTTTCTTTAGGCTGCGATTAAGAGATGTTTGCTTAAGATATATGTATAGACGAAACATGCCTATCATAAGCGCTCTATACGTCACGGCTGTGCAAACATGAGATATAATATACCCCTGAAGCCCCTCCTGTCCCTCCTCCCCCGCCCCTTTAAAGATAGATAGAAAGAGAGAGAGAGGAAATATATCGTCTTTTCTTCTTTGCTGTATTGCAAGTTGAAGAATAGTAATATTATGTCCCTATTAGTATCTTTTCGTCGAGTTGTAACTATTTTTTAAAAGTTCGTATACTCCACAGGTCAGGGTACTAAAAATTCGTGCACTCCACAGGTCATGGTACTAAAAATTCGTATACGCCACAGGTCAGGAGTCTGTGGTATCGAAACCGATGTATGAAGTAACCTTGGCTTTTATACACGGTGGTATATAGGGCTACACTGGTATTTCTAAATCCAGTGAAAGTTCTAGACACCATAATGAGTTTGATCGAGTCGTATTCCAGGCTAGAAAGAATACACTATGTAGGCCTATATGCATACATATGGAGAGATCGAGATCGATCGATTGATCGATCGAGAAAGAGAGAGAGAGGGAGAGAGAGAGGGGGGGGGGGATAGAGCTGTTCGCAAACACTCACAAAGTGAATTTTGACGTTAGTTACGTTGATTTGATTCAGGATTAATTTTCCAGAAGTACAATTCCAAGTAGGCCTATGATAACAAGATTTACACAACATTAAATTCAAATTCAAGTTCAAATGAATTTATTAGGAATTTTCTGCATCGAATAATATATATTACAAATGAAATACAGTATTTCTTTTTGTTTACAAGACAACAGAACATATAGTGTGTACATCCGAATATAAAACTGAGATATATACGTGTACAGATTAAAGACAAAAAATAATATAAGACGTCAGTTGGGAACCACTCGCAGGGGCGTCACCAGCTTTTTTTCAAGGGGGGTGCGTTTTGACACTAAATGTAACCAAGGAGGTACTACCTCCTTGATGTAACGAGATTTTTTGGACAGACATTTGGAACATAGGAAGCTCTCAATCACTAGACTTTTACGGGTTTTTTTGAGGGAAGCCAAGCAGGGAAAGGGCACCGGCGTATCTAGGATTTCATCTTGGGGGGGGGGGGGGGTGGGGGTGTTAGTATGCGAGGGAGCGAGCAAGGGGGGGGGGGTGGGTGTGGAAGTGCATGTTAAAGCAACATGCCCTTCCACACCCCCCCCCCCCCTTGCTCGCTCCCTCGCATACTAGCACCCCCCCCCCCCCTCCCACGGTGAGAACTTTTTGCATTTTGATGTTGTAAATGGTGCAATTTGATGAAGGCTTTTTGCGTGTTTTCATCGACTTGAAACAGTCCCACTTGTTTAAGGTAGCAGTATATTTTGATGGAAATTGTTGTTGAACAATGTGCCTATAAACTATATCATTTCATTAAACTTCTTGCATTGATTCTTACACTGATGTCATGAACGCGACCGAGCCCGAGCAAGCGGAGCGAGCGAGGGGGGAGGGTGTGGGAGGGGGCCAACCCCCTCCCACGGTTAGAACTGAAATTGCATTTTGATGTTGTAAATGGTGCAATTTGATGCATGTTTTGCTTGTTTTATCGACTTGAAACAGTCCCACTTGTTTGAGGTAGCACTATATTTTGATGAAGATTATTATTGAACAATTTGCCTCTAAAATAGTATCATCCAAATAAACTTCCTGTTTTAATATTTACACTGAATGTCATGAACGCGGCCAAGCAAGAGCGAGAGGAGTGAGCAAGGGGGAGGATGTGGGAGGGAGTGTCCCCCTCCCACGGTGAGCACTTTTTGCATTTTGATGTTGTAAATAGTGCAATTTGATGCAAATTTTTTGCGTGTTTTATCGACTTGAAACAGTCCCACTTGTTTAAGGTATCAGTACATTTTGAAGTAAATTGTTATTGAACAATTTGCCTACTATATAAATGGTATAATCTAAATAAACTTATAGTAATAATTCTTACACTGATGTCATGAACGCGACCGAGCCCGAGCAAGCGGAACGAGCAAGGGGGGGGGGGGGAGGTTGTGGGAGGGAGTTGTCCACAATGGATTATGGAATGACGGTGTGAAACGACAAATTACTGGCAGCAATATCAGGAGAATGGCGTAACGACTACATGCGAGCGAGCGGAGCGAGCGAGCTTGAAAATTTTGACATTTTACAGTCCAAAAATGCCGTTTGTAGCCATATTTTTTCGATTTGGAAATTAGGGGGGGGGGGGGGGAGGCGCACCGGGCGCAACTGCTGACAATTACAGGCAGCAACATCAGGCGAATGGCATAACAATTAAATGCGAGCGAGCGAAGAGAGCGAGCTCGAAAATTGTGACATTTTACAGTCCTAAAACTGCCATTTGGAGCTATATTTTGCGCAACTGCCGGCAATTACTGGCAGCAACATCAGGAGAATTGCATAACAATTAAATGCGAGCGAGCGGAGCGAGCGAGCTTGAAAATTTTGACATTTTACAGTAAAAAAAAAAAACTGCCGTCTGTAGCTATACCTTTTCGTTTTGGAATTTAAGGGGGGGGGGGACACATCGGGCGCAACTGCTGGCAATTACTGGCAGCAATATCAGGAGAGCATAACGATTACATGCGAGCGAGCGGAACGAGCGAGCTCAAAAATTTTACATTTTACAGTCCAAAAACTCCCGTTCTTAGCCATATTTTTTCGCTTTGGAAATT
Organism: Diadema antillarum; assembly: GCF_040938485.1. Classification (NCBI taxonomy): domain Eukaryota; kingdom Metazoa; phylum Echinodermata; class Echinoidea; order Diadematoida; family Diadematidae; genus Diadema; species Diadema antillarum. The sequence goes on from NW_027270896.1 coordinate 3,653,114, forward strand.
AAGGGGGGGGGGGGGACACCGGGCGGAACTGCTGGCAATTACTAACAGCAACATCAGGTGAATTGCATAACGATTAAATGCGAGCGAGCGAAGAGAGCGAGCTTGAAAATTTTACATTTTACAGTCCAAAAACTGCCGTTCTTAGCCATATTTTTTCGCTTTGGAAATCAAGGGGGGGGGGGGGGGCACACCGGGCGCAACTGCTGGCAATTATTGGCAGCAACATCAGGTGAACTGCATAACGATTAAATGCGAGCGAGCGAAGAGAGCGAGCTTGAAAATTTTACATTTTACAGTCCAAAAACTGCCGTTCTTAGCCATATTTTTTCGCTTTGGAAATCAAGGGGGGCGCACCGGACGCAACTGCTGGCAATTATTGGCAGCAACATCAGGTGAACTGCATAACGATTAAATGCGAGCGAGCGAAGAGAGCGAGCTTGAAAATTTTACATTTTACAGTCCAAAAACTGCCATTCTTAGCTATAATTTTTCGCTTTGGAAATCAAGGGGGGGGGGCGCACCGGGCGCAACTGCTGGCAATTACTGGCAGCAACATCAGGTGATCTGCATAACGATTCAATGCGAGCGAAGAGAGCGAGCTTGAAAATTCTGACATTTTACAGTAAAAAAACTGCCGTTTGTAGCTATATTTCGCTTTGGAAATTAAGGGGGGGGGGGGCGCACCGGGCGCAACTGCTGACAATTACTGGCAGTAACATCAGAAGAATTGCATAAAGATTAAATGTGAGCGAGCTTGAAAATTTTGAAAAACTGCCGTTTGAAGCTATATCTGGTTTTTTTTTTTTTTTTTTTTTTTTTTGCTTTAGAAATTAAGGGGGACGCATCGGGCGCAACTGTTGGCAATTACTGGCAGCAATATAAAGAGAATTTAAATGCGAGCGAGCTTGAAAATTTTGACATTTTACAGTCCCCAAACTGCCGTTTGTAGGTATATTTTTCGCTTTGGAAATTAAGGGGGGGGGGGCGCACCGGGCGCAACTGCCGGCAATTATTGGCAGCAACTTCAGGAGAATGGCATTACGACCAAATGCGAGCGAGCGAGCTTAAAAATTTTGACATTTTACATTCCAAGAACTGCCGTTTGAAGCTATATTTTTTCGCTTTGGAAATTAAGAGGAGGGGGGGGGGGGGGAGGGGACGCCCGATGCGCCCCTCCCCCTGGATCCGCCACTGGTAGTCAAGGGTGTCGGTTTATGTCCATGACTTGGGGAGGTATGACCAGCGAGGTGGCGTCGAAGTGACCAAGCGGGGGAAGGATGTCTAAAATCTGCACTTTAGAGCATCCCCTGCTCCGTATCGTACGGATGTACAGTACGGTCGATAAAATAGAATACTAGTAGATATGTATAAAATCATTGCTGCCAGAACCAGGGGTGCGAATTGTTTTTGCCCACGAATTTTTTATTTCTTTTTTTTAGTCCCTGGTGCAAACTGTAAAAGAAAAAAAAAAAAACATAGAAAAGAATAATTATTTAGCGTCTGGCGTTGAGGTCGCTCACTGACTGATTTTTTTTTTTTTTTTTTTTTTTTAAAGGATCTGAAGGGGGGTGCGTTCGCACCCAACGCACCCCCCCTGGTGACGCCCATGACTCGGGATAAAGTGAATCAAATGATCAGACTGAATTATGGGACATGTATTGGGAGTGTAAATGCAGAAGACTGTCGTCAAACAAGCATATAGCTTGAAGATACGACAGCCTTGAAAAAGAAGGGGAAAAAAATGGGCAAAACCTACATCTTGTATACTTATCGAAAAGAAAAGAAAAATATGCTTGATACAAGTTATGTAAACAGATTGTTTGTAGCATTGTCTTTATTCTCATATGAATAGATTTTCTAAAAGATAGAATGAAAAAAGATATCATGTATTGACAGGAGGCGGATACAGAATTAACACTTTGTTCTTATTCCACCATTCATTGCAGTAAAGATACAGCCTGTAAAACAGGACGTCCATTCAAAGAATGATTCCACGGATATGATTTTTTTTTTCTCAGTATAGTATAAACATGATTAAATGGATCTTTTCTATTTCATTCCTCGCTTTTTTAGATATGATGTGTAGTAGATCATAAACTTCCGGTAAGCAGTCAAATCAGTACCATATGCTTCGAATCTTGGCCACGCCCACCTTCAATCAATGGAACTCGTGGCGTACAATGCGAATAGTTGAGAGTAAACACCACGTCAAACACTGGCTAACACTATACCACCTAATCATTAATATCATTGTTGCAATGTTTGCTACACAGGTTCTTATTTGGCATGATTATCATATTTCTTCAGTACTAGAATAGAAGTAAACACACACACACACACACACACACACACACACACACACACGCATATTCATTTACGATGTTAGAAACAAAATGAAAATTAAACCAAAAGGTTAAAGATAGCGACTCAAGATTAGCAACAGTGGCAACACCAGGCATGTTACTTACAGGAGAAGTTATCATTTCTTTTTTTTTTTCATTTCTATTATTTTAATTTCATTTCCGACAAAAAGTATGGAGTACAATATGACACTTGCATACAAAAAAAAAAAGAAATAGAGTACAATGTGACTTTTGCAAATTGAAGCGAAATTAATGCACTTCATTTTTTAAAAAATAAAACAGAACATAGTCGAAGGAAATGCATAGGCAAAGTGTAACTGAATTGTGTCAAGGAAAAGATGTAGGGATTGGAAGGAACTGCTAAAAAGCCTAGCTTGTAGAATGCAGTCCCCTCAGCAGTAATGAGAAGTAATTAGTAGTAATAATCAAACGAAACGATAAGACAAATCAGACAAAGAATTGTGATAGTTTCCTATTTTTCTTACGATGGACAACATTACTTAGCAGATATTAAGTAAAACAATGTTTGATTAACAGTCATTATAGAAAGAAAAGTGCAGTTTATGGAAAAAGTGATGGCACCATAGAATATAATCGTCATATTATTCTGGAAACACGCGGATTACCCGCATTATCCTCGCGTTCAATATCACTTGCATGACATTATCCATTCCCTGAAGAATCATGTCATGGCAGATGTAGTGGATGTGCGAACAAACAATATTGACGTCACGAAACACGTCACAGGTGTACCGCTGTATGTTCGTCAGCTCCGTGGGTGGAGATATATTACGATTACCCGCCGGCGGACGTGGGAAGAATAGTTATGAATGTTTAGTTCAGATTTATTGTCCGAATTCGCCCAATAACGTCATGAACTCAGATCACTTCCATTCCTGGGCTGTTTTACCCTGCTACTGTGTTTGAAATGCTTTCGGGTTGTGGCCGTAGGAACAAATACTGGAATAAATGTAGTACAGATAAGGATTTACCCAGCGACAATTCGCTTTACAAAACATGAAACTAAAAACCGAATTCCACCACAAAATCTGTACGGTTTTTTTTTAGGACTCTTTGAAACGTTTGCTTATGCTTCTGTTCGTCAGATCTTCTGTATAGGAATGCAATGATTATGTTATGCGAAATGCTCACATTTATTTTTATCTTGACCCGAGGAATTCTTACCCGAGTCTTCCATCTCCGTAGACTTCGCACAATACTCACAAGGCTACCGAAAGGGTAATTGGTTACATGCTAGTGTTTATTCAAATCGTTTTGTAGGTTATGTTTTCACATTCATGACCTCTTTGATGAACACATATCAATGCCCATTGAATCTATTTGTGTACTTTGGAATTCCATCATCATGTTGCAGAACTCTCTCAGCGGTTGTGACGTAAATGGCGGTTAACGGCCCGCCATGGTTTTTCAAAGTTGACGGGGGTCACGTGACGAAACGGTGACGATTCGTCGGACCCGCAATGTCTTTGACACCTGGTCCCGCCAATACCTTAGGCGCCAGGTCCCCCTGTCCGCCGCATTGTTCACAAACGTCAATTTCTCCCATGTCCGTCATCTCGAAGAGATCAGAAAATAGGGCTCTGCTTTTCACATCATGCCAAGCCTTTTTATGATTTATATACGGAGTGATAATATAGTGTGTATCCAGGACAGCTGAGAGTACTTTGGGACATATTGAATCAAGGTAGCTTTACACAGAAAAAAAAAACACCCCAAAACTGTCAAAAAAAAAAAAATGAAACCAGGATCGACAGGTTCACTTTCTACAGGTGGCGAAGTGGATGTAGCAGCCCGTAGCCTTTGATCATTTATAAATATGATTCCTGTCTTTTCTTTCCTCTCTTTTTTTTTTTCTCTTTTTGTTATCATCATCCTTTTTGGATGTTTTTGTTTTGTTTGTTTTAGTTCTTGTTTTCACATTTCGGAAGCATCCCGTCAAAACCACTATTCGAGAATAATCCTGATGATAGCATGTGTCAGGACTTGAAAACCGGGATAGTTTTAGCATCCATGGTCTTTGGATTGATTGCTCATGCATGGACGTGTGCATATACCTGACCCCAATACTAAAGAGGAATCCCAGACCAGTTACAAGTTATAGTCTGAGAAGTAAGAACAAAATCTGACGAGTACAACAGTATAACAGTTTGACGACGATCAGATAAACAAAAGAGAAGTTATGAAATTGTGAAATTTTGTTAATGTCTGCAGAACTGTTCTCGTACAGTTGATATCAATATGCAAATTAGTGAGCTGATGATGTCATCACCTCACAATTTTCCATTGATAGTTACAAAAAAATGACGAAAATTCATGTTTTTGGGGTGTTTTTTGGGGTGTTTTTTTTTTTTTTATTAAAGTGTACGTTGCATGATGTTATTACTCCTGGTTGAATAAAGCATGTAATGATAAGGTAAACATATCAAGATTTGAGACTTCAGCGTAATTGCGTTTGAATGAAAGTCTGAAAATTTCAACATCGTATGAACAAACCACATAGCAAGTTGTAATGGGATGACATCATCACTTCACTATTTGCATATTCATATTGACTGTTTAAGAACCGTTTTCTGAAAACTTAAAGAAACTTCTTTATTTTTTTTTATTTGATTTTGATCAAATTTGCATTGTTGTGCTCAGAAAATGTTACTTCTTCTTTTCAGACTAACTTTCATCTGCACTGGAATTCCCCTTTAAGAAAGGTGAACACAACCTTTGAGGTGTGCAGTGATATAGAAATGTAACTAATCTTTCGCTTCCGAGAGACTGTAATTGACCGCACGTTTTATAACTAGTGTACCTGATTTGAGGTTCAAATAAAGATGTAAACAATATCAGAAGAGAAGTTTATGTTACAATAAGCTGGTAAAAAGTTGAAAGTCTCAAATGAGGTTGGACATAATGTCGTGGTCCTCAATTTGTAAACATCAATGATCAAATAACAATATTTGTCCGAGACGACAACATCATATTCGAACTTACAATAGCAGTGGTTGATGACCAATAGAATCATATAATTTTTAATCTTTCACGTTATCATTATTATTATTGTTATTTTGAACTGTAATTAAGTGACAACTAGTAAGTAATCACTGGAAACCCTTTCGGTAAGAGTGAATACCTCAGCTGATGATTATGACGTGAAACGAGCGTCTCCTATTTGTGTGTTTTTTTTTTACCAAGGAGTTATCACTCCTTGGTTTTACAAAGAGAATTGCATCTATCCAAAGAGTTAGTCATAACTCCTTAATCTATCTGATCATCAGAAGTCGCTGCAGATTGCTAGTAGATATACAGCTGCCAAAGGAGGAACTTGAACGCTGGTCGCTGATTGGTATATAGTTACCCTGTCAAAGGAGCGACTTGAACGCTGGTCGCTGATTGGTAGTTATCCCGCGAAAGGAGTGACTTGAACGCTGCATGGTCGTTGATTGGTACTTACCCATGCAGCCACTACCATAGAAACAGGAATTATTGGCGTTTGCCTTTGATGTAAACTATGCTATAAAATGGAACTCGGAAGGGATTTTGTGCGTCATCTAGCCCATTCCGCAGCAATTCGAAACAGGTTATACAGTCTGATTGATTTTTCACTCCTTAGAAAGGAACTTTATTATCTTTTTTATCCATGCCTGAACTATATATTTTTTTGTCTCTCTTTCTTGTTTTGTTTTCAACCTAACCACGAGTTTTCTTGATATCAGAATTTATGGAAGATTGATTTCCAATAAACGCAACAAAGATTGAAGTTTACCGTCTTTCATGTGGTTAACATCATGAGATGACAATGGCTTGCGAGTTTTAACATATTATCTCTGTGGTGTTCTTCAAGTAAATCCTCATAATAGCTATGGATATTGATATCGACCGAGGAAGAAAATATGATAAAAGCTCCGCTAACTCAGAGGTGTGACTTTTGTACTTTCATATGCAATTTGTTCTTTCATAGGTCAGTATTCGCCGCCAATCGCTTATAGTGATGACGCAGTTGTTTCTCAAAATGAGAGACAAGAGATAATTTCATTCAGTATTTAAATGAGGCATATTTGATACCTCGTCTATAATCTTCGAGGATGAAAACAGAGGAAGATAGAGAGATAGATAGAGATAGATAAGTAGAGAGAGAGGGGGGGGGGCAGTTCTGAGATCAAAATCACCTCAGTCTTGGAGTGACATTGGCAGGTGTCAATAAAATGTCTCAATAACGTCATGAATGTCATCATTACGGCGACATTGATGGCGAATGCACATCGAAGTGATTCTTGATAGTCTGAGAAAGCTGTTGCGTGTGGCCCGTATGTCATCGAGACCATCTAGAAACATCCACAAAACAAAATTAAACAAAATAAAAGCCCACTCTTGGACAAGATTCAAGAAACCGTCATCTGGTAGAAACTCATCAAAATGTCGTTAAGCCATTTTTGATGGGAATACAAGTATGATTATTTCGCTTTGGCCAGGTTGCGGTGGAGTGTAGATTGAGTTGCAAACAACACCAAGAAACCGATGCGTGGGAGAGTGGAAACTTCAAAATCGAGAAAAGAATGGGCGAAGAAAGAGGAGCAGCAAAGTGACCTTTGGGAGGCACAACTTCCGCTTAATTTGTTATTTGTATTTGTTGTTTGTTTCAATTACAATTGACCTTTATTTCCATGGTACGAAAGGTAAATCAAATACAAAATATACATTTAAAGGGGAAGGCTATAACTGATCAGTGGGAATCAGTGGGAATGCTGGGGGATGATTGTTCCAATTCTTGTGGGATTCATTTAAGAGTACATTATATATCTATTGTTGTGTGAAAATTATTTGCTGCAGAACGGTCTCATATTCAAGTAATGTGCAGCTTAATGCCCCGTCACTGACCAGGCATGCTAACCTGGAAACATTAAACTGCACATAACTTGAATATGAGACCATTCTGAAGCAAATAATTTTCACACAACAATAGATATATAATGTACTCTTAAATGAATCCCATAAGGATTGGAACAATCATCTCCCAGCATTTCCACTGATTCCCACTGATCAGTTACTAGCCTTCCCCTTTAACAAGTTATTATAAAATGGGTTCAAGAATGTAGCCAATTGGAAGCGCTGAAATGAGTCACGTGTGCGTGCATTAATTTCTCAGTAAATGCACGGCCTGACGTACGTCACAATGTTTACACTAGCAGTGCGCACTCAATCAGCTGTTACAAGTGCGTCACGCGCTACTATACGCGCTGTCAATCCTGTAAACAACTTCTAGTTCGGGCTGCCACAACAGCCGGCGGCCTTTCTTGTGCATAACACGTATGGCGTACGTATACTCTTATACGTACGTACAGTACTTATGTGCGGGATTTCCGAGTGCGACGTGCGTAAATGTTTGGGACGAACATCTTCGGACATCTTGACTTTTGAGCGAGTGCTACATGTAGCTGACTGGTATTGACCCACAAAGGTACGTGAATAATGTTGTTAGTTTTCGACCCATTTTATAAAACAAATGATGCACAGGATTATTTCGTGGCGTTGGTGAAGGTGCGGCGCACTCTCGAGTATTGACAACGGTTGCAAACATGCACTCGGCTGCGCCTCGTGCATGTCGCACCATTGTCAATACTCTCGAGCGCGCCGCACCTTCACTAACACACTCTATCCTGTGCATCATTTGTATATTGTTACAATTTGTAAGAAATACAATTCACGAAGTTTGATACAAAACGACTGAAGGACTTCTATAGAGGAACGACTCGACCAAGCTTCTATATAGAGCTACATAATATACTTATTTTGTTTGCTCAGATGCACATTTCGACTTTTCTTCTCTGTCCCTATGTTAATGATAATAATGATAATAATAATAATAATAATAATAATAATAATGATAATAATAATGACAATAATGATAGTAACAATAATAATAGTTTGAGGTGTTTATGACACCGTTTGTTTTGATATCAGTATTGTGTGGGGCAAATAATTTTTTTCTTTGATAGCTCCCAATTTTTTTTTCACATAAACACAACAACATTGCTTGAAGATACTTTTCAGCATCTACTGCAAAATAATTTCTAGTTACGATAATGTGATTCATAAATGACCAATTGATAGAATCATAAACAAACAAACAATCACTGAAAGTAGATTTATTCGATACAAACCCTTCCGTGGTTTAAAAAAAAGCAATTTTGAATATACAGACTCGTAAACCATTACTTGCGGGGATATAGCAGCCCAGATATTTTGATGCATAAATCTTTTGAATTAGAGCTCGTTTCGATATCTATCTTTATAATATATGTGCACATTATTTGATACAATTTCCTTTTTGATGACCCATTGCGGGACAAACGGGAATACTTGCTGGGGTATCTAATCATAAGTATAAATGTATACACGCGAACACGCATGTGTGACATGCCTTGAAAAGTTGAAAATTATTTTACAATTTTTATTGTAGGGGTAATAATGAACAGACCTCATCCGAGATTATCAACATTTGCTGATAAATCAATGATTATCCATTGTCTGAGTACGGGGGTTTATAGAAGCTACGGCTCTGAAGGGATTCCTAAAGGGAGGTCAGTTCGAATCCCAACCGGTACCACATCCTTGGATGAGATGCTTTTAACCAAACTGTCCCCTCCCAGACTCCCAATCCAGGTGAAGAAAGTAAATACCTTGCAAATGGGTGGATGAGAATAATTGTATATATTAGCGTGATCATGCTCATTGTATGTACCGCAATTGGCACGAGTGAGTCACTGTTCTTGCTATAAAGAATAAATAAGACCGTGATTATTAGTACCATCATTGCTACTACAATATTTGTGTTGCTTTTATCGATTTTGTTGGTGTATTGTATCATTCCAACTCCCCTCTTCCTTAATGCTCAGGTCAACGCTGATGATCGTTATGTATGCGCCTTGAGCACTCCTTAAGCCCTGGTCACAACTCGCCGTGCGTGCTTTTCGTCCGTACGTTCTTGGCGGAGGCCACGGCGTTCACGTGTTTTCTAAAAACGTGGGGAGGAAGTGACTAGCGCAGGGAGGAAGTACGTCAACGCACGACACTCGCACGGTTGCGCAGGATGTAAGTACGTGGCCCGCACGCCACGCCCGCACGCCACGCCTGGCAATGAGGGGTTACGTGCATCGTACGTTGTGCACGTGGTAAGTGAGTTGTACGTGCTTACAACTTACAATCTGCGTGAGATTGCTACGTTCTCTTGCGGAGGCTGTAATTACACGTGCTGCTCACGTAAGGTATCCCTACTCTGTCGCATGTTGTAAGTGCGTGCAAGTGCGATGATTTTTTTTTTCTCCCCGTCAGATGCTACATAGGGGTAGGCCTAATTATAGGATCACCTTCCAAGGTTCTTCAGATGTATAATCATACTTCTTCTCCATGGATGTATATGGCAGTTTAACCTTCTGTGTGTCATATTGATTTCATGTCTATAGGTTTTTTATATATTCTGTTGAAAGAAATGAGATTGAAATAAATAAACTAAAGTGAAATATGTGAAATGTGTGCATATTTGACTCATTGACAGAGAAAGGGTTAATAGGCTATATCAGGTATGGGACCACAGAGCTGTACAGCTCTATGTATAGGACCTAGGTTACATCACGTATAAAATGGCATTGTATACCTGATGTAGGCTAATAGGCTAATGTCAATATCAGGTATACAATGACATTGTATAACATTATTTGGATTAAAACATCCTATAGAAACACATTGGCACTTGAGGTGAGATGCGTATAATTTGCTGTTATTAAGTCTGCCATCTTTATACCCAGTTTCAGAGGTGGTGGCATTTCAGACATGGAGGCATTTTTTAGCTAGATTTATCAGCATATTGATAGAACAATGAATGTAGGCCTATGAGTTTGCAGTTTCATCTGAGACTAAAGGTGTCACGTTTGCAATTAAGGCCCTATATAAGGTAATACTGTCATAGAAAATTCTTCCTTGCTTAATTTCAAAATATACACATTCTCAATTTCAGAGAATGGTACTGACTTTATCACTGTTCTGCATATACAATGATGATCAATGCCTTTTAACCACGCTTGTGCAGATCTTAAATGTAACATTTTTTTTTAACTCCAAAAATCCTGTCACTCCATGCATTGACCATTCAGAGCTCAAGATTTCTATATGTTTTGCTTCTTCAAGAAGTTTTTTACTTTGTCTTATGTGCCACAAAATATGGAACAAGTGTATACAAGTGTGTGTATATACATATATATAAATATATTACTAATCGCCTACCAGGCAGAAGGGTCCTATAACATAATAATTTCCATTTGTGACACAATTCGAAAGAGTTTTGAAAGCCCTTTCAAGTGATATAACAATCATTTTACTGTGTATGCGATTTTTTCGATCCTATAATCCCTACAGGGAATTTCTGCCCGGTAGGTGAAATAGAACAGTATGAATATATAATTGCCATCATCATGACATCTTGGAGACGAAAATGATGATACTCGTCCGTCGGCTCGGTTCGTGTACCTTGCAGAGATCACTGCGCACAACTTACGTTTTAAGTGCGGAGCAGGTGCTTATTCGGCAAGTTCGGTACAGTCTGCGTGCTCTATTGAACAGTTGAACTCAGGGAAGTGTCGAATAAGCACGGGCTGCGCACTTATTACGTGCTCAACACGTACGTGCTACGTGTGCCGTCAGCCGAGCAAGTGACGGTGGGAAAATTTAAAAAAAAAACGCACGGAGTCAGTGCGTTGTACGCACGTTCGCTGTAGAGTGCACGTACGTTGCCCGCACTTAGGTTGAATCCGTAGCCCGAACGCAGCGAAAGTTCCTCGGGTCCTAAAAGTGCTACGGCGTGTCTGCGTGCTCGAAAATTCGTGCGGAGGCGGTACTTACTACGTACGGATCCCCAAATTTTGCCCACGTTTTTGTAAGTAGACAGCACGCACTTGCAAGTACGGCGAGTTGTGACCACGGCTTAACAGATTGGACTGGCGCAAATCAAAGCCACATACATTGTTGTTATCTTTGACAGCAGTAGCAATGATCTTTTTGTGCATTATCTTTCTCTACAATAATGCTTAAGAAAATATATCGTTTTCTCTTCTATGTCACTCGATACATACTAGTAACAATAGTGCCTAATGAAACGTGAAACATGCATCTTCCGCGTTTTCAAGTGTGTTCGTCCTGCTTGTGGTTATGTACACTATGGAAATGATAACAGAGCAGGCACGTCAAACACGATATCGTGAACATATCACTTAATGTTTCCCGTATGTTTTGTTTTTGTTTCATTTCGCTATTGTTGTTGCAGTTGTTGTCATGTCATAATTGTTTATGGCATCCCAGCATGAAGGATGTTCATTGATGTTTCACTCTCCTCCTCGTATCCGGTTTTTTTTCTTCCTGCGGAAATCATCGGGTAGTGTCCAGAAAGATATCCCCTCAAAATCATGTTTCCATCACCAATAGAAACATCTGGAGTTAATAAATTCACATTATGGAGAGAAATTCACATAGGTAAATAACCACGAACAAGGCACTGTTTAAATGAATCGTATAGCTTTCGTTGAGGTCGGGTTTCAGGTATCCAACTTTTTCTCATTTTTGGTGAGATAATGAGAATCGATCCTCTTATGAATATCAAAGAACATAACTAAGAGGGATTCAGGGTTAATCTGATGAAAATCGGTTTTGAAATGACAGGGATATCCAAAACAAAGCGGTTCTAATAAAAGGTGGGACTCATCTTTCATTAGGACCATATATATCTCAGCAATCTCAAAACCAATATTCATCAAATACTATAAATGAATTCCTCGTATAAGAAGCGTATGCTCTTTAATATCTCATGAGATGTTTCTAATTCATCTCCCAAAAAGTTAAAGCGTGAATTCCAAATCTCAGCCAAAACTATATCATCCCTTTAACTGTGTTTCCAGGTTGAAAGAGACAAAACATGTGTAGGATATCACATGCTAATATAATCTCTAATGTGAAAAATAGGGTAAAAATGCTTCAAAAAAGGAAAGAGCATGTTACTATACTCATTCTACAGACAGAACAGAAGTGTAAGAGTAAAAACCATTCAGGTAACAATTCATTATTATGGTGACATATTGTTTTTGTTTTGCTTTGTTTTGTTTTGTTTTACATACCGCAGTTGCTACTATACGACAGCATAATTCTCCCAAATTTTGCATGCTGAATTGGTAGTCATAATATCGCCTATTCAGGTATGAAGTTCGACAGTACTTCTGAGAATTAAGCTGAAGCAAAGCTCTAAAGTTACGCTTCCAATTTACAACTGTATAAAACTACAATAGCTGGATCGTAAAAAAAAAATAGAATGTGTATAGAATATGTGTATAGAATATGTATGTAAAAATGTTGTCAATCTTTGCTGACCTAAGCTGTAAAAAGCTGTTCAAGTAGGTGATACATCTTAGAAAGCAGCTATGCTGTCACTTTCCGCATAATATCTGTTAACAGATGCAATCAGGCAGATAAACTGTTAAAACGGTTTATTTTAACTCTGCTGTCTGTAGATTTAAAACAAATCTTGATCTATCCGATTACTTACAGATCGTTTACGGCCCATTAACGATCGCCCCGTCACTGTACAGGCATGCTAACCCGGAAACATTAAACTGCACATCACTTGAATATGAGACCATTCTGAAGCAAATAATTTTCACCCAACAATAGATATATAATGTACTCTTAAATGAATCCCACAAGGATTGGAACAATCATCCCCCAGCATTCCCACTGATTCCCACTGATCAGTTACTAGCCATCCCCTTTAAAATTGCATGCTCTTTCATGTTTCATAAGAGGTTTCTCATTATCTCACACAAAAATTGGAAACCTGACCCCAATCTCAACCAAAGCTTTGCCATCCCTTTAAACAAATCATTTTAAATACCTTTCATTTTCTTTACGTAATAATAATCAAAAGCTCACTGACTTTTCAAATTCGAATGTATATTTATATGATATACTGCCTGATTTATTCTGTGTTATGTTTTGTTAGAAAAAGAAGAATGAAAAGACATGAATTGAATTGAATTAAATTGAATTGAGTTGACTGTAGGTACATGCAGCTCAGATTTCGCAAATTTGCAATACTGCTTAACCCTCTCTGTGCAATACAGGTACATTTGAGAACTGTACAATGCTATGGGGCTTTCTGTTCCAATAAGCGCTCTAAAGCACAATACTTTACAGCGTGCAGGTCATATCTATACACTTTTATACTTGGCGGTTTGGTTCGTTTGACTTGAATTGAGAGTGGAGAGCCCCGTCAGGCAGGTGCTCAATCCATCACTTTGATATATCAATTACAAATCAAGTCTACAATATAACAACATTTCATTTCATTTCATTTTCATTTTATTTCATTTCCGACGAAAGTATACAATATGACATTTGCATATAAACAAAGTAAAGTAAAATGTGACTTTTGCATATTCAAATGAGATTTGAACATTAAGACATTACTCACTATATTTTACATTGTATTCTATATCAGTGGCGGATCCAAGGGGGGGGGGGGGGGGGGGGGGGTGCATCGGGCACGCGCCCCTCTTTATTTGTTGTTAAAAAACAAAAGAAAAAAAAAGAAAAAAAATGAGATGAAACCGGAAGTAGCACCAGAAATATTGTTTGCCCCCCCCCCCCCCCTTACGGAATTCCTGGATTCACCCCTGTATGTATTGATGTTTTCTAAGGTATTCCTGAAAATAATTTCAATTCATTTATGAAATTATGTTTAAGAAAATAAATAAATCAAAGAAACAAGCAAACAAACAAAAATAAACTACATTCAACAAGCTTCATTTTCATATTTCACTTACAGTGTGGTGCTTACAGCGGTAGCAACCCATAAACAACGACCTTAAAGGACAAGTCCACCTTCATAGACATGTGAATTTAGTGAATGCAGCAATATTAGTAGAACACATCAGTGAGAGTTTGAGGAAATTTGGACAACCCGTTCAAAAGTTATACATTTTTGAAGTTTCTGCTCAGTCACTGCTGGATGAGAAGACTACTACACCTTGTGATGTCACATGTGTACAACGATATAAAGAAAACATAAAGAAAATTCAACGTATTTTCACTTTTCTCGCATGATAAAAGAATACTTAACTTGCTTCTTTCAGAAGGCAGGGGGAATAATATCCTGGTCACCCTTAACATACATCAGTGACAGGTTGAGGAAATGTGCACTTAAAAAAAGAATTGTGAAATTCACTTTATTATCCTTATATCGTTGTACGTACGCATTTGACATCATGCACTGTAGTAATCTTCTCATCCAGCAGTGACAGCACAGATAAATCAAAAATTCATAACTTTTGAACGGATTGTCCGATTTTACCCAAATTTTCACTAATGTGTTCTGATAATATTGCTGCATTCACTTAATCCACATGTATATGAAGGTGAACTTGTCCTGTAAGGCATGTTGTCAAGGCAACTGCACTTATTGTATCTTGCAGATAATTTAAAACTTCTATATAAAGATTTCTTCAGATGATACATAATCACGTTTATTCTTTAATTAACTTGTCTTTCGGTGGTCTGATTGGTCTGAAAGTGAAGTGTGCGAATTCCCCGATGTAAATCTTAACACCACCGTTTCTTGCTTTCATCGGCCACACCCGAATTAAACCATCAACAATAACTTTAATTGACATCTTGCGAAAGTACGACTGCTGCTGCGGGCACCAAAACATGGATTTGATTGGATGGTCACAGATCACGTGTGCCCGGAGCTGAGAACGTGACCGCTGTGTCGATTCGAGCTTGTTGATTACACAAGATGGAATTATTGGAACGTGAAAAAAGACACATTTCCTCAATTTTCATCACGTTCGTCCTCCATCGTCATGCTATCATGGCTTTGCAAACAACCGAAATGCTCACAGCAATTTTTCAAGATCTGTCAAAGTTTACAATCCCGGTTTGCCTGGAATGTCGATGTTACCTAACTGGCTAAACACCACAAACACTTATCTCGTGTTATCAGCGTCTATATGATTTTTATAATCACTTCCATCTTATTGAAGGAAATATCAACTCAAGAACACAACGAGATGACTTCTTCAGAGAGATGTTAGATGGTATTAAAACTATTAATTAGAAAAAAAAAAGTAAATACAAAATACAAATCGCATTTGCATTTGTTTGTGACTATTTCTCTCTTAAGGATTGTAATGCACATTGGGACTCTGGGAAAGTTGTAAAAGCTGTAAGTTGTAAGCTGTATAAGTTGTGATCTGTGAAACTGTCTCACTGTACCACAGTGACATATCATTTTGATTAGACACACAGGAATGTTAGAATGAACGTTTTGACTTCATTAGCTGTGGGTTTATGACTTTATCAACTCTTATGATAATTTGCATAATATGCAGACGTGTAAATTAGAAGACAACGTATAGCCTATTTAGTTATAATGTGTGAGGCCGATATCATTGTTGATGAAAGGATTTACAACTTTTATATTCCATGTTCTTATTTATAATAGGTATCGTCTCATTTTATGGAAACGTTCTTTCTGTTATACATTGTATTGAAAATGGAATGCAGAAATAAACTGAAATGAAATGAGCTGTGATGCTGTAACATAACGAGTGGTTCTTGGCCTATTAACCGCAGAACAACTTACAGTAATCGTAAACCGTTTTACCAAATGTTAATACATTAGTTCCTTCCTTTTTTTTTTGATTAATCGTGACATATCCAATTTGATTTTGAATGGCAATCGTTTCAATCCCGCGACAATAATTCAGTTAAGATCCTAATGACGTATCCTTTTTTTTGTACTTTGAAATAGCTATTGTTCAGTTGTTTGTAACAATGTTGAATTGCTACTTGATGTACCGTAACAGCTATGCTTTGCTGATATGAATAGAGTGTGGATGATATTTAGTTACATATTACGTTTGAGTGATCCTCGTCTTACAAGCCCTGCTTTTCAGTTTCCACTCTTTACCACACTTACTTTTTCCGTCAACTTGCAAAGTGTGCACTGCTGTTCTTAGTTATTCCACTTAATTGTACATATATTTTATCATCCAAATAAGATCCAAATAGCATTATGTGTTTCTTACAAACTGATGAATCAATATGATTTGTTTAAAACATGCTTTGTATTTTGTTTCACTCTTTTGTTGAATGAAAATAAAGGATGATTGAATTGAATTGAATTGGATTGAACTGAATATTGTGATTTTGTATACCGTACCGAGCGTCACATCATTATTTTTCCACCGCAAAAGGAGATGCGTAGCGTTTCAAATAGACATAAAGATGATAACAATAGCTCCAAATGAGTAACACAAAGCCGCAGCCGTCTCTTTGCGCTTGAGCAAACATGAATTATGCACAAGACTGTATAATAGCGCAAGAGCAAATCAACAGCGGCAAGACCATGGATTATACATAATACTCACATCGGATCAAGAGAATTTCTCGAAAAAGGAGAGAAATTTTCAAAGATAAATTGAAGCGCTAAATGCAGAGGAGTGGAGTCGGGCAAAGAGATGAAACGCATAAAAGAAGAAACGAACGCTACTTTTCCTCTTAACTATGAGCACAGCATAGGACGTTGCAATTTTTTCTTTTTGTTTGTTTGCTTGTTTGTTTGTTTGTTTATTTGTATTGATCGCAGATCTCTAGCTGGTGCGTAGGGCTACCCGTGAATATGTTGATAAGCTCCCACATGTCCCATGAAAATTTAGAATGATATTCGAGACCGAATTGGTATACCAGCAGCTGAGGGTTGCTATGATAAAACAGATATTATTTGTGAATAATTGTTAGTTCTAACATATAGCCAGACTTTGAATTCCCTACTAGTAGGCGAAACTCAAGGAAACAAAACAAGTGAAATCGAAGGGGAAAGAACATTGTCTTGCAAGGTATTCCCGTTATTATTCAGGGTGCTAAAACGAGAGCAATCCCACCATGTCATGATAGATCAGGAAGTATTACGTTGCACTCCATTTTGACACACCACGTGATAGCAGTCAAATAATAACTACAATGAATAAAACAAAAATTATGAGTATGATTGAGAATCTTTGTGACATGGAAACTTGTGATAGATCTTCACGATTACCATGCGTATAACGAGAGTGTGAAACCTATGAGGGATTACAGGTTGGGAAATTTGCATTATAGCGCTTTGTTGTAGAAGACTTTGTCTATGAGTTTCAAAGAAAAGATTGCCTTCAAAAGTGCGAGGTTTCGGGCATGAATTACAATCTTGTCTTTTGCTTCATCACAAACACTGAACAGCCATTCAATGACAACCTTATGGCAATGCCCCTTGGGTTGAGATACGATGGACTCAGATTATAGCAATGCCACACACTACTGCATAAAAATCCGTCGCAAGTTGGCGCTGTTGATATTTGCTGGACAGGAGATGCCATATTAATATCATAAAGAGTCGTTAAAAGGAGTTGAATTGACTACGTAAGCTTCCCTTTGTGACATGTTTATTGATCATGACTAGTACTTAATCCTTTATTCTTCATTGTCCGTGCATGCATCAGTTGCCAATTTCATAGAGTGGGTATGTTGTCGATATTGCTGGAAATTATGCAGGCTTGTGGTATTTACATCACGCAGAAATTGACTTGAACTAGAACTAAAAAAGAAGAAAAAAAAAAAGGATTGAGAAATATGACGTCACGAGGGGAAAATCAGTTTGCGATCCTCTCCCAGCATTGGAATTCGGAGTGATTTTTTTTGTTTTGCTTTTAAGTAGAAAACACAAAACGCTTGTGAAAAAACAACAACAACCAGAGTGGTGACAGAAGGAGTGTGCCCCCAAACGAGACCCCACGTGCCTATTGTGGTCAAATTTGAATAGATTAGTTTCTCCGTCGACAAAATTCACAAAAATTTCCCGCCCTTTTCTTGTCATGGTACTATAAATAAATACGCCACCTCATTGCTTGTGCTCGTGTGGCCTTGTGCTTCTGTAACACTGGCTCTTGTATTGTAAACTTGAGTGTATCCCAAATAAATGATTGCAGCCAATGTTTTTCTTTCACTTCTTTTCACAAAATTAATGACAATGGACTTTGGCAGTCGCCGACCAGTCTCAGATCCGAAGGTATTTCGGGCGTTGCATAACTCCATCAAAGTTACTGGCACTTTCTTGGAATTCCGTTTTCCGCGACATATCTCTGCTATTTGTTATGTTAGCTAATTACTCTTTATCATAATACTCTTGTGGAGTAGGTTATTTCTTCTAGTGGGAAGAACTTCCAACACAGAGTTCGTTAGTATGAGGGCAGTTACATTGTAATAGCCATTTGAGGTCCATGGAGCAACATACGACAAAAGTGATATCGTTGAAATTTTCGGAGACCCGGTATGTTCATTCATTGATTCATTGATTCATTCATTCATTCTTTCATTTATTTATTTATTCATTCATTCATTCATTCATTCATTCATTCATTCATTCATTCATTCATTCATTCATTCATTCATTCATTCATTCATTCATTCATTCATTCATTCATTCATTCATTCATTCGTTCATTACCTCATTCTTCAGTCGATAATTTATTCATTCCTTATTTCATTTTCACTTCCAAACAATGTACATGTTCAATATACACGCCCAAACAATTATGTTTTGCATCATCTTATCCATGTGTCAAACAGACACCTATAAATAATTATCTTGGCAGCGTTACTATGACGTCTCCTTTATTTTATTACTATTTTTTTTGTTTTATAATATTCTTTATTTGAGTTTCATTCAATATCAAATCCATATTAACAATAAAATTAATATGTCCACCAACAAAAAAAAGCAGCTGTATTCTTCTTTCTTGTGCTGCTAAATCATTTTTCAAACATACAGTCCGATATATTTGGTTCTTTTTACCAAATCATGCCCTGTTTTTATAAGAGAAATGACATGAAATTCTGCATAATTCTCAGAAAAAGCTATTTTGATCAGACTAATCAAGCCAATCCGAATGTGCCTTATCACTCACACACCGAATAAGAAATTTGTGCTACTAAATCACTTTTGAACTTAACTTCCTTCTTTTTTTGGCAGAGCACACGCTATATACATAAATATATCAGATAAAGTATAACTCTTAAAAGGGAAAAACAGTCTTGATCAACTTGATCAGATTGCTCAATACCCACTTCATTACATAAATTCTCTTACACTCTCTTGAGAATACAGCATTTCCTGAAACATATCATAAAAAAACATTCTTTACTTAACCGAACAAAACTCATCATTTTTTTTATCTAACCTATCAACCTACCCCTCCCCCCGTAAAAAACAAAATAACCATATGTGTATATCATCAAAACAAACCATATTCCTGCCTAGCCCCTTAACCATTATTCTACTATTGCCTAACTACATCTACCTAACCCTAACCATCCCCACCTATTTCCCCACTAACCATTGCTCTACTCTTACCTAACTACATCTACCTATAACCCTAACCATCCCCACCTATTTCCCCACTAACATACCCCCCAGCCTTCCCTCAACACACACACCCATATATGCACTAGACATCAACCAAAACAACAACAACAACAACAACAACAACAACAACAACAACAACAACAACAACAACAACAACAACAACAACATACCCACAAGTGTGCACTCACAAACACCAACATTTGCACGCCAAATCACACTACATACGTGTGGTATCTTGGTTACCTGTTTCTTTGACAGTTAGACACACATCAAATTAAAACCGAAGCTAACTAAACATTTCACATGGGGAAAAAAAAAGTGACCACCATAATGCTGATACATATACCGATTCCTAAACATTAATACGGCTAAAACCTAAACTGACCATACATCTGACTCTAAGAAAGTTTCAACTGCTCCCATTTTTGCAAATGAAAACCAAGCTTACCTGCTTTAACCGCAACGTTCTTTTCCTCCTCTATAAAATCCACAACAAATTTCTTTATCTTTTCCCTCTTGGGTAACTTATTTTGTTCTCTTGACCGAAATATTACAATTTTCATCAAAATTATCAAGGCATTCACGCATTTGATTCGATTTGAACTACCTCGTAAACCCAAGAAGATATCTCTCCATTCTAATTCTTCTAACTCAACTAAATCATAATACTCAATAAGAAACTGCCATATCGGCTTTACTTTCACACAATCAAAAAATATATGTGAATAAGTTTCCCTTTCCAAGTGACAAAAAGAACAAAGATTATCATTCACAAAACACACACATTATACACATTCAAACACACACACACACCCAACACGCACGCACGCACAAAGGACCCGAACAGACATTACTCTCATAAATTATAATGACTTTTCGATATTATAACTGACTTTGAAAAACGCTCAAATCTGCAAAATGAAGCCCCTGATGGAATAAAATAATAGGCCAAACTCGCCTTATTTCTATAGTCTATCAATGTACACCAAGCACCACACTCGAGGACTACTTGTTTGAAATCGTTTGGATTTTGATTCCTGTCCGGTTGTTTATCGTTAAATGGTAAATACAGAATGATTGAAATGATAAATAGACAGAGATTGATTTCGCTTTTGCTTGATCAAAGTCGGGTATACCATTGATTTGTAGGCCCTATGTGATCTACCAAAGACCACCCGTAGGGGTCATCCCACGAGACCGACATCCACGAGTCATACGGCCCACGAGTTCGACATTGGAAAAAAAAAAGGTCCATGAGTCATACAGCCCACGAGTCAAACGGCCCATTAATTCGACACTAGGTGAAAAAGTGACCTACGTGACCGACATTATAACACGGGGCTTAGTGTGTCGGTCTCGTGGGCCTTGTTTGCGAAGTGTCGAACTCATGGGCTGTATGACTCATGGACTGTTTGACTCGTGGGCTGTATAACTCGTGGACCATATCACTCGTGTGTGTCGAACTCTTGACATGCACCCCTCCCGTTTTCTATATACCAGAGAGATAAAGGTGATAGAGTACAGGCGGATGCTCTATGCGGAGAAAGACTCTCTGCGGTGGTCATTCATCCAATAACTGCTAACTTGACCTTCATTAGGATGAGTTGTACTGGACTTTGAGGAATTATAGTGGATTGGAGTGTATCAGAGTGCCTGTTCAGAACGACATTACAACATCTGTCATAAATGAAAGAAATATGTTATTCAGAGGGCTGAAGGCTCAGATGTGAGTTTCTTCGATTTGTCTCCCTCTACAAATACCTGAATTTGTTAGGATCGCAACTGCTGATCTGTAAATTAACAAACATGTCGGAAAAAAGGAACCAGTGGGACTACCACCAGGCTGTCCCTGGTTGCCGGCGGCGACACGATGAACATGGAACAAATACCCAAGCTCCGAAATTCCGACATTGTATATGTTAAGTAGTCCAAGGCTGACAAGGGATAGCATAAATGTTAATTTACAGATCAGCAGTTGCGATCTTAACAAATTTAATTTGTAGACGGAGACAAATCGAAAAAAAAAATCATACCTGAACATCTGTCATCTCTGTATTTAACTGGAGTAAAGATTGTTGTGAAACACTCTGAGCACTACGACACAGATGTTTTATAATCACTGATATTAAGGCGTAATGCGAAAATAAAGTGTTGGCTGCATCGCAGCTCATCACAAATCAATGTGATACCTTCAGTGTTGGCAATGGCGTCGTGCAACAATGTCGTATTCCCATGTTATTGTGGGAGTGTTTGAGACCCAACCGCCCACAGAACGCAAACAATACATTCACATATTTCACGAATTATCTCCTCTACAAAAAGCGTGCGAAGAAGAGTGAAACCTGCTAGTTAATGAGGGATGCTTTTTCTGTAATTCACGTTGATATAATGGCGCATTTAATGTTCCATAACATCCTAGTCTGTTTAATTGTTTCCTGCGTAGAATAGAATATAATGATGATTTTGAGATAGCAGCTGAAAAACACATTGCCACCTTGTCATGGGAACTTGTCTGAGCAAGCATGCGTGCCCGACGAAGGCGGCACCTCAAACAACATATTTCTGCCATCACGTTCTTCACCAAGCATTTTTCTTCCAATATCCCCAGGCAATATATCGGAGAATCAAAGAATGTAAATACTTCCGGTTCTTTATTTCTTCTTTCCGTCACTGAGTGATCGATATTTATGTCAGCCGACATGTAGACAACCATCCACTATATTGACAGTGCACGGGGAATAATGGCAAAATGCTTAGCGAATCGATATTCATGTTTTGGACATTTTGCATTAAATGCTCTGCTTTTTAGTGGACACCTCAATTATCTTTTGCTTTCTTCAGAGCATCTATTTTATAACATGTCACAGGATTGATTTGTAACTATGTATATATCTTTTGATTCATAATTCCCTCCAATTTTCATGGTACAATCAACGCGTATGGAGTCAGGAGCAATTATACTTTTTTCTATAATGTTCTGTGGAAGAAGGAAATGAATGGAATTAATGTACACAGATCGATAAAGAAGGTTATACCTTGAAAGATTTAAAGATGGGAGGGAATTCATACAAGAACATGCAACACATGTACAGGTGTACATGATGGAGGCTACTATTAGACCCAAGCAGGTACATTGTACAAGGCACAATGGGAAAAACACAAATTACTTGAAATAATGTGGTTACATGCACGATAATATCATTATAATGTCATTATTTGTTATTGTTACTGTTATAAGATCACTAAGCCATCTGAGGTATTATTGAACGTCGACTCCAAGTTGTCAGCTTAGATATGGACCTGGTCAACCATCTTCACTCCCTGACAAGTTGTTTCGTTTGCCTCCTCCAGTGAGGTTTAATTAAGTCTTGATTGACTTAAGGCAGCTCCATAATATAGGAGACATCCACTAATTTGTGAGAATGATTGCAGGAGCAGTGTGGATGACATGTCGGGGACATCCCACAAGACCGACACCCACGAGTCATACAACCCACGAGTTCGACATTGGAAAAAAGGTCCATGAGTCAAACAGCCCACGAGTCGTACAGCCCTTGAGTTCGATATTATAGTCAAATAAGGACTACGAGTTCGACACTCTATAGGTTAAAAACATCCCACGAGTTCGACATTACAACACGGGGATCAAATGTGTCGGTCTCGCGTGGGCCTTGTTTGCGTAGTATCGAACTCACGGGCTGTATGACTCATGGGCTGTATTACTCGTGGACTGTTTGACTCATGGGCTGTATGACTCGTGGGCTGTATGATTTATGGGTGTCGAACTCGTGACGTGCACCCGAGGATGACATGTCTTGCGTAAGGACACCGAAGAATCTCGACAGGGATTTGAAGCTAGACCATGGTCAGATGGTGTATTGTGCTCAAAAACATTAAAGATATTGACAGATGCCAAAATATATTTTAAGCACACATAGGCCTAACACACAGCCATACGATGTGATGGAAATTATGAAGGTAAAGATGATACTAACATATATAATCCGGTGTGGATAAAAAAAGGTAATCGTTCATAACAGGCCTATACATTGAATGATAAATATTGTTGAAATATTTTTATGAATTATTTCGTGATGTTGGGTGACGTACCTCGGGCTCACTTACCTGTATTGTATCGATGTGGTACATTACGTGACAGATAGGAATTCAGTTAGTTTTGAACTTCCTTTTCTCTTTGCCACATTTTGGTCACCTGAACGTGAACCCGCGGGTTATAGCCTACATTTCTATCCCCTCTTGACCATGCTGATTAAACCATTAGTCCGGAGTTGACATGGAGTATCAAATTACGCTATTAAAATCTCCGATTTGCATAAATATCACCCATTAGCATTGACCAGTCCAGTTTGGAAGTATGATATCATTATTTTGCTTTAAAAACTTTGTTATGCGCTTCACACTTTTTTATGTCGTTGTCCATTTCCAAAGAATTTTCATTCAAATAAGTATCATGTTACGCTTGCAATTTATTTATATATTTCTGGTCTTGTTGGAGGTGAGTTATTACTGCCTCTGTTGGACGTTCAGCTTCTGGTCGAAGAGGGAGAGAGAGAGGGGGAGATAGAGATAGATAGACAGACAGATAGATAGATAGACAGATAGATAGATAGACAGATAGATAGATAGATAGACAGATAGCTAGATAGATAGACAGACAGACAGACAGATAGATAGATAGATAGACAGCGAGAGAGAGAGAGAGAGAGAGAGATAGGGGGGGGGGGGAGAGGAAAGTAAGAGAAGCGGGAGGTGGGAGAAAGTGCAATGGTAATAAAGGTCTGGATGAACAGGAAAAGATTTCTGAAAAACTATATTAAATGCTGCCAGAGAAGAGTGACAAAAGAGTGACCTCCCTAATACCAATGATGATGGTGATGTCTGAAAGCCACTCATCCCATTATCATTGAGAGGAGGGGACAGCTGATCTTATCGAGACTCTCCCAATAACGACACCTTCGTGACGTCACAAAGGGGCCCACCAACTGTCGGCGATGCAGCCTATACTTTGTATACGCACTTGAACATTGGACACAATGAAACGGATGTCACCCTTCCAGTTTCTCAAAGTAGACAGAACGCTTCGAAATACCTCGATTCTTTTTTTTTTCTTTCGTGCTCCTTTCAGATAGAAGGTGGGCCCCATGGCAATTTCAAAAGAATTCCTCCGCTCTTTTTATTCCTTCTCGGTATATTCTTTCTTTCTTTCTTTCTTTCTTTCTTTTTTTCAAACATGGACTGTAGCGGTCACAAAGGGCGCCGGAGGAAAAAATATTTCTATTTCTCAATTGGAGACAGGGGAAATTAGGCATTGTGTGTAATTCATTTGATCTCGCAGCGTGACTTCGAATTGAATAGAACGGCACAAAACCGGGCGAGAACGACCTGTTGAGTTCGGGTGGATTGATGCAAAAGATTCGCGATTGTATTGGAAAGGCCCCGCAGGAGAGCTCAAAAGCAAGTCAAACATTATAGCGTGCGTCGCGGTTTTCCGCGAGCATTCAGTACCCGTCTCTCGACAAACTCACGGAGTGAATTGATCCCAAGTTCTGTTGTGACGTCACGATGACCTCAGGTGACATTTTACAGGTGGTTTGATTCCCTTCCTTTTTCCCCCTTTCTTCTATACCCCGTCTTCTTCTTTCCAGAAAGTGTGTTCTTTTATGAGGGTCAGCTGAGGTGACGTGGGCACAGCTGTTTAATGATAAGACCTGTAGCCCGTCCCGGGTTTGTTGGTGAACCAGAGCGGGGCCGTCCAGAGGGGGTAGCAGGAATACCAGTCTGACGAAAAATCCACATTCTCAACTGAACTTTGTGTAGCCTTATTTCGTACCTCTGCACTGGACCCCCTTTTTGCACATCTCCTCGAGCTGTTGGTTTTTGGTCTCCATAGTTTGGTCTAGATTTAGTTCCCTCATAACTGTCGACACTCAGTTTGCACTCAATGACGATGACAGTTTAAAGGAGTGATATAGTTTGCATTGAGATGAAGCTTCAGGTTTCCAACTATTCAACTAGATAATGAGAAACCCTTATGGAATATGAAAGAGCATAATTCTAGTACAAACTCATAGTTTATTCGATGCAAACTGGTTTAGAAATGGCTGAGATGTTCAAAGACAAAGATTTTATTAGGACCTCTTTGTTTTACATTGTTTTTGGATAGACTACATTAGCCATTTCAAAACCGATTTTCATCAAATAAACTTTTAATAACTCTTGGAATATTAATGTATGCTCTTCCATATTTCATAAGTTGCTTCTTACCATCTCGCAAAAAGTTGAAGTCTGAATACCCCATCTCAACCAAAACTATACCCTCCCTTTAAGGTGGAGCAGAATGTGGGAGTTAATTTTGATAACACAACCTTTGTTCTTCTTTCTCCAGTCATCTTTACCTCCACATTCCTCGTCTGTATTTCTTCATTTATTTCCCCGTTTTCCTGTAGACGAAAAGTGACACATATATGCATGCAATTTATACATATAATTACTCACATGTACATATCACATGATAAACATACCTTCTATATTGATGGGTATGTCAATGTTTATATGAATGTCTTTTTATATACATGCAGATACGTGTTTACCAATATAGAGCGTGCATGCTCTTGTTCGTAGGGTATAGGAGCGAAATGTTCGCCCATTGCAGGTCTCTTGAATCTCACACATTATTTCTTAAAGAAAATCTCAGCACTTCCAGTCTGGTAGATTATTTACAGGTGTAGAAAGAATACTGGATCGATAATGTTGATGAGAAGAGTGCGAGTAATTAGCTTGTGTTACACGCCAGCTCCAAGTGCGAACAGTTTCACTGTTGGCAACTTGCATGCTTTTATATTTCTATACACAACTTCAAGGGAAAGTCGCCACTAAGTTTTCGCTCACACAAACGACTACAGAAAAGAACGTGATATTTCATTGAAATCAAATGCTTTAACGTTAAAACGGCGATATCGGTCTCACTCGCACAGCTTTAATACCAAATAAGGTGATGTAATTTTTCATTGCCCTTTGAACTGTGCACAATAAATCTCCAATGACTTTTCTCGTCTTTAAAGTGCATTGAATAAGCAGAAGTTGTACTTTGTAACAAATTCAAGAGCTGTTCTGACTTTGCAACGATATTCTTTTTTGTTTCGTTGAAGAGGGTAAGTTACAGTTGATAAAAGACTGACTACAAAATGGCTTCAATTGTTGTAATGACCCAATGATTATTATTTTTTTTTTTTGTTCGACAGCATTACTGCTCATCTGATTTGCACATGTGGTCGATAACATCGTTTCGTAAAAACACTTGAAACGTATAACCTCCTTAACTTTCCGATATTGTGCTGATTCATATGAAATCTCTTTTTTTTTTGTTTTTTTTTTTTGCTTGATGTTAACTCGAAGTGGACTGAAATTGCCCTGGTAAGATAAAAAAAAAAAAGAAGAAGAGAGAATATGATATGAGTGACGCAAAAAGGATTAATTACTGGCATTTTTACAATGATGAAAATAAATGACCAATCGTCCAAGTCGTCCTAAATGCTATTCAATGGACTTTGGCACTAAACAGACAAGAACTCGGCTGAGTGATCATTTCATTTGTTATTGAAAGTTTGAATACAGGTTTGAAGTCATTCTGTCGACCATCAAATCTAGCACAGTTCTCCTGTTGTTATCTCCCGCAGCATAGATGAGTCAGGTAACAAATAAAAAAAAGAAAAAAAATTCAACTGTAGTCTGCTACAATTCACTGCGTAATTCCTTAGTGCATGCCGGCGTAACTGTTAGCATTATTCTTTAACTATCATAATACCATTATTGTTGTTGGGGTCATTGAAAAGAGGATAAAAACAAACCAAGTTCAAATAAGATGTTAAAGATTTGGGGGGGGGGGGATGAGGTAGGAGAGATGGAAAAGGGAAGTAGATGGCTTAATTCGTTCAATAGAGACGGGTGGGGGGGGGGGGGGGGCAGGCAGAGTTTGTGGGTACCTTGTGTTTTCGAGGTGTTCCCCATGAGTGGTGTTACCGCAACTTCGTTTGGCAACAGAAGCCGAACCCCCCAAAAAAAATCTTCCGTGATACCGTGCAACAGATGGGACCTTTCTTCCATCTCTGTTTATTCCTCCAATTCTTTTGTATATATATCTCTCATTGTCAATATCAGATAGATAGATAGATACATAGAGAAATAGATAGATAGATAGATAGATAGATAGATAGATAGATAGATAGATAGATAGATAGAGAAGGGGGAGGGGAGTCTCATAATAAACAATCTGCGCTTAAGGTTTATTACTCGTTGATACAATAGTCCTCTTCCCTGGTCATATGTATTTGTAATTACATGTATATATGTTATATGTCTACCTACATTATGTAGACTTATATAAACACATTGCATGTAGTTACGTTATATATGTGTGTACATGTCAGGTTGAAGTATGTGATTGTATGTAGATATCTATCAATTGTTGATATCGGTGGAACTAATGCTCTGCGTTTGTGATCAAATTCTTTTCTTTGCGGCCAAACTCTTTCTTCATTTTGTTACTCATTATCACATGTATTTAGTTAATTCATGTTTTTGGAAGTATTACAAATATGTTCTGCTGATACATTGTATATGATTATTTTCTCTGCTTATTTGATGGAAATAAAAAATACATTTGAACTTTCAACTTTTCACTTTTCACTGCTTGGGTTGAAAGAAAGTCGGGTAGAAATTAGCACTGCTGAATCATTCTAGAATATGAAATTTGATTTTTTGAACGTTCAAATATTTTTTTTTCAACTGGTATCGAATGAGTCTTTGTGATTTCAAGGTAAAGATGGAACGAGGGAGAGGAAGGAGGAAAGAGAGAAGGAGGGGGAGAGAGGGAGCGAGAAGGAGATGCCATTAAAGGGTGTGTACAGTTCTGGTTGAGGTGAGGATTTTGCGAGATATTCAGGAACCACTCTATGAGATGTTAACGAGCATGCAATTCTATGGGGTATCAAAAGTTTATTTGATGAAAATCGGTTTTGAAATGGCTGAGATATCCAAAAACAACTTGAAACAAAGAGACCCTAATAAAAGGCGTGGCCTGTAGTCTTTTATCACTATTACTTTTTGGGATATCTCAGCCATTTGAAAAACAATTTTTATCAAATAAACGTTGAATAGTTCTTAAAATTACATGCTCTTTCATATTTCATATTGGTTTCTCGTTATCTCACTTAGGAATGTAAAAAACATAAATTCCCACCTCAACCAGTACTGTATAGCCCCTTTAAGATAGAGAAGGTCAGGAACATTATCTCCCATGGTAGTCCATTCAGATACATTCTATTTCCGAAACAAGGATATGAAAGTGTTTCTTGGAGGAGGAGGCGGAAATTCGATTTAATGGAAGAAAACACCGCAACGAACGGAACGGGGCAAAGAGACTCACTTACATGTACATGTATATAATAGTAATTGCCGCACCTGTGTTTGATGTAGGCCTAAATCTACTTCAGATTGCTTAGGACAATGCTTGTCGCTTTAACTTCCGGGTATTTTTCAGGGGAAATTCAGTTCCAAAATTGGTCTCAAAGGCCTAATGTGCAGATCGTCTGGATGACCTATGGCCTACAACGGAAAACCCATCTTAAATGGACTGAGGAAATATCACTCAATGGGATCTCAGCTTGGATGAGAAATCAAATTAGTTTGCTGGAAGCATAGATAAGAACATCGATCATGCGTTAGCCGGAATACGTCCCTGTATAGCGATCAAACCAACCCACTTTAGATAGTTACATCCAGCGTCCGCAACAGCTGTTTGACGGTTAGGACGGAAGTGACGTCATAAGCGCTCGTTTATTCGGGTAGATATCAGCTTGAAATACATTATTATGATGACAAGTTGGATAGACTATTATAGTCCTAAGATTTTTTTTTTTCATAAAGATTTTCTGGGTGGTCTAGTTCAATTATCTTATTCTGACTTCAGATCACCTATTTTGCGTCACTACAGCTTCTCGTCGAATTCTAATCGTCAAAATTATGTACTTTTCACTTGTTCGATAACAAGAACATTATAACTAATAGTCTGTGTTCATAAACCCACCTATGATAGGAATCTGTTTGGGTCCATGTTATCATTATGATATGGAATTAAAAAAAATCTCTATAAAATAATTCACTACTATAAGTCAGATGTTCTTTATTCCCGTTTGTCCTGTGAAAGGAAAACACATTACGTGAAACCACTTCCAAATACACACGCACACACACACACTCACACTTTTATGATATTCTTTCTTTGAATTTCATTCAATATCAGGTCCATGTTAACAACGAAATTAATATAAAAAAATACGCAGCTGTACTCTCATCTCTTGTGCTGCCAAATCATTTTTTCCAACATACAGTACAATATATTTTGGGGTCTTTTGTTCAAATCAAACCATGATTATATAAGACAAATAACATGAAATATTGCATAACTCTCAGAAAAAGCTACATTGATCATCCTGATCAAGCTAATCCATACCTGCCTCATTACACACATACAATATATATATATATATATATATATATATATATATATATATATATATATATATATATATATATATATTGTCACACCATGGGCACTGATGAAGAGTGTGACCTTGCCTTTCAGTATTTGAGAGCTATGCTCCGTTTTTAAGATCTTCAAGATCTATGATTTATTTTTTGACGGCGTTCTTCTTCTACTAATTATTTTACTATATATATATATATATATATATATATATATATATATGCGAAATATCCCCAACCCCACACACAACCCCACACACACCCCAAACAGAGGGAATAAACTCATGCTGTGAACTTTGTAAACTGCTTGATTGACGCCAATGCAGTAATGGTCCAATGAACCTTCTTGTTCTTTGTTTGTTGCGTCTCCCTGCGTTTATATTTCGAGTTTATTTCTGTCCATTCCCTTTCTGCCCTTTGTTATCGCTTCTACACGCGCCATGTCCTTTGTCATCCATTCTTCCAAAATACCTGGCTAGATTCCAGCTTTGTCTGCCACTCTCGAGGAGTTAGTTAGTTTTCGTAACCAAAGCTAGTGAAATCACAAAGAATGTTCTCACTGTGTGTTAAAAAAAATCGGACCTCCTCAGCGTGTAGGCGTTTCTTGTTCTCCCTCTCTCTTCTTTTTCGTCTGTGCTGTTTTAGTCACGTGACGATTTTCTAAAAGAAAAAAAAAGACTCCTGCCGTTCGCATGTTCACGAACAAAGAACATTCCATAGATTTACGCAGGAAAAGGAAGTTGAAGGAAGCAGTAAAACTTGGCCGCATTAAATTTGCGACGCACATATACATGGTACGCCTCTCCGCGGACTGGAGGTATTTGCGACAACCCGAACAAGGGTAGTCATGGAGACGCGCAGACGCCAGGCGCTCTTAAAGTTTTGATATGGATATTCACAGTCACCGATGCTCCAAGCCCTACCAAAATATAAACTCCTTCCGCCAATCCCTATTATGAAGCAGTTTCATATCAATACGTCCAGGGTTAATCTAAATGAATAGACAGTTTTACACTCTGTGATGCTAAGCATAAATGTTTTCAAAGTAAACAATAGTCCAATATTTGATGTGAGTTACAAATAGAAGACACCTTTAAGGATTTGTATTTCGTTCCCTTTGACAGATTGCGGAACAATATTGAGATTTTGATATCTGCAACAAAAGGCTGCTTCTCTATAAGCCTCCCCGTCCGACCAATGTTTTTGTTTTGACGGTCTATAGTGGTCTAGGATAAAACGGTCACCACAAAGGTTGCCATAGCAACGAAAAACGCGATAGATCGTGCTGGACGAGATAAGCATGAGTTGTTATCATGCCGTTAGGAAAATTGGGGCAACCCTTTGGTCGCTCTTAAGTTTCTGGACCGCCCAAATGCGGAACACCCCAAACATCCTTCTCCCCTTCGACCTTCCACGATTTATGTCAAGGGGGGCTTCGTTCGGAGCCACGGAGGATAAAAATTATGGAATGATTGTTTACAGTCGAGTCGCGTGCCGGGCGCAAACTTCTAAAATGTCCATGAACACCCATAGACCCTTGTCTACTTGTTCAGTACTGAATCGATCGATTTCTTTGTTCCCACTCCCTGGTACCCTTGTTTTGAAGTGGGTCAAACGATTATGACAAGGGGAGTTTTGCACGCTCGTGAGAGGGTAAAAACCACAGACATAAACAATAACTTGGGAATAAAAACACATAATGGTTGATATGCACTAACTCCCCAAAACAAACAAACAAACAAACAAACAAAGAAAACAATGCAAGAAAAATCGGTCTTGTGCTATGTCATGCTCTAAACTTTCTGCAAACAGTGATTATTACGTCGTGGTAACATCAAACGTAATAGTCACAGGATTCTGTGGCGATCTGCGATTCAAAAACGGTAAAAAGACTTCGTCCTGTGATCTCTCCCGTATTTGATGAGAATAGTGATCGTTCTCATCATTCAAATCAGTCTTTTAAGACTTGTTTGCTAGAGGCAAGCTTGAGTTAAACGTAAGAGATATCAATCAAAATTTACAATAGTTTGAAAAGTAATGGCACTTTTTTCTTTCCAGTGGAAGGTCAGTGGTAATGAAATTGGAGAAAATAAGATACAATGGTGTAACATCCACACCATCAGTTCTTTTTGGTATGGAATGAAAGTGTCTGTTTGAGTTAGGATTCTTTTGATATCAGGTTTATTTTCAACCTCATATAATTTCAAACGCTTGTATCTTAAAAGCTAAGTATGTAGGACATACCCCTGTCTTTGAGATAGTTGCTTTTTTCTGGGATGGAAATGTAAAGTCGAACAAAGGATGTCGTTAGACCTGTTTCTTTTTCTCTGTAGGATGGCATACTTATAGACCCGTGTTCGGCAAACGGGACTGGAGTCATCCCATGCGGTTTAATGACAATAGCACCTTTCTACATTTCTACAATTTGCAGACACTTTGTCCAAAATCCTGACCTTGTGATTTGTCCTACGCCAACAAAAAACTAATTGTTTCTTTTGTGTGTCGACGACCAGCTGGTACAGCGTTTTCCATTTGGAGACTTGTTGTACAAAGGTGAATATACAGACACAGTCCAAAATAATAATACACACAAAAAAAGAAGGGGGGGGGGGGGTCGATAGGATCTTAAGACTTCTTACTTACCTGGCTAAGTGCCAGGTTCCATGCAGTCTGGCCCGTGCGTTTACAGACAATACATTAGTCTTCTTCTAGTAGACCGATACGATTACATGCACACGGTGAGTCGTAATCTAAAAATGCCATCTTCAGCTTGCTTTAAGACAATTTTGCTATCTTTGCTATGGAGATCGTTTCAATAAATAGATAATGGTGAAACAAGTGCCTGATAAGTTGCCTTTGCCTATCACAAACCGTATAATTTCCTTGACGTAGATGATAACAAAGACAGTTGAAAGAAACAATAGTGGAAACGTGTGTGCACAGTGTCATGGAAATTACGTTATCTACGATGATAAAGCCGGCTAAAAAAACAACAACAAAGTTCAGAACACAAGTAGTCCCTTTTTTATGCAAAGTTTATAAACTTTGAATTTTTATCAAGACTACAAGCGGTATACGGATAAAGACTAACCTAGCCTTCGCCTCCCCTTCCGTGCCCCAAAACTAACACACCTCAACAATAGAGAATCGGAATGTGGAACCCAGCAGGTGCAAAGGCGCGCGTCCCATCGCGTGCCTGTCATGCTTCGACAATTGTATTGTTTTGCTGAAGTGACAAAGGCACGCGTCTCCCTACGAATCAGCTGTTTGCGTGGTTTGCGCCAGTTGAAGTTGGTAGTTATGATGGTGACGATTTTGGGTCGAAGGGGGTAGAGTGGGGGTTAGGATGGACCAAAACAAACACTTAAAACACTCACAGATTGTAAGCCACACAAGGAGAAATTCCCTTTCATGCAAGCTTTTCACAAGCTTGACCATTATCGTATATTTCTCATCGAACGATCCGGAATATCTAGTGACCTACCTACAAATGAACAATAACAATAATGATTACACCGCCTTATCTACCCAGGGTCATCTCTTCTGTACTTTATACCGGCCCAGTTGTGTAATAATTGGCAGACCTATAAGGTATACCACCTTCAAGAAACATACGTATATAATTATTTGTGCGGGCTGCCGTTTAGTTGGATCCTTCCTGAATCAACATGTTGACAAATGTTTTGCTGACATAATCATCATTATCATATGATTTCAACGTCTCTGTTATCCACGAGTCCAATTCTATCACGTAGAACTGTTTGCCTTTGATACCTAACGTACTTCAGACTGATTTAGAATAATTTTGTGTCATTTTGTGTCATGTTATATTATTATAATCTTTTATATACTGAATTTACAAAATATGTGCTGCTTTTCATTGATCTCTCTGCATGTGTGTTACAAATAATGCAACACTGTATAATTTGTGTGGAAACTTAATAAATGAAAGTAAACGCAAATGAAATATCCAATATATTATTTCATATATTTCAAGTGCCACTTCAATGAAATTCTGTAACGGTGCAATCTTAATAACATGTGTTGGAAAGTTGCCATGTCATTATATTACTGAAAAGCAATATACAATAAAATCATCTTGACGACATCTATATGCCAGGTACTATGAAACCAACGAGAAATGTAAGCATGAGCTAAAGAAAAATAAACACCCATCGCTCGATCTTTAGACTTCTCATTTCAGATTACTGCTTTTATCGAAATAAACTCCCCCCCCCCCAAAAAAAAAAGCAAACTAAACATTTTCAATCTAACTTTTTGAGCCAGGAACACGTCACCGTTCAACGGTCAATTGCCTCCCCTCCACCTGTTAAGCAACCTATTGACATAGACGGCGCCATAATTTACATTGAAGCCAAGATTTCGTTATTTCAACATTTTTTCTATTTTTATGGCGCATGCGCGTGGATATGAGCATACAACCTGTAAGTGTATCTCGCTTTCCAGTAATTAGTGACAGATCATAATAAAAAAGGGGAGGTAAATACATTCATTAGGCAAAAGATGCCAATGTTGCGTGACTTATAGCTGGAAAATGCGTCTGAGGAACCATTGACTATCATGTTTTCATGACCACACGGCATTCAGTCGCTTTACTTCTTATTTCTTGTTATCAGATTTATGAAGATTTTCAAAGTTGTATCGGATTTTACCGAACCACTTTCATATAGCATTAATCTCTAATTTATCTGTAGACCTACGTCTGTTGTTTGTTTGTTTGTTTGTTTTCTTCAGTTTCTAAAAGGGTAACACATCGCAGGAATTTAAACACAGGAGTATAGCCTAACAAACACTTTTAGCAGTTTTCATTAACTTTCATTCATCCGTTTTAACGGCTAAATTTTCTTTTCCTTACTCATAGTTTGAAAACGGTTGTGTGTTTGTGTGTTGTATAGGATGTGAATAACGTGTTTCTTAAAGGTGCATGACTATCTCTAAAAACACTCTGTCAATTTCATTATGTCATTATCACATCATCAATATCATTCATCATCATATTTGATATCAATGCAAACAAATGATGTTTGTCAGAAAGCGTTTTTTATTACATGCAGTCTGTCATTTCTGTTTTTGTCTTCAATAACCAATAACTGTATAAATTTGGTAGGGTTGGCAGGTCTATTTTAAAGAAACTATACACGGGTGAACGTCACGAGTTCGACACCCACGAATCATGCAGCCCGTGAATCATACGGCCCATGAGTTATACAGCCCACGATACAGCCCATGAGTTCGACACTAAGCAAACAAGGCCCACGAGACATTAATCCCCGTGTTGTAATGTCGAACTCATGGGCTGTTTGTTTTTGTTGTTGTTTTTTTTTTACCTAGCGTCGAACTAATTTGCCTTATTTGCCCAGTGTCGAACTCATAGGCTGTATGACTCATGGACCCTTTTTTTTCAATGTCGAACTCATGGGCTGCTTGACTCGTGGGTGTCGGTCTCGTGGGATGACCCCGTATCCAGGGATCAGAATAAAGGGACAAGGGATTCATGACCATTTATTTCTCTGTCATTTTTATCATCTCTTGAATGGTTACTTTATATCTTAAGCAGCAATACTCAAGAAAAATAGTATATCCAAGTTTCGAAATCACTGGGGATTGTCACAAATAATACATTTATCTCGGAATGGCAACATAGCCTTAACATTAATGAATGATTAGTTTATCTTTTAGGAGGTCCCTCCATTTTTTGGCACTCTGCGTATTTCTTATTTCATTTCCAATATCCATTTCAGTTTTCATGAGAGTGTATCATTATCATAAGTTTCGCCAATTATTGTACCTCTTTTCATTTTGCATTGTTTTTCTTATGAACCCTGTTCTCTGTTAACAAAGAAAGTGAAATGTATTTGTTCTTGTCGAAAAGTGAAATAAAATTCAAATTGAATAATATACATAAAGTATTTGTCCACGAGCTTAAAGGGGATGGCTAGTAACTGATCAGTGGGAATCAGTGGGAATGCCGGAGGATGATTGTTCCAATCCCTGTGGGATTCATTTAAGAGTACATTATATATCTATTGTTGTGTGAAAATTATTTGCTCCAGAATGGTCTCATATTCAAGTAATGTGCAGCTTAATGTTTCCAGGTTAGCGTCCCTGGTCAGTGACGGGGCAGTAATCTGCACATTACTTGAATATAAGACCATTCTGAAGCAAATAATTTTCACACAACAGTGGATATATAATGTACTCTTAAATGGATCCCACAAGGATTGGAACAATCATCCCTCAGCATTCCCACTGATTCCCACTGATCGGTTACTAGCCATCCCCTTTAATGCTCAACAAGCATGTGACAAGCATTACAAAATTTCACCCTTCTTGCCATGCTCTTATTTGCGAATTTACTTGGGGGTACGAGTATATCCAAATTCAAATTCAAATTCAAATTCAAATTTATTTCACATGCTGAAAAGAAAACATCACGTTCATCACGTTCACAATACAAAAAGAAGAGAAAAATATATACAAACATAGCACATGAGGAATCAGTATATCAATATCAAGTTCTCAAAGAGAGATTTGCGGAGAAAAACAAAAATAAAAACCGGATGGACAGAATGATATAGACGATCAAATTGAATCAAATGTCGTAAGGAAAATAGTAGCAAACTAATACTCTTGTTGAAAATGTACGTATACGCTTTCAGTTATGCATTTGGTAATCACTGTTTCTTTTTATGCAATGCTCACCACGTGCCAACAAATCCAAATTAACAGTATAATTTGTTCACTACCAGGAACCCGTTTGTACCTCTGACTCCTTGAAAAGACGCCACAGCCACTCTACGCAGAAGGCGCAGAAGGTGAATTCATTTTGGTCTTTATAGAGGTATAACAGCTGCAGCACGATTTGTAACAAACGTATGATATTGAGAGTCATTATTCTTATGAGATCACTTTGTTTCTTGTTATTAGAGAGAAAAAAAACCAACAACACCTCTGTGAACTTTTGCAGTGAAATGCATGCTTCTTGCGTTTCAATGATCAAAATGTCTTTATGAAGTCACAACATTGATGCCATTAATCAAACATGAATCAGAAAACATTCCCATTACATGGACTGACGGAATTTGTGTCCAAGGAAATCCATCATCAGAAAGGAAACGCAAAATATAAAAAAGACAAAAGAATATGAATGCCACATCAACCCCCTCCTCGAAATTTTGATCGAAGCGATTAGATGGTATAGATACAATTCATCATGATATGAATGTTTAATCCCACAACCTGGCGGGCTGCTGTCAGACACCATGCCCGCATGCAAGATGACTCGTTTCTCTCTCTTGCCGGTCTTTTGAAAATAATGATAAAGAAGGCTTGAATTCAAAGAAAAAAAAAATAGGCAAACGGAAATGTAAGTCATTCGTCATTTTGCGGAGCTTTGTCTGAATTTTAGTCATGGCTCGTTACTCCCGCTCGTGGGGTTGCCACGGTCTGGTGGAAGTTTAAACGGTCCGAAGCGTTTGTGTTTGATTTTTTCCCCCTTAGTTTTCCCTTTTTCATGCTGGTGTTTAGAATAGCTTTGCAGTCAAAATCATTAGTCACGCGCCCGAGAACCCCAAATGGCCATGCGCAAGACGAAGAAGAAAAGGAAAAAGAAAAAGAAAAAGAAGAACGAAACAAAACAAAACAAACAAAAAGACTGTGCAAAAGTTTTCCATTAGTCTTTGTAGAAAGGCGAAGCTAAGGTCAGAAAGCAGCGCGATCAAAAATGATAAAAGGCTCATTCGAAATGGTGGCAAGGAAAATTATTGCGTTGGCCCAAATCTGACCTACACTTTGATAGACATTTGGTCAACAATGGCACTTTTGCATGGAATCAGGGTCCCCTCGTAAAGAAGGTCGGACGCAGCTTTTCTATTTTGATCTTTATCCAGTATTTGAATGGAATATCAGTAAAACCAATGAGAAGACCAATAAGAAGTATAGCCAAACAAAGTCCGAAAGTAATAACAGCATTATAAGCAAATGTATTCGAAACTAAAGTACTATTTCGGTAGAACGTCTTCTTGTTTGTTTGTTTGTTTGTTTGTGTGTGTGTTTTTCTTTTGCGAAATGAGTGAAAAGATCATTGACTCTTATCGTGTTCATGTGTTTGTGTGTAGTTGACGATACATTCATAATGAAAACTATATGTGTGAAAAGAGACACAGAGAGAAAAAGTAAGTTCTGATTAGATATCCAAAAAGAGGCCAATAACATATTTTCTATCGGAAAAAAATAATGTCAATTTATGACGCGTGAATACTATCATCCGTCATCTTCATCATCATCATCTTCATCATCATCATCATCATCATCATCATCATCATCATCATCATCATCATTGTCATCATCATCATCGTCATCATCATCATCATCATCATGATCATAATCATCATCGTCATCATCGTCACCATCATCATGATCATGATCATCATCATCATCGTCATCATCGTCGTCATCATCATCACAGTAATCATCAACGAGACAAAGAATATAATATATTTCTCTCGAGGATATTGTGATTTCATCTATCTGTAGGGGAATAGAGGATGTTTGCTGTCAAAATAAGCACGAATTCAAAGATTACAACTAGTTTAAGCACTGGTTCACCTTCAGATACCTAAGAATTGATAGAATACAGCAATATCAGAGAACATATCAGTGAAAGTTCGAGGAAAATCAGACAATCCGTTCAAAAGTTATGAATTTTTGAAGTTTCAGTGCCACCATCGCTGGATGAGAAGACTACAGCAGCAGGGTCGAAAAATTTCAATATATACAAGCGATTAACTAATGTTCGATTTTCTCTTATGAAAATCCTAAGAAACACACAAACGAAACCACCAATCATCGACAGACAGATGAAGAAGAATCTTCACAGTCTTTTTCCCGCCAATGGCTGGTTTTCTTTGTTTGGTCATTTGTGTGTGTTGTGTGTGTGTGTGTGTGTGTGTGTGTGTGTGTGTGTGTGTGTGTGTGTGTGTGTGTGTGACATTTCATCCTCATGGACCTATTCTAACTAATAGACAGTAGACATGGTAGATGTTCTATCTTGTCTATCAAGAGAAAACGGTGACGGAACATGGATCGCACGCGCGACGCTGCGTCTTTGAACGACCCAGTGAACCGAATCTGTACACTATACGGCTTTTCGGTTCCTACCAAAGCATATCCTTATGGTACATTTGACACTACGTTTATAATATCATCTCATACGATTATGCTTGACGCGCCTTCTGTAATCATTCGTGCAGTATGCAGGTGCATAGAAATGTATTGACATTTGAAGGACACTAAAAATATAGGAATAATGTCATAAGACTCGCAACGCGACCGTTATAATGCACGGATGGCAGAAACAAAACAGAAAAGACATCACAGAGCAAACACAAAATGGATAACCTAAGCAAAATCAACCTTTGAGATGCTGTCGATGCCCTGTAACGCCTTAAAATTGCACATTTTCTAAAAAAAATATTCAAATGACAGTCTACAAATAAAGACTTAGATAAAGTTTCTTTTATATATATATTTTTTTACGATGATAACTACGTAAATTTAGACTCTAGTAGCATAGGTAGCTACAACTTCCTAAATATCACTGGAATGCCGACAGAAAGAGTCGGCTAGAATAACACACTCTTCTTCGATCTGGGTGTCAACGGAAACGGAAATGAAATACACTATGTTATAGTTGTATCGACGTGACGAAGTTTTAACCGATATTATTGAAGACAGAGCTGAATGGGAAGGGGGGGGGATGGAGAGGAAGGGGGGGGGGGGGGGGATGGGGCAGAGAAGGCGAAAAAGGAGGGGTATTAAGGGTGGCAGGGACAATAAAGGGTAGGTAAGGCATCGGGAGAACATGAGGGCTGTAGAAGGTGAGAGAGGAGCTAGAAAAGGGGGAGGGAGAAAAAAAAGATTAAAGGGATTGGTAGAAGGAAAGGAAATGGGAGGGGCAGGGGAGGGGAAGGGGAGGGGAGGTTACGGACAGGTGAAGGGAAGGCAAGTGAAGGGGCAGATAAAGGTATAGGGATAAGGACACGGGAGGAGAAGAAGAGCAGTCAGGCGAACGAAAAATGGAAGGAGACAGATTAAAATGGAAAGGGAAGAGGAGCGGGCGGGAGGAATAAGTGGACCAATCTTTACATAACATAAACGTATTGCTGCATATTGTCGAGGACAACAACTACCTGAGAAAATTATGAAAGGAGAAGCTGAACCATTGTGTACATCAGTCCAAGCGCATTTTTTTTTAAATATTCAGACCCTTTTATCAGAAGCATTTGTTATAATGTTGATGGTGATGATGATGATAATAATAATAACAATAACAATAACAACGATAATAATAATAATAATAATAATAACAATCATCATCATCATCACCATCATTATCATTATCATCATCCTCATCATCATACTACTACTTCTACTACTACTACTACTAGCACTACTACTACTACTGATAATAATAAGCAATATTTACATAGCGCCTTTTCTATGCGGACTCAAAGCGCTTCAACAACTTCGACAATACAAGAAATCAACAACATTTAGTCAAACAAAAGAAGAGAGAATCAACAAAAAAACAATCAATAAACAAACAAAGAAACAGTGAATTTAAACTTGTCAGATCATTAGCAGTGGAATTAAGTAAAAGCTATAGTCAAATGAGGTATGGTACAACATGATTTCTGGACACATGAAGGCGTTTTTCTTTCTTTTTTTCCTGACATTACCGCTATTTGACCCCATGAAATCCCAGCATACTTATCTAAATGTTCCTATACGTTAATAATTGAACAGGAATCCTATTTGGTTAAATTGAAAGGAAAAAGATTTCTTTGGATTTCCTTTGATACACACTTTCCATAACAGCATGGAATGCTACTGGTTTGGAGGTCACACCTCTTATAACAAGATATACACGACCTCTTATTGCATTAGGGAACAAAGGGTGCCCCGTAGACGAAGCTGATTTTCCCGGTTTTTCTCGATCAGACGATGCACCATGGAATCGATCATCACCGATCACCTCGGGCGTTGGCTTTTCAAACAACCTTTGGGCGATAATTCGAATCGATTTTAGGGGTTTTCATCTATTGTGCATTCAGTTTAGCCCATCCTTTTCTTGGCTAAACAACGCGCCGCAAGTGACACGACAAATGTTCAATTAGAAATCGCTCCTTTATTGTTCTTTGCGGTGTCTTCGATTTTGCTGTTTTCAATCGCACCAAATTTTATTTGAATACAGAAAGCTAGTGACGCCGAAAGCGTTATGTGATGGCGTGTAGCTATATATGGCGGGAAATACGTTATTTTGTAACAGGAGAATCCGCTCTGACCAGCACAAACTGACTATTTGCGACTCCGTTTATGAAATCTTACTGTGTGGAATGTGGACATATGGCCCTGTACCCAGAAAGCCGTGTATAGTCGACGAATATTGATTTCTTTCTGAGTTTCGTACATGTAATTTGACATTTTGAAACCATAACGTTCCCTATGTTAATTTGTCCCACCGTACTCATTCCAGAATCTCGCCATCAGATGAAGGAAAAAAAAATGGCTATGACGAAATCAAGCATACTGAAGACTAGACTTACAAAGACAAAATGTAATTTCATTCATTCATTCATTCATTCATTCATTCATTCATTCATTCATTCCTTCATTCATTTATTCATTCAGTCATCCATCCATCCATTAATTAATTAATTAATTAATTAATTCATTCATTCATTCATTCATTCATTCATTCATTCATTCATTCATTCATTCATTCATTCATTCATTTATTCACTCACTCATTCATTCACTTATTCAATCATACCTCTTTTTATTTTCATTTCCAATCAACATGTCTATTACAAACGCCAGAACGATCGTATATTCCATGTAACATAATATCATACAGAAATGCATCTTGTTTCATTAAAGACTTGATGGAAATGAAAATTTCGCTAAAAAGCGAA
The DNA here is from genome assembly GCF_040938485.1 of Diadema antillarum. NCBI lineage: Eukaryota > Metazoa > Echinodermata > Echinoidea > Diadematoida > Diadematidae > Diadema > Diadema antillarum. The sequence goes on from NW_027270896.1 coordinate 3,695,542, forward strand.
ATTGTATAACACAGACTGGTCACTAACGGTACATTACTGCAATACATCTATACAAACTCAAACTTAGAAAATAAGTAATCGATTCTATAAAACAAATTAACGTGGACAAAAATGCTCTTGTCATTATCATCAGTGGTAACAAGACGCACACAATTTACTAGTAATGATATAGTAGCAACATTTTTGTGGAAAAAGATCATTGACCAGGAAGATATTCTAAAGTTTATTGAACTATATATACACGATTATCAGATGCAAGTTTTTGCGACCTTTTAAGTGTCATATTTGCAATGTTACACAAAGTTTATTGTGTTTTCTACTCAACGAAGACTACAGGCATTCCGATCCTAATTCTTATATCTGTGTTACTTTCCTTTATGTGCTTACTCTTTGCTTATTTTGTTTCATCATTAGTCTCGTATCAGACGTATGCGAATTTGATAAGATGAAGTCAGTTGGATGTTGATACTAATTTAAAAATGCGGCAATAAAATCATAGTCATGAATATCTGTTTGACCAGACTGTAGCAGCCAAACTGCGTCACAGCTCCTTTAGATTTGTCGCTATACCATTCCATGAGTATCATATAGTGTGTAATATGCCTACTGCGTCTACATAGATATCACGTAGGCCTATATATTGGTGATGAAAACCTAACATTGCATTGAAACGCTCTATCCTGACGGGGAAACGTTTTGATGACAAAGTATCAATATTTCTGAAAAATATAAATTCTTCATTGCACACGCAAACACACTTACGCGTGTAATTATATATTTATATACGTACGTCATAACTAGGTATACACTAAATAGGTCTATATGTTAACAGATAGATACTGTATATATGCATGTATAATGTATAATGTGTGTGTGTGCGTGTGGATGTATCACAGCTTTTAATGAATGCATAAAGGAAAACGTATAATACATAACACGTAACTGAAATTCCCATATAGCCATGTTTGTAAGCTGCTCAAGTCGCCTACTAAAATGAAACCACGCAAATCATAAATTATGAATCTGCAGGTCACTGGACAAGCATGCGAAACAAACTAAGTAACAAGCAAAGAGACTTATCAAAATAGTGTGCATATCGCATATCGTAAGCAGCAGTCATTTAATGGAATCACGATCTATTATGCATCACCCGCTCCGTGTACTAATGGAAGCTTATCATGGTTCATATTTCACAGGGGTATAGATGCATATCTGGAGCTTCTTACTGCCAGGAATAGAGTGCGTTTGGAACTTATACATGTATTATAGATCACTTTCAAAGAGAGACGGCGAAGATAATGGTCAATATGTGGTATAATAACTCTTTATAAACACCAACATGACCAAGGTAATCAATGGAGTCCGGGCGTGTCCGCAAAGGTGCTGCAAAAAATGTGTACGGGTCCTCGTTTTTTTTTTCTGAGCACATTTCGCGCTCTCGCTTTCTCATTGGGCAAATAATAAGTAAAAAAGGGGGCATCAAATTCTTATTCTCGCCTGATTTCCTGCATGATAAGCATATAAATCCTTTATTGAGATTGCTACAGAGCATGTTACACACTTTCCCAAGATTCACATACCTACATACACACAACAACACAGTGCACACACACATACACACATACATTTTTTAATGATATTATTCTTTATTCGAATTTCATTCGATATCGTCTTCATATTCACAATGAAACTAATACAAACAAGCAATGATTTTCTGCAAATTCATGCCAATAAACAAAAAGACTTGTACAAAAACCTATAATTTTTTGTAATTTGAATTAATATACATGTTTGATAAATGTATACATTTATACATTGTGTTCCGTATATTGATGTTTGCCGTGATATTGTCGAACGGAAATTTGATTTGATGCATGGAATTATGTTGAAGAAAATAGTGAAAACAAACAAGCAAGTGTGCAATAGTCTCTAATACAACATTAGAAATAAATCTTACATTACCAAGTTCACCCTGATCAACTTGATCAAACTCATTAACATTTGCTTTATTGTATAAAATACACACTTGGAGAGACATATACAACGACAGACAGACACACTCACACAGACACACAGACACACAGACACACGCACACACACCCAAACCGTCTCTTTCTTTCTATGACATAGAATCAAATCATATTTGTATAATGACAGACACCCACCTCTTCTTAATACATATTATGTGCATGGTATTATGCATACTAGTAGAACATAATCACTATATATCTCTCTCTCACACTTTTCTTCTTCTCTCTTACATCGGTATATTTCATATATTATCATATTTCATGTCATTGTGTCCCTGAGTATATAGCCGTCTCTCATTTATCGGTAGTCACTTGACTCCACTTCACCTTGTATTTCCCCGTCTCTTCCACTCGTCGCGCATATTTATGAAGTAATCTTGACGCCGAGTTGGGGGTGTTACTGGGTCCTCTACATCGGAAGTCATCGGGGGTAGGCCCGTGGGATTCCCGTCTTAAAGGCATTATTTACCATTAGCAGATAAAACAAAAACCCAGCTTTAGTGCCCAAAAATAGTTCTAAATTGTGAGTCAGGGATAGAGATAACCAATGCAATAATGTTAATCAGTATAATCAATGTTAATTACTGTTAAATATATAAAATGTTAACAATGGTTATAATAAAATTGCTTCTACATGTAGAATAAACCGTCTAAAGTTTTGGTTTTTACATTAAGAAAAATAGTGATATCTCCTCATGTTTTAGGCTTTATTGCGAAATTTTCATAATGATTATGGTAGGATGTTTTGTGATAAAACCGACCTACACATATACATCAATTGTGATAGCTCGAACATTTTTTTTTTTAAATCACTGCTCCCAGTGGTAAACGGTACCTTTAAAGCGAAATGTCTGTCCTCTGGTAAAGGAGTGGAGAAAATAAACAGAGTAAAAACAAAACAAAACAAACAAACACAATGATAGACGGACGTAAGTTATAAGATAGGACAAAAGATGAGAGTTTTGGAATTTCAACGTTTTCTTTATTACTTTGTATATCAAATATGAATTAAAGTCCCGGTTTTGATAATTTGAAATTAAGTAAATAATTTTTTATCGTTTTGTAGTGAAAACATTGTCTTATTGTTATAGCCTAGCAATGATGATTGTAAGAGGCTAGTGTTCATAGCCATTATGACGACATCGCTTTCACGACTTTTCCATGACCTGCCCCAAATATTCACTGAATAATCCATTATCATAATATCAAAATTGGATGATATTGTAGAATTTTGATAACTTAGCAATTATGACTATTAAGAGGAGGCCCCACTAGTTATTACATCACTGAACAAAAACCATTATTCTTTTCAATATTGTAAGGTGATGGGTTTATTGCGTCATCTTATTCGGTTAATATATGGTGAAGATGGATGTGATTGTTTAAAAAAACAAACATTCAAAACTTTGAATTTTCGATAGCTCTTCTATATTGGTGATTTCAATGAAGTTTCTACTGTTCTTTTCCTTTCAATTTACTCTGTATCTAAGAACACGTTAAAGGCATAATTTACTATTTGCAGATGAAACAAAATAATTCAAAAATATAATTCTAAGATGTGAGTTAGGGATAGAAACAACCACTTTTAAAAATCTAAATCGGTAAAATCATTGTTAAGTATTGTAAAATATACAAAATGTGAACAATAGTTATGATAAAAATGTTTCCAGATTAAATCGTCTGCAGTTACGGGTTATTGAGAAAAATACAGATATCTTCTTAATTTTTGGCTGTATCGCAAAAATTTTATATGATGGGATGTTTTGTGGTACGACAGACCTACACATATGCATTAAATGTAATATCTTGAAAATTTTTTTAATCACTGTTCCCAAAGGTAAACAGGACCTTTAAACAGTTCGACCATCTTTTGTTTGCAACGTGCAAATTTCACTTGCCAAGCAATCCTCTGAGAACATCTGAATTGTTTCTCGCACGTAGTCTGAATATAATGGGAATAGGATATAGCGATGACAAGACACCGATCACAATGGATGGGGCATACACATTGAAGTCTGTCGTCAACTCGAACACATCGCAGATGTATCATTTCAAATTGACAAATTTGCGACTCTCTCCAGTGCCAGCGTGGTGCAAAAAAAAAAAGAATAGAAACTATATCTGCACATGTTGTAAAAGGACACAAGAAAAGAACAAGTAACCAGCAAAAGAAAATAATGATCATATTTTGTTATTGTTTTAGGATACGTGACGGTAAACATAGTATGGTTATGAAATGTATTGCATCTCTTATTGACAGTCTTTTGTGATGTCATCAGGCTCGAAGGCGCTTTCCATTTCCTTGGTAGAACTCGACACCGTCTTAAGAGCCTATATGGAGCTGGACGGCAACGTCTGTAAGCAAACACTCCCCTCCCCCACCCCGTTTGGACCCGCAGAATGTTTCTTTAATGTGGCGATATCGCAGCGTCTTTGTTAGTAATGGCTTGCATTTAAGCACAGCATTAGTTTCGCCCGGCGGCGCACACGCATTATGCGCACAAGGCCGATTGACTGAAATGAGCAGACGACCGCGTCCCGCTCAAAAATATGCGGCCCCCATTATCAGATCCGCCGCCGTCTCGCCTTCATGCACAAGTCCCGTAATTTGCATAGATGCTGTCCGCTGCGATCTTCCCCAGCTACGGGCCGTGATGCTGCGGCGCGTCCAGGCGATGGGTGGAAGAAGGGGACCTCCCGAAGCTCTGAGAGAGCAGAGGTGTGAAAGTGATGTCTCGTGTTCAGAGGTGATAGAGAGGGCACGATTTGCGTCTGGAAGCTGTAGAGAAGGTGTAAGCACAGCCGTAGGTGTTGCCGCTCTGCGGTTACCACCCTTTAATATCGAAGCGTGACGAAATTACGGATTATGTGTAGATTACGCTAACATAATGGTATTCACGTTCGGTCTGAAAGACAAAGAGACGAATTTGATTTGAGTAGAGGGGCATCGACACGGCTTTTTATTGCGTTTCAGTTATTCTAACTTCAGATACGTTCAAAGGAGAAATGGGGAAAAAAAGTGTCAACCGATTTGGTGATAACTTACGAACAAATGAAGAAACAAACACTAATAGTGAACTTGCATGCACAGGCTACATGCATATTATGATAAATTACAACAACAAAGTGAATGCAGTCATGCATGGGGTCACAGTACACTAGAAAAATAATCACAACTTTTTCGTGATTTTCTGTGGCTTATTTGCTCGTCATAATATCAGAAAATAGGGAACCAGCTCCGAAGATGATTTTAGGCGACTCTTAACCCCTTTCCTTCAAGAATCTCACATCATCGTAGACTTCGCACTTGGCCCTTCGGGCTTCAACACGCGATGGACTGAAAAAGGAAACGCCCACCTCTCAAGCCCCCAAGCAGTGCATGAAATGCGCGGCATCAAACGCCCGAGCGAAGCCGTCATCGGGTGCTTGTCTGGTATCTGCCCCCCGCTGGGTCTCCTGCGCGCAGACCTAAAAATTGCATGCTGGATGGCGTGGAGGAAAATAATTCGCGCCTATGTTCCCGTCGTCTGCTTCATTTGCATATGAGATGGCCAGACGCGTATTACTCGACGGGGATTTCCTCATCCTCAGACGTGATTGGGACGCGAGGGAAGAGCCCACCACAGAGACGCAACACGATCTACTAATCAGAATATATTAGTCATCCGACGGATTATGCTCTCAATGCGAATTGAAGAAAGAGATGTGCGAAAGGGAAATGGCGTGTTTTCTCTTGACTATAGATACACTGAGAAACACATCTCCCATACAGCTTAATTTATTATGCGCGCGTGTTTTTGGTTTATGACAAACATTGTTCCCCCGTGCATATTACATCCTCCTCCTGTAGATTATGCGGGCAGTCAGGCCAGGTTGTGAGATTCTTTCTTTTATGTTTTTGTTTGGACGTTTACGTAAATCAACCCAAAGCTTTCTCTCCCTTCACCCCTCTATCTGTCTATATGTCTCCATATAAATGTGATATAATGTATACATACATCTCTCTATCTCTCACTTATATATATATATATATATATATATATATATATATATATATATACATGAAAACAGATGCAGTTATAATTATTTGACAAAAGCATACAACAGAATGTGCTCTCAATAATAAAAGATAGGTGTTTGGAGGAAAAAAGAAAAAAAGAATTAAAAGGAAATGTTGATAAGAAAATGCTTACATTAAATATTGGATACTCCATACTAAAACGCTAACCAAAACACAAACACACAAAACACCCCCTAAACAAAGACCAAACAAACCTGCAAAAGACTATCGAAATACAAGATAATTGTTAATGTGTAAATATTTAGAGACAGGATGGAAATAATGCGAGTAAAGCCGGTGGCGATCTGATAAAGAAGAAGAAGAAGAACACGAAGACGACGACATGTTTTCGGACACAAGGTTGAGCCATGTCGGTATAACAAGGTCTCCCTTCGCTATTTCCAGTTGGCAAAGTTGAGAAAAATGAACGGTGATTAATCCGCTATCAAGCAGTCATTTCACAGGTTGGAAGGTTCAAAAGTTCGAGCGTGCTATATGCTGTTGCGGGAATGCAGACAGAAGATATTGGATGATACAGGACTATGGAAGGCGTGAAGAAGTTCTGGAGGAAACACTTCCCCTATTACTCATGCCATTATGTCATTCGACATTTTTAATATGCATCGTCGTTCACGCTGAGGAATTGATCACTGTATCAAGGCAATATTATGTTCTCGTACATCTTTCATGGAATACTTTTTTTCTATTCTATGGTGTGGTATTCATTCTCTCTAACACCTTAGCAACTTGTGCCCTCTTGTGTAAAGTTATTATATGTGTAAAGTAATTTTGCTTGGTCCATGTTCTAAATTCCTGCTATCGACCTTGTTAGCATATACGCACCTTTCTTTTTCAGCGAGAGAAACGATAACAAAAGATATATAGACTGAAGAGTATCCCCGTGATACTTAACAGTAAATATTGTCCTCTCTGCGACCCATACTCATACTCATACTCCTCCTCCTCCTCCTTCTCCACCTCCTCCTCTTCTTCTTCATTTTGGAATCGTGGATTTTTGTGTCATAAGATTTGTGTAGAATTTTGTATCACATTGGTGTAGGTGATATGAATTTGCATAAAATATTTCACTATAGATGCATGTTGAAAAAAAATGTGATTCAGCAGCACAAGTTAGAAGAATATAACTACACTTGGTTATGTTTACATTCGGTTCATTGTGAATAATCATGATGCTGATATTGAATGAAATTCGAAAAAGGAACATCGTAAAAATGTGTGTGTGGGTTTATGCATATTCTGCATTATCTCCTTATCAGGTATGGAGAAAGTCTGAATTTCTTATAAAACTTATATGAGTGTGGTTCAAAGATAAGTACATCAAGTATCGATTGAAGTAATACCCCCCCCCCAAAAAAAAAGAAGAAAAAAAAGAGAGAGATGTGAGGTTCATAAAAGTGAATGATGACGCCAAATTATGTGTCGTTGTTTCTTGTTTTTGTTTTTGAAATAGATAATAAGATAAACTTAAAAAGTATTTTATGTGTTTCGTAATCTAATAACGAGTCCCCGTTGACGAATTACAAAAGCTTTCAAAAACAAATCTCTAACATGTCTAATAACAGTTTGTGCTGTCACAAACTTCGTTATTAACTTTGTATACATACAGAAATTTCTCTTCACAGCGTCACCAATATCATGGATTAACACAATAAAAATGATGTCTTTATTTGCTCTTCAAAATGGCAGGCTATCAAACATTTCACTCCCTATTCATATTTGTGTGAGTCCTACCGTGATTTGACATCTGAATGTAAATGCTACCCTGAGCTGAATACTGTTGGCCAGTTGTTTGACTGAACTGTTAGATGCGCACTATTGCTTGCCGATCTGCAATTAACATTTAGTCTTCCGAAATCGCGTACGATGTTCGCTAACGAGCTTTCGTCCGTCACTATTAATCAGCGGATATGAGGCAAGATAATCCAGATTAACATCAAGAACGAAAATATATATTGAAGTAGCGACTTGAATGTGTCTTTGATTAATGGACCGCACGGATGGCGGGAGAGAGAGAAAGTTATTTACATCGTTGACATTCAAAATCGAGAAAATTAAATCGGATTACTCAACTTTGGTCAACGAGCGAGGGTGACGCACGAGGAACCATTTCCCACGCAAATGTTGGACACAGTCCCTGGAATGATGCAATATATGACTCCGTTTGAGTCAGGGTGCGTAATCCAGTTTAATTCTTACGGTTAGATTCTTTCTCCTTATATGAATTCCTTCCCATGTCCGCACCACTCCGTTTCAATGTTCCACTCCTCGATTTATCTTCTACATAATGTTACAGCTGACATTCACATCTGCCCAAGACTGCAACAATAATAAAACAGGAATAAATGTTGACTTAAAAATAATACAAATACCGACGCGGATAAGTACTACAATCCGTGATTTCAAATTAGCCTTTGTCATATCTATCTATATACTATAACCATTGATCTTTACCTATTCGATATCTATACACTCGACTGCTTTCCCCTTCCTTTTTAGAGCCGTGGATTTCTTAGAAACAAACATAGTTATTAATCATAACGTCTGCATCTTGCAGCGAGTGTCTGCAACCGCTAAAGAGATTGTAGTTAATTACTCGTGCATGGCCGCGTCCCTGCATGACCGCTGCTAATTTGAACAGTGTGGTACAGCTGACTCTTTTGTTCGCTGCCGTATGAAGCTATACCGGCAATACTAAAAGGGGATGATAATTGAAAGAGATAGAGAAAGAGATGGAGAAATAGGGAGATGGGGAGAAAATACACAATGAGGATGGTGATAAAAAGCAGGGTGAAGGGCATATTATTGAGGATTGTTTGTACACTGGGTCATTTCAGCTTCTTCTACCTGTTTTTCTGATAGAGACGAACAATGGACAGGGTTTGTTTGCTTTGATTGTTATGACGGCTATTTCTTGGCGCCTATTGCTATACATCCGTGCTGTAGGGTTGGTTGCGTTGGAGATAATGATTTCTTTGTTCTTTGCGAGCGATGCGCACGCGCTGGTAAACGGATGGCGAGGCGGCGGTGTGGTTAAACCAAGAGATAGTTTAAGAGTATAAACGCAGATGCGCGTGCCCCATTGTTCAGTGTGTGAATGGTCGGATGCGCGTTCGCACTGCGTTTGTGTGTCCTCCTCTTTTCTTCTCGCGTCGCGCGTGCCTTGATACGAGTACTTCGTAGTCAGGTGTGACATGGTATACCGACATCACTATACGGTTGAGTTGATACGTCACAATGGACTGAAGTTAAAGGAGAATAAAACCAAAACGTACATTGTATATGTATATTGAGGTAATGCAGCAATATCATAATAGAACACGTCTGCGCAGTTGGATTAAAATCGGACAATTCGTTCAAAAGTTACGAATCTTTAAAGTATTGGTGTAGCTATCGCTGGACGAGAAGACTATAACACTTTGTGATGTCATATTTGAACAACGATTTTAAGAAAATAATAAGGAAGATTTAACATTCCTTCACTTTTATGGCAAAATTAAAGTGCATCTGACTTATCTCTTTCAGAAAGTAGGGGAAATAATCAACCTTCTACCCTTAAAGGTTCTGTTTACTTTGGGGAGCAATGATTTAAAAATTCATATATTGATACCACATTTGATGCACATGTGTAGGTCTGTTGTATCACAAAAAAATCCTACCACATAAAGTTTTCTCAGTAAAGCCTAAAATATAAGGAGTTATCAGTATTTTTCGTAATAAACCCAAACTGTGGATGGTTTAGTACGGAAACATTTTTTATCATAACTATTGTTCGCATTTTGTGTATTTAACAATAAATACTTAACATTGATTATAAGGATTCAAATTTTTACAGTTGTTGTTTCTATCCCAAACTCGCATTTTAGAATTATTACAAAACACTAATGCTGGGTTTTTTGTTTCATGTGCAAATGGTAAATTATGCCTTCAACATAAGTGTATGTCAACAACTCATCGATTCAATGTGTAGGCCTACTTTTCATGAAAGTGAAATTTTGCGAAATTATCCTTGTTTTTTCTTTATATCGTTATACATACGTCCTACCTGACGTCGCAAACTGTAGTTTTCTTCTCATCCAGCGATGGCTTCACCAAAATTTAAAGATTCAACACTACCTTGTCAACGCATAGTCCAGAAGCCACAGTTCTTGAAATGCAAATCGACTAGAACTGTATAAACATAGAGCTAGACCTTGAACTTCTTCGGGCAGTCTACCTTTGACTCCACCCCCCCCCCCCCCTCCACCCGCGCTTGACCGGTTTAGCAAGGTCTTTGAAATAGGGGCCTATTACTATGTAAAACGAATGTGTTCAGTCAGTGATAACGAATGTTAAAGAAAATTGGCATTGAGTCACGCGGTACTGCGATATTGTAGAATTAATCACAAACGCGAAGACGTTGCAGATCTTCAAATCTCTGAGTGTGACGTCATAAATTTCGTAGCCTTAACAGTTCATTATGAAGCAGAGCTTTATTTTCTCCAGCTTGACAACAATTCCTAGTGGTCATTGACAATCTCAAGGAATGAGACTAAAGAATGATTTATCCTCTTCCCATCATCTTCTTCTTTATATTCTTGCTATTACCTTTAACATAAGACCCTTTATTCTGTCATTCTATTGCCAAAAGAAATATGTTAGTGCAATCACAAAAATATGTGGACAATACTAAGTAGTTTGTCTATTTGTTTATGTATTTCATTTCTGTGGGTTTTTCTTTCGTAAAAGCTGAACATATACGGATAGATTTACATGCAAATTGACATTACAATGTATTAATTATCTGAAAATTGCTATTCGTGTCCTCCACGGATGAATTTCAGATCTTTGATATAATATTAACCATAATCTATGGCTCCATACTTTGTTTCCTTGTAGCAAAGCCATACGAATCATTCTGGCGGCTTCGATGAAGCAGAAACGGTTAATAGAGATTCCAGGCAATGGACCCTCCACCTCCACACCCAATGTCTTTAACTATTAATGCTCAACACGAGCAATTTGCAAATAATTTACATCAGTGGAATAAATACAAGCAGGACCAAATAGACACACAAAAACGATAATAAATTGTTAATAGATGTACATGGCACAGCTCATGTTGGTTTATGGGGAGGGAAAATTTAAGGGGAGATGTTTGGAAGTAAGGAGAGGGAGAAAGAAAACGAGAGGAGGAGGAGTAAAGACAGAGGAAGGGAGGGAGGAGGAAATGACGAAACAAAGAAACAACGGGCTGACTAGCTTTTTAATCTTCTGAGGACAGACGATAATAATGACCGTTCGTGCGCGCTCTGCAAATTAGTGCTTACACATCAGTGACGTCATCATATTCTATACATTGACTGAATGAAAGTATAAGGGGGGGGGGACGAGTATGTATGATGACAAAGAGATGCTGTGCTGGTGGGGGGTGGGGTGGTGCTTGTGTCTGGACCGTGATTAAGGTCGCTGTGATGTGAAGCACATGCAAATGTGGTGAATGTGATTGCAGGGGCGATTGGGTTTCTAGGAGGGAGAGGGGAGGGGGAGTGGAGGGGTAACATGATTTTGTCTGATTGAGTCATCACAGCTTGTCATTGTTCGCATTGGAGAAGCAGCGGGGGCTCCATACGTGAGTCACTCTGTCTCACGATGGATGCCTGGTTCACCATTCATGTTCTGCTTTCTTACCTTTTTTCTATTTTTTTCTCCTCGTAACATTGCTGGTGGTCTGTGTGAATGTGTGTGTACCAATGCTTGTATTTGTGTGTTTATTTGTGTACCATTTCTTGTGTTTGTTTGTATGTGTGTGCATGTGTATATTTGTGTGAGGATGCACATGTCTATGCGTTCACCTTTAATGCTGATCCCATCTGTACACACTTTCTCCCTTGTCATTCTTTTTTTTTCTCCAGTAATCGAGTTCTGTGACTGATGGTTTCACGCACACTTATCAACTTATTTTTTCGTTTTTGCTGTTGATGCTACTTTTCTTCATGTTGCTTATTAAATGGTGTAAGTTTGTCTTGGAAAAAGAATCAGCATTCTCCGACTGAGAGTGCGACTCCTTACCAAGTTGATAGCTGCACTGCTCTTTGTAACGGGATAGGCGACATTTGAAAAAACCAGCATCTTCATAGCTATAGAGTTTATAAAAGCATGCATTTCATCAAAATAATGCAGATTCGTCTTTGGTACGTAGGACTAGAACAAATCTTTGAACGCTATCTATTAGTATCTCCATAGATCTGTCACAATATCATTATCATGTAAGATAACTCAGACTGGTTTAAAGAGAAAACAGCGTAGTGATTTATCAGAATGATCACTTTTTATATGAGAGACAAAGACAACTACAGAACTGTTTTATGAGCTGCTTTACAGATAACACAAATCCAGTAAGCTCTCACAAATGCGTCTGCGCTCCTCGTTTATCGAATTACCACCACAACATCATGCCATCATCATTTGATACTTCATGGCCGCGCCACAAAAAAAAAAAAAAAAAGTGGAAAAAGAAAACAGAGAGAAAATCACGGAATATCCCCCTCTCTGTCATCAACCGTCTCATCTTGGACTAAATCAACGAGGATGCATTTCTCCAGGAACGTCTGGTCGGAGGAATCTCCGCGAACGAGGCTGACGTATTATGGAGTAATATTCCACTCAGCATCTGGTTGCTATGCGTCCTCCCTATATTTGGGCATATCGACATCAAGGAGCGTTACTTCTTCTGGTCTTGTCCTTGGCTCTGTCTCCCCTCCACTCCACCCAGCTTCCCACCCATCTGTCAATCAACTCAGCTCAGACAAATTTGTCTCTTGTACATAAAACTCTAAAATATCTTTCTCTATACTCGCTTTCCTTCCCGCACCTCCTCCCCATCGAACAAAAGATGAGCAGATGACAGAAGTTCCGATTGCAGCCTTCCCACTGAACTGTCGAGTACGTTAACATCTACTACCGATAGAATTCACCGACGCGTCAATAATATCCGCCTTCATTATATCATGCGTCATCATCGTTATGTTTTTTTTCTTTTTATAACCCATGAAATGTTTTCTGCACCTGAAAGTTATAACCGCAGACTCAAGTGCCTCCTCTATGTTGCTCATCAATGTATGCTTGAATTCTTTGATGCGATTTTCTGCCAGCGCTTATACGTCCCCCAGATTATTTCACCAAGCCTTAATTCCTTTGTCAAAATCATCTTGTATAGCGTCCTTTCTAATTCTTTCTCTCCCACTTCTCCTTCAATCTATTCGTTTTATCATCTATTTGTCTCTCTCTCTCTCTCTCTCTCTTGGTGTATATCAATTTCTCTCTGACTCCCCATCATTCTATGTTTTACCTACTGGGCCCTGTTTTATTAAAAATATAATAGATTTAAAATTTTCTTAAAACACAGGATGCCATAGACTTATGAAAGAAATTGAAAGAAATCAACTTTAAAGGACAAGTTCACCTTCATAGACATGTGGGTTGAGTGAATGCAGCAATATTAGTAGAACACATCAGGGAGAGTTTGAGGAAAATCGGACAATCCGTTCAAAAGTTAAGAATTTTTGAAGTTTCTGCTCACTCAAGGCTGGATGAGAAGACTACTATAGCTTGTGATGTCACATGAGTACAACGATATAAAGAAAGAATAAAGAAAATTCAACATTATTCTCACTTTTCTCGCATAACAAAAGAACACTTAACTTCTCTCTTTCAGAAGGCAGGGGGAGTAATATTACCCTTAACATAATATGTCAGTAACAAGTCGAAGAAATGTGCATTTAATTCAAAAAGTAAAGTTTTGTGAAATTCTCTTTTTATTTTCTTTATATGGTTGTACGCATATGACATCATACACTATAGTAGTCTTCTCATCCAGCTGTGACTACGCAGATACTTTAAAAATTCATAACTTTTGAACGGATTGTCCGATTTTCCCCCGAACTGTTACTGATGTGTTCTACTAATATTGCTGCATTCACTCAATCCACATGTATATGAAGGTGGACTTGTCCTTTAAATTCCATCTTAACCCCTCTTAAAACAGGGCCCTAGTCTCTGTTTTTCGTTTGTTTCGTACTTGAATTCCTTTTCTATAAGCATCTATTTTTCTGATAATGTTTCTTTATTCTCTCTCTCTCTCTCTCTCTCTTTCGGTCATCATCGTGTGCATGTATGTGTGTGTGTGTGTGCGCGCGCTTCATGATAATAGTCTCTTTCCGGTTCGCGTGAGAGGAAGTGAGCTTTGCTCCTTGTATTATTTGATACACACACACGCACACGCACACACACACACACACACAGTAACGCACACCAACGTAATGCAGAGGGTGATGCATGAAGACTATAATTATATCACACATTATCTTAAAACAGTACAAAAAAAAAATCATATGAGGTTGTTGTTGTTTGTGTTATCATTAGTATCATTGCAATCAATATACAAGTGTATTGATTTTGTTCGTTCGTTCACATAATTCTGGTTCTCAAGTCAAAACGAAGTAAATTTACGTTGTGAAAAATGAAACAAAACATGACCAAAGTACAAAGGAGCAGTTCAAAAGTGCAGTCTCCATGGGAAACTGTATAATACAATCATTATCGTACACTGATTTTTGTAATGGTTGCAAATTCAAAAAGGCCGTGTATAAATCAAGAAGGAAAAAAAGTCCGGAGACCGTCAACATGGTAAGCATAATATGCATTAGGTGTTTCTCCCATCCAAAATTAAACTTGTTGTTTATTTCTTGCTTACACGGGGAGAATGATAATGCAATTATCACTACCACCATCGTCATTATCATGAGTATGCTGATGATGATAATGATGATATTCATGTTAACAGATAACAATAGCAGCGAATATAGTAAATAATGATAATAGTGTGTACTAACATCAGTAATAATCATAATAAGACATAATAATGATGATAATAACAATGTTCCTACTACTGATACTACTACTACTACTACTACTACTACTATACGACTACTTCTACTATACTACTAATACTACTAATACTACTGATAAGGACAACAACAACAACATTAAAAATAATAATATCTTACCCTTGTATTGAAGACTAATGCGTCTTATTCACCAAGGGTATACGCTTCAATGTAAACATCGTTCTTTGGAAGGGTGATACTTTTATTAGTATACATAAACCTACCAAACTATTGCCCAGTATGATATGCCCATAATCATTTATTATACACTTGCGTTCATAGGGATATAGCAGATAAGCATCTCACCGCAAGATGGTGTTCATAATTATATATACAATCTTTGGATACATAAATAATGCATGAAGCAAGTACGCCCTTAGACATGCTCTCAGTATAACGGTCAAGAGTGATTCGGTCGTAGCTACATATATGGTTGCCATGGCTACCCTAGTAGTAACACATTTTCCTCCTTCTCTGCTATGATCAGGCATACTGTCGCGACTGGTCGTTATCAGCGGTAAATTTTCTGGAACGGAATGTATTAGTTCTTCCTCGCCTGTGAAGCAGGTTAGAATTAACAGACTTACTCTTCCTAGGGAGCTTTCTTTATGCTTCTCCCTTTTTTTTCTCGTGGTATTGATGTCTGAGAAACTGATGTGAATCTCATTTTATTGACGCTGTTACCTGTGAACAGCAAAGTATAGTTAAAGAAACACGACACACATGACATTTCACACGAGCTCCCTCTGACAGGAAAAAACTCAAAAAGGAAGTTTACATGATCCAGAGAATGTTTGCATGGATGTTCTACGTAATTCATTCCGTTCACTTGGAACAATCAAGGGTTTTCCGTAAAATGTCTCACATTCAAAATTAATTTAATCACTGGGAGAGGAGGGAAAAGAGGGGAGGGGGTTGGGAGCAAGATTGTTAATGTCGGTTTTAATGGGGTGTGATGTATGTTGGAGCAGTAAACTCAGTGAGGTTCCAAGCAATGTTTATCGATCCAGTCCATAAAAAAAGCAATGCTTTCTCGGAGATGCGCAGTCGTGGACATCACTATTCATCACGTTCACCTAGAGGATAACACTGATCGAACGTCTCCTCCGGGTTTCCTCTTTTGCCACCTCGTAGAAAATGACGTCAATTCTCTATCTGCCCGCCGGTGAACTGCAAGAAATTGCTTTAATAATTATGCTACAACAAGTTCCAAAAACTATTGTCTGTGGTGAGGTGCTTCATTTTTTAATGATTCTTTATGCTTCATTGTTTAAATGAATCCTAAACAACTTTGCTAAAAACTCATCAGCGAGTGGATCATATTCAGAAATCCAGCACAATGGTTATGGCAATGACAGAGTATCGATATATTGATTACACTAGTGAGCCATTCTTTAGTAGTCGTATTTGTGACACACATTGTCATAGCCCGGTAATAACATTGAATTGTAGTGTGCAAGTTCCTGTGTTTACAACACTTCAGAATTGTATCAAATTCATCCGAAAACGAAACAGCTTCATAGCACAATCATGTGACCAGTAACTCTGTTGTATAGAAGGAAGAATAGAAAAGACTGGAAACAGATACCATGTTAACTTAATAGCGAAAATGCAGTTCTGATACCGTTGTTTAATGATTCAAACGACACCATATTAAAGAGGCCTACATAAAGAAAAAATAAACATGATATATCAGTCATAGTTAAAGGTGAAACACGTGTGTAACCATTCTTTTTTCATGCCTTCAAGTATCAAAATAAATGGTAACCTCTATCATACCTGCGTTGATAAAATGAATTCTTTATAATAATGATAGTAATTATACTAATTATTTGCACTTTATATTGCGCATGATAATCTTATTGGAGACTCTGCATGATGCCCTTATGAACTGGTAAAGTTCATTTTGTAGACCGTCATCCAAGTCAAGCTCTTCCAATGACGGTGATTTTCTGTTTAATTTCATTCCCCTACATACTTACTACAATTAATACGCATTTTTGTTGTTTCGTTTTATGCTATAATTACAGAGGCCAGCGTTCAATGTTCGGTGGTAACTGATGTTTATATTACTTAAATGGCAAATCCCATACTGAGTTATTTTTCGCTTTACACACTTGTCACTTTTTCACAAACTTTTTTTAATACACCTCGATAAAGAATACAGAAATAGAATAAAACCCAAACCAGACAATATGAGGGATCAAGGTGGAATAGATCAAGAAAGAAAACAAAGAAATCCGAAGCGCATGAAAGAATCAGTACCGGCAGTAAACATATTACCACTGATTGGCATTATTTTTATTATTGTTTGACGCCATACTTAAAATTCCGATCAGCCAACACGCAAATACAGGTCCCGACTACGAGACTTGGTTCGCTGTCGCCTGAATACGAAACCACGTAGAGATGTTGGGTAAGTAGCACTGCTCATCAAAATTTAATGCTTGTGTTTCCTGTAAAGGCACTATGCAGTGGAAATGCACGTTGACTGGCATTGATTCCTAATGTCCTGATCATTACCTATGTGGCCCAAAGAATTTCTAGATATGTGCCATACATTCTATAGGGATTATAATCAAATGTTTCTAGTACTTTGCTTATGATTGCGTGGAGACACCCACTTAAAAGCATCCAAACCAAGGTTCTGCCAGTGACACCATTTGTCAATCATTGCTAATGTACTGGTATGATTAGCAAAAGACATTATTTTAGAATGTACCCTTTATTAGATCGAGCATACAAGTAACTTCATTTCATTTTATTTCATATCAAACAAAAGTATTATAAAATATGACATTTGCATAATACAACAAATACAAACTTGCCTGTCTCCATGTTACTGATATGATTAACAAAAGTCAATGCAGAGACATTTTACTTAAGAAATGATTTACAGAATGTCACTTGCATAATCTTGGATTGGAAGGTTTTCTGTTAATGTCTGTTGGCTTATCCAAATAACATGAAGAAAACCGAAGTCAAATTATTATACGATAAGTATATCACACCCATTTTGATATTCATTTGGCCACACAAGGGATGTTAAGGAGGTTATGAATCAACACAATTCAACATGCATTTGCATTAAATAGCCCTTTTCAACGCATCAAAATTGCACGGACAGAATTTCACTTGCTGACATGACGGGGGGAAACATAAACCTGGCCACTGCAGTTATGAGAGATAGGGTTATGCACCTGGGACGGGGGTAGGGGAGGGGAATAGTCTGAAGGGATATGGGCAACATAATGCAGTTATACAGACGTGACGTTTTTGCCATATCTGCATGCATGACATTTCGAGCTCATGAACTTCACACATTATTGATAGAATCTGTTGTGAGTGCTTCGCCGTCAGCGCTGTTCAAAAATAGGCAGATTGATTTGAAAGGGTCGCGTGGTGTTTTGCTTAACCTCTCGGACTTGAAAGGAGAAGCCCATAGAGGTATGGATACCTTCTTGGGAAAACAAAGCCATGTTACAGAAAAAAATAAATAAAAAAAAGAACCTTCAGAGGCCGAGGAAAATGTCCGACAGAGGTACGACATGAACGATCAAGATACAATGATGATGATGATGATGATGATGATGATGATGATGATGATGATAATAATAGTGCCTTTAAGTGAATGACAATCTCTGGAGCACATGCAGCACGTGCAGCATTACAAATTTAATGTATTATTACTATCATTATTATTATTATTATTATGATGATGATGATAATGATGATGATGAATATTATTATTATCATTATTATTATTATCATTATTATTATTATCATTATTATTATTATTATTATTATTATTATTATCATTGTAATTATCATTATTATTATCAATATTAGAAAGACTAATTTTCTCTAGAAAACGAGTTCTACAATAATTGCAAAAATAGGCAACCCAGTTGTTGTGCGTCATGATACCGACCTTTCGCGAACGGGCCCGCTTTGTTCGGTAACGCACTCCGGGAACGCCATTAGTGTATTGGTGGTGTAATTTGGACGTCATCTGCATGTCGGGGACATGTTTTGGCGCGCATTAAAGGACGTCCTTTCGCCGTGTAAGATCTGATGAAATTCACGTATACCTATACATTACACATGAAATGAATCAGAGTAAATGGAAATGAATGAATCAGTGGTGTAAGCTCGAAATTATGTACACGAAAAGAGAAAAGAAAACATGGAAGAAATATACATGTACTTCTAGTTAGGCGTATTATCATAACGCAGAAATACGAACATCAAAACATAATATTGGAAATGTACCTATAATACATTACACATGAAATGAATCAGAGTAAATGGAAATGAATTAGTGGTTTAAGCTCGAAATCATGTACACGAAAAGCGAAAAGAAAAAATGGAAGAAAATATGCATGTACATGATGTACTTCTAGTTAGGCGTATTATCATAACACAGAAATAAGAACATTAAAACATAATATTGGAAATGTGGCAACGCTAGGCCTAAAAGAAAATTGATACAACAAACAACACAAAAGAAGAAATATAGAAACTGGAATTGGTATCCATCAATAATGATTTTAAACTCTTATAGATCCTGTCTGCTTGAAGCAAACTGTTAATCATTCAATAGCTTCAGAGTTAAGATCATCAGCGGTATATATAGCTCCCCAATAAAACACTTCTGTACTTGCTAATGTTGTGCTTAATTTTCTTTTCCTTGATGGGGGAGGGGCGGTGGAGGAAAGGATATGAGAGGATGATGGTTTAAACCCAGAACATAATTATCTACCCCCACTGAGGTATGAATTCCCGCCAAATCTACATGCATTCCCTGTTATGAGCATACGTATATAAATGGAGGTGGCTGCCTTTTGTCTGAGTTCCAGGAGGGGTGCGTTGCATTATGTTGCGTCTTTACATTTGCGGACAGTGCATGCTTCACATCTTATTGACGGTCTATAATGAAGTATGTTGCGCTTTGTCCTCTTCGCAGACAAACGCCTCCGGTATGCCCGTTGAAAACTTTTCTAGAACCGCGGGAGGCTGACTTCGTTATAGGGCGCAACCCCGCCTGACTTTTACCTATACACAAAGCCAAGGTTGTAACCGAAATAAACTATTCGTTGCCAAGTTTAAGGGGACCTCACAAGTGTTCCAAATTTTCTCGCAAGTGAATGTACTCGTTGAGCCTTATCTGAAATTTTCTTTTGATTTTTAAACCTGAAAAGAACATCTCATGCTCTAATTAATTTTTGATTGCCTGATTTTGTGTGTGTGTGTGTGTGCTTTTTTATGGAGTTGGTTGGTATTGGTTCACACGTAAACTAATGTGGGAGGGATCCCTCCATGTTTGACACCGCAATTTCATCTGTTGGTCGCTAGTAGACCAAGTACCAGGAAAACTTGATGGAAATCGGACAATACGTTTAAAAGTTATTAATTTTTGTAAGTTCGGTGATGCCATTGCTGGATAAGAGGTGTGAAGAATTCTGAAACATTGTAACGCTACTCTAGAGCAACGATTTATGCAAAAGAAATTATACAGAAAATTTCGAAAAATGTCATTTTTTTAAATGAGAACTTCCTCGACTTGTCAGTGACAATATATGCTAAGGGTAATATCATTTCCCCTATATAGTAAGTCAAGTGCGCTTTCATGCTACTTTTCTGTATATGCTTATGAATGGTAATGTCGTTAGGACGCATTACATTTCGAGTCCCTGTACGAACGAGCTATATCATCTTCACGAAGTGTAAAGGCGACACCATAAGATGCTACTGCTGCTGGCGATAATTTCAAGAACACCCACGATTTTGAATACACGCGCTTAGACTCTTCTGCTTAACCCTACATTGTTCTTACCACTTAAATACAACTATATGAATCAACAACAATGTACTGCAGGCACACAGTGACGTACGCAGTATTTTCCCGTTGACACAGCTACGTTTTCTGACAAAACATTAACCCTCTTAACACCTTTTGTTTCTAATGTTCATGACAACATGGCTTCATTATTATAATTCCCGACCGTTTATACAATGAGTTTTGCATTTTTCCTTATTTGTTTTTTTAATTCAAATTCTATGTATTATGTGTTTTTCTAATACACGAACAAACTTCTACCTCAAGCTTGTTGTAATTATCATCATGCAACAAAAATATTCATTCATATTTCATTCATATCCAGCACGCGCTTGCAGTAACATTATCATGTTTGCTCCCAAATCCTTGAGACACTATATTGATGGGGTCACCCCACGTGACCGACACCAAAGAGTCATACGGCCCACGAGTTCGACATTTGAATACTAAGGTCCATCAGTCATACAGTCCACGAGTCATACAGCCCATGAGTTCGACTCTAGGCAAATAAGGTCTATGAGTCCGACACTAGACAAACAAGGCCAAGGAGTTCGACACTATAAAGCAAAAAGGGCCAACGAGTTCGTCACTAGGTAAAAACGACCCGCGAGTTCGACATTACATCACGGTGTTTAATATCTGTTTTCATAGGTCTTGTTTGCTTAGTGTCGAACTCGTGGGCCTTGGTTGCTTAGTGACAAACTCGTGGGCTGTGTGACTCGTGTGTGCCGAACTCGTGCCGTTCACGTCTATGGCCCATAACGAAGGAGGTATCACACATACCCACACCAGCTTATACACATCCTTCTGAAAACCTCTTAAAGACATTATAAGTTAATGATGATAGAAAGAAAATACAGTTTTTTTTAATGAATAATTCTATTCATAAAAGATAATTGAAATATAAATTGATATGAACAACTGCAATTACAGAAACGAATAGTTCTGTTTCTCAATCATACTTTTAAAAAGTGAAATCAAACCAGGCAATTAATACTTTCGTGATTCCTCGTTGTCATCCCCATTCCCCGGTTGTCATCTCATCAAGTTTCATGAAGTATGTTTATAGTGACGTCTCCTGCAAGGCGGAACATTGACATGGAAGAGAAAATGCAACAATTAACTACATTTTGCATAGACTACAGTATTCATTGAATTAGCTTGTAAATCTTTATTTTCATGCGAAAATCTTATCTTACCATATTCTGTTATTGTTGTATTTTTTGACAAAAGTTTGCAGAAATGAATAAAGAATACTGAAATTGAAAGAAAAGCAACAACAACAACAACAAAAACCACCTACCACTGAATTTGTCCTGAACAAACCCCTTTATTCATGTGACAATAGGAATACGAACTCACAGAATACGCGGAAGTAAACGATGTGTAAAGACCGCCACCAAACAAAGACGATGGAATATCTGAAAATCACTTTGTATGATAACATACGGCGCTTTCGACGCAAGTTCACTTGGAGGGCACGGTTCAATACATCACTAGCTTACATGGTACTTATCGGGATATAACAGTGATTTATGATCGAACCATTTCACATGGAAACCGATACTCACTCAACCTCTACTCATAGTACCTCAAATTTCTTCATCTCTATAGTTTCTCCCGCCTCTGTCCCATCCAACGCGTCCGTTATTCACTGACAGAGAAGTCGATATTAATGTCAGACTGAAGACCGCTCAATCTATATAAATTACACTCTCTCTTAATACAACTATACAAGTACGATTCTCTTAGAACAACACGTGCCCGTCCTGAGCTGTTTAGATTTTTCCCCTTCCATCACGAAACCGACAGTCTATCAATCAGTTACACCTGGTTTCGGAATGTGTTCGATAAAGTGTCCGATATTGTAAAGCTTACTCCGATGATACCGCAAATTACATAAACGAGTATGGGGACATTATCTTGCAAGCATTGTGGTCACCAGAAATGTAACGTCTACCTAAGATGATGTTGAAATCGTAAAGTTGCATCTAGTCTATCGTTTGCATGGTGCAGCAGACATGAAGCCAGAAACTGAGCGAGCGTGTCTTCATGATCAATTATCCCTATTTTGTTTTGAAGGCGCGTACCACCGGGGAATTTACCTGTCACTTTATAGTCATCCAGCATGACGTCATTTGGAGGCCTGGAAAGCGCTACATTGGTCAAGTGATAGTGGCGTCACTTGCATGAGACTTTACTTGAACTCATAATGGTTTGTACCCAGAATTCCGCGACATCCTCCCTCTCGGACTCAAACATTATCACCAAGATATGCAAACGATATGCCAAGGGCATTTTTAATCACAACACATTGTTAAACTGAAAAAAAAGGAAAAGAAAAGAACAAAACCTTCATGAAAACGTAAGCCACACAATCCCGAAGCCATATTCAGTGGCAGCTTATAAATTGGGGGGGGGGGGGGGGGTCGTTCTGTCCGTTATTGTGTACTATATCAAGCGTGGATTTGCGCACAAATTAAAACGTGGCTTCATGAACAAGTTGAATTCCTTACGAACCCAGTTGGAGTAAAGTCAAGCCTGAAAACGTTGAATAGTTTCATCGTTGCTTTCTTTAATCTTCAATCCTCTTAGTAACCAAATTTCCACCTGCGCTTATTTGATGTGTCCGTTCATATGCAATCATGCATTACAGTATATATAGAATTATATATTATATATATATATATATATATATATATATATTTGTATATTTCATCGAAGTAAATATCCACAGTAAGGTTTATACGCAGACACGCTTTTGTTTGTTTTCGTTTACTGTATGCATGTCTGTTGGGGGGAGGGGGGGGGGGGGGGGGCTTGTATGTATGTGTCCTGCGTGTGCACCTGAATATGTCTTGTATGCTTAGGCACTGCACTCCTGCCTGGCACAGTGTAATAAATTGTATTTATAAACCATGTCTACAATGATGAAATGTATGGTATCTCGCATTTGAGGATTCATTTGCATACAGGTGCGCTCGTACAATGTCGTAGGAGCTCACGTGGACGGAACTACTTTTTTATGGCTGTCGCATTTTGTGAAGGAGGGGGGGGGGAGGTAGGGGAGGGGTTTCTTCTTCTATGTGGGCGGAGATACGAAGAGGCATGCTAATGTTCTTAGGCGCTCATCGTGAATATTTGTTTGGATATGGGCACGTGTCGGACAGACTTCAGGGTGACGGTGGCAAGGGTGCTAAAGTGTGACTTGAATCAAATGACTTCCAGCATTTTTATTTTTTGGTAGATTCCTGAGCATCTTGAGCAATTATCGCGTGGCTCAAAGCTGAAATACACGTATCTCTCCTGGCCGCGAGCCACACTGACGAAATTCAATACAATCACAATGCACTGACGTTGGACCAGCTTTTGCAACTAAAAAATTCTTCACTGTTTGTGTTTGCAAAACATGAAACGATAAGCAAAATGCACTTCAGTCGGGACAATTGCAATTCACTGTAACATTCCCTTCGAGAATAAAGATATAATGTGATTGGCTGGCGAAAATTATTTCCGAGCAGTGTTACACTTTATTATTTGAAAGTCGTTGTGTATCACTATAGTAAAGAAATTATAAATGATAGATGTCGTAAAAGTCACTCGGCATTATCAATATCGTAGGCCCATAATTGCAATACAATTACCTAAAATAGACTATCAATAGCATGTGTTTTACTCCTTAACATTAACAAGACTGAGCACAGGTTGTTCTGCGTGTATTTTCTTTCCAATAACACTATAACTGACAACATGAAACCAGGATTATGACCATGATAGACATTGCTTTAACCCCACTAAAGCACAAAACCAAAACCACTATATTTCTGCGATGTATACAGCTGTACTTCTGCATTTTTTTTTTTTTTAGATACGACAACAATATTTACAATTACAATGTATATGTATTCGCTCGCCTGATATACCAGCATAGTCATAATCCCAAACCAGCTGATACCTCGGCTCCTCCTTCCGGGCTAAGAAAGGGAAACACTCCTTACATCCGGCTTCATTCCAAACAAGAGGAAACCTTGAAAAAGGGGCACAATACAACAACAACAACAACAAACACAACTCTCAAGATACCCACAAGCTTTTAAACTGTTTACTTCCGCTTTAAAATGTAGTCACTCTCATTACCCCATAACCCTCCAAATAAAAACTTTTTTTTTTTTTTTTTTAAATAGGAAAGAATCTTGGGGAAATGGTTTAGTTATAGGTGAAGTACTGAGTAATGGGTTTTTTTTCTGGCACCCAAAGCGGTGTCATCTGTCGGATGTATTAAAAATTAAATTTTGGTGGAGTCTGCTGCTGTTAACACCAGCTCAAACACCTACCAGATCAAAGTGTGTAACGCCTACGAGATCTAAAAGTTATAACTCCTATATATCAGATCAAAGGGTGTATCACCTACACCAGATCAAAGGATGTAACACCCATACCAGAACTCTTGCTATTCCTTTAAAAAAAATGTTTTGGTCTACTGATTCATACAAATTCATGGATAGATACACTGTATTATTCCTCTCATCAGAGCCTGGTGACACACAAGCTATTCCATTACCTGTTTATACACTCAAGGCATTTCAATACTTTCTAATGAGTTTGCATGCATGAGTCGTTGCTATGTCGGGCAATCTGTTTTGGGTTATCAGGATTAACCTGTGCATAAAGGTATGCCCACCATTTGGAATATGGTGATTATGTTTTCAGCTGTTCCTTCTCAATAATTTTCTGTTATCATTTGCGGTCTATCGTATAGCATGCATTGATCTTTGCTATGTCGGGAAATTAGGCTTGCAGACGTTCTGGTAACTATGGAGCAACTTTCGATACAACAGGATATTATGAGCATAATGCCCGAATACAACATAATGTCCTATAATTATTATCCCCTTTATCCACGAGCATCATGTTGGACCCCCTTCTCTTATTGCATTTACGTATTGTATCATCGGTTACCAAAGGGTCAATCTTAAAGCTTATTAGGCGACCGTTCTGTATGGTAATTCATAACACATGTACTGTAATTATGTCACAGATGTATGTGTTATCAAAATTGTTGAAATTGTAGAAACTAGCTATGATGATTATCATATTTGTATATATTATGTTTCATTATGTTGATTAAAAAAATTTAAATGATGCCATACGGAGGACAAATAAATCAAATGAAATCAAATCATATCAAATCAAATCAAATCAAATCAAATCAAATCAAAACAAAACAGTAGATTTAAAACAAAATCATGTCTGCCTTCTTTACTCTATTTTCAGGTAGTTTTAGTTGGTGCACTTGGATTCATACTCTTTGTTATACTAATATATAGTGGGCCGAAAAGTGATTTGGTATTACTTTTTTTTACATTACAATTTTGGTAGTCTGCGATGACGCTCAGCACATTGACGAGTTCCATATACCTCTGCGACAAATCTTGCATCCTAAACTTCCCCAAACTACTAAGAATTACTAAAAATGACTAAAAATGATCAACAATCTGGTGCATGGAGTTCAGATACTGCTGTATACATAAACAGGTTACGTGTTACAGCTCGCTTCATTTATTAAACCCTGTAGGACACAATGATCAGTATCTTTCAAAGATTTACGTGCATGAGGCGGTGGTGAATGTCTTTCAGAGAAATCAGCTTACACATAATTATAAAACAAACAAAACGCAAACACACACACATAATACAAAACTATGCTCTGCAAAATCTATATTTCAACAGTTTTACATGAACATATCAAAATCAGAGCATTAGAGTCAGATTTCTTTTAAAAAGTTGTTTTTACATTATTTTTCTTTTTCTTTCGTTCCTTTTTCTTTTGCATTTGTTTTGTCTTCTTTGTTCGATATGGCTGTGGACACTTATCATCTGTCGACACCAGCACAAAACATGAAACATAAATCATAAAGTAGATCACAAAACCTGTCGTGTTAAAAGAGAACGATTGTGTTGAAATGCTGTATGGAAACAGAAGAGAAATTGATATCATGGACTACTAATAAAAGGAGAGCGGCGGCGGTAGCCACTTCTTGCAGCACCGACCCGCATGGGGGAAAGATACGGGTCTCCAGCCCGCCAGGACTTTTCCGCTGTGACGCGTGGATTTCTGGCTATTCGGCGTGTCGGGTTGTTGCCTACATGGAAAGGACAGGGTCGAAGCCACGATTTTTAGAGGTAAGGGATAAAATTTTACCAAGCAAATAATTGGGAGGAAAAGTTACTGGCAGGAAGATAGTTGGACGACATCGAGAAGGCACAGCAAGAGTTATAGTAGGAAGAGCTTTTGTCTTCGGCTCTCATAAACTCAAGAGCAAGGTTTTTGACCTTTTTTTCCTTGCAATAATCAATATGCATGATTACTTTTCAATATGCGCTTTCGTCAGCAACTTCCGGATTACTTTTTCTGTGTGATGATAGAATATGGAAAATCATGGATGAGAATTTGTCTTGAAATTTACAAAATTGTATCTCTGTTTAGACTTTGTTTTCACTGCATTTTCGTGTAATTGTGTGAATTCAAAATTAATGTCGTAATCATATTATGTGTTGGACATGAAATAAAACGAAATTAATTTTTCCCTCGTAATGCATTAAGAAAAGTTAGAGAATGTCGTTTGCGCATCAACCGTGATAAAAAAAAAAAATGATTTTGAAAAGAAAAAAGCTCTTCATACATGAACTGCAATGCCATTTTAGAAGGCTACAAAATCTCAGTGAAGTTTGTCTCGGAATACGATTTGTTCGTAATTTTGCATGCAAGCCGGGGTATTGTGTATGTGTTAAGATTCTTTTTTTTTTAAATATCAGTTACGAAAGGTTATGCTGACTTGCCTTTTTTGTCAGTTTTGGAGATGATTGAAGAGGGGTATTCATTATTAGGACCAATCCCATTAAACTTTTGACACCATTGTGCCTGATGACGACGTTTGCTATAATCATTACCAAGAAACGAGCTATATAGACAAGATCTAGTCTTCTATCTGTCTTCTTTCGTGCCTCCACTATGTATGTTAATAAAGACTGGTGCAAACCTTTCACTTTATTTTGTTTCAAAATCAGTCTTCGGTTTTTGTTGCCACTGTTGCAATTCTTTTTTTTTCTTAAAAACACTGGTCAATTCTTCTCGTAGCGCACATTGCAGGAAGTGTATTATTTCTTAACAACATCAGACACAAAAGACATTTTTCGATATTTAATTCACACATGAGAGGCATTACACTTTGTCATGAAACCGCACAGCTAATGAAAAGAAGAAGAAGAAAAAAAAAACAAACCCGAAGAAAATCTTCTGTTCTGTAGAATGGCCTTGATGAATTTAACTGTACTGTGTTTTACAATTCAACGAAATGCTACAAACCCACAGGTGTATTTACATAATAATGAGAAGATCAAAGAGAGTACGGAGCTCCAGTAATGATCATGTTGATAAAAATCAAGTTACAGTGATAATTTCATTCCCAAGGTCAATTTTTATGCCAGCCCCGACAGGCGATGGAAGCCTGTCGCAAAGTGTATCATAGGTGGCGCTGTTACAATTAATTAGAGGGTGCCTTAACAGAAACTGGTCGGCAAAATTTCTCTCTGTGTATACCTTTTAATAAACTATTATGCTACACCTCTACGGTCTATGTACCCTAATACCGGTATCATCATAGTACCATGCAATATTCATGTATGCCTTGATAAAATTAGATTATAGCTCCTTACTATAACAGAAAGCTCGATTGCAAGAACAAATATTAGCAATTTTTCTCAAATTATTCAGACAAGCTTTCGTCACACTGTCTTTTTCTCACAAAAATCTTTGTAACGAAGGTATGTACCCGAGTAGGAATAAAGTCTAAAGTTTAGTGGTCTATTGGTATAATGACACCGCTTTGCACCACGCCCTACGATTGACTTCCAGAAGGGGAAAAATGTTTTTGCCAACAAAAAAAAAAAAAAACCCAAACAAACAAAAAACAAAAACAAAAACAAAACACAAACAAACATAAGGCGATTACGGGTTTATGTCGGATCCAGATATCCTTGAAATGATCCCTTTCATGCCCCACAGAGAAAGACAACCCTGACAAGGAATATGCAAGTAAAGCCAACAAACGAAGGAATGAATTAAACGACAATAGATTGGATTAGTCTGAATTAGGACGTGTGTCTAATGAGGTTCCCCATGCACTGGAACATACCACGCTTGCTAATGTGGGCGTGGCGAGGAAGGGTACGGGTGGTGGTGATGGTGGTGGTGGTCAAAGGGGGGGGGGGGTCTGTGAGGAAACTGGGGACTCTTGAGACTGTTGCATAGTTCTTCTAAAATACACACATAGAACCCTGTTTGAATGTAAACGGCGGATGCGGAATGACATGAATGCGTCGACGCCTGCTGACCTTTCGATGACCTTTCCATCTGACCTTCTCCCCTGTCAACTCGACAATAGGACGAACTATCAATGGCGTATAGTATCTTGTGACATGATCGGTCCATCGGAAGTCCTACTCGTCTCCCTGAGGTGTAGAATCAATGACTGGTGTGAATGCTCCACTTCCCTATCAGACAAAGAAAAAAAATCGAGTCTTGTGCTTTTATGAGTTATATAAGACCAGCCTATTCAGAAATGTATAGTTGCCAGCAAAAACTTAACTATCAATGTCAATATGCAGTTATGACCCGATATCGGATTTCATTTTTGGTCTGACGTAAGTGGCGCTATTCCAATTAATTTCACGACGCAAAGGTCTTCGACAGTGATGAATGATTTTTAGAGAGAATCAATTGCATCAATTCTTCCGCCACAGCTTCCAATCACATAGAGAGGAACCGGGGGGGGGGGGGGGGGGGGCGTGGAGGAGGGGAGGAGGTGGGGGAAGAAAAAGAGAATGAGTGTTTTATAATCATTATCCTATTTGCAAATCCAGTTTGTCTACGTATTGATTTACGCTGATCCCCTGTGAATGTATGCATGCTGACGAGAATGTATAGCCTGAGAAATTCCGTCGAACAATTACGAGATCGTTACCATTGATCCAATTTATCCTCGCTGGCCTAATAATCATCATGATGCGCATTCACCTTAAACATACAGGGAAACCATGACTTCCTCTTCGTCTGTGAGAACCTGATTGGCTGAATTTGATTTTTTTTTTTTTTTTTGATTTGGCATCTGCTCTCGATCGAAGAAGTGATGGCCACACTTCGTGCAGAAAGAAAAAAAAAATTAAGTGTTCACATAATAAATCCAAAGCCTGGAATTGGTCAGCTGAATGTTTTTGTTGTTGTTTAAGTTTTCTATTTGTAACATTCTTCGATAAAAAAAAGGATTTACTTTAATAACACTTTTCGAGGAACGGCATGCATGTCAATAATAAAGTCATGATAAATAAGACAGTCCAATTTTCATTTTGTACAAATCTACGAACTATATGCAGGGACCGTGGAGCGTTATATAGCGTCTGTGTGTGCTATGTGTGTGTGTGTGTGTGGGGGGGGGGGTAGTCTTATGGGTGATTTTGTGTTATCCCGATTTTTTTAAAAGCTTTTTAAAAATCAAAAGTGTGTGTGCATGTTAGGGGTAGGGTTGAAACCCCCAGAGTGAGCGCCTCCCCGGTTCCGCGGTCCCTGATTTGGGCACTACCTCCAGTCTGGTTGCCGACTTAACATTCAATTCAATTCAATTCAATTCAATTCAATCCAATTCAATTCAGTTCAATTCAATTCATTTCAGTTCAATTCAATTAATTCAATTCAATTCAATTCATTTCAATTCAATTCAATTCAATTCAATTCAATCCAATTCAATTCAATTCCATTCAATTCAATTCAATTCAATTGAATTCAATTTAATTCATTTCAGTTCAATTCAATTCTGTTCTATTCAATTCTTTTTCGAAAAAAACACAGACATTTCACTTTCCTTGATAACAGAGAGTAAGATTGTTTTTAACAGAACAAAGTAAACTGAGAGGGATATACTATTGTGGAACCTTGAGGTAATACGTTGTCATGAGAACCCGAAGTGATAAAGACGAAATAACAATAAGCAACCTTCGAAAAATGGAAGTCTAGAAAAAAGTCTGGAAGCCCACTATAAGAAGACAGAGTAACTAACAGATACATATTGCTTTGGAACGACAAACAAAATAACACAAAATCGATATTTGGATGCCGCTTTCATCTTGAAATCAGCAGGTGAGTTGATTTGATATATCCGGCAATAGTTCCCGAAGGTATCTCCTGCTTTTTTGTTTCTTTATTTCTTATTTATTTGTTAATACATTCAAATGTCGGGGACAAGGTACTTCTGAACGAGTAAGCTGTGCAGCTGGGGAAGGGGTTAGATAAAGGATAAATAATGCGCGTCACGTATACCTCACTCTCGTCTCTGGATTACTTCTCCCCTCTTCGGATGTGTCCTTTTATCAATATTACTCTCTCTTTCTTTTGGTGCAACAAGTTCTTTGTCTGTTCCTGGAAAACCTTTCCATCTGCCTTTCTCTCTCTCTCTCTTACTCTTATATATATATATATATATATATATATATATATATATATATATATATACACATATATATTTGTTTGTTTACTTATTTGATACAAGCTCTCCATTAAGTAGAATTTTTCTAAGTTGTTCGTTTATCTGAACGATTTCTCAAGCAGATACTAAAAGAAGGAAAACGCGCAAACGTAGTGTATGTGCAGAAGTTTATCTCATAAAAGCGTAGGTGAGATTACACTTATTATCATTACGTATCACAAAAAAAAAAACCTTATATCACAAACCCCTTCTGTGCTAGTGATTTTTGACAGTGTGTATAATGAGGTTTTTTTTTGTGCCAGTCGACACTCAAAGCAAACAAAAGGTTGCACACCTGTAACTTGGGGGGGGGGGGTGTTCAGGGGGTTCCGTAGAACCCCCATCCACCCCCCTCCCCACTACCGTTTGTTAGCAGCAAAAAAAAAAAAGAAGAAGAAGAAAAAACAACACATAGCAATGAATAAAAATAAAAAGAACAAATTAGTTGCGGGACCTACCCCCCCCCCAAAAAAAAAACCAACAAAAACAAATAGATAAATAAAATGGGCTTGTAGTGACACCAGGTAAATGCGATGAAGCCATCCCTTTTCTTCTTCTTCTTCTTCTTCGTCTTCTTTTTGGATTAAACTGATTGAACTTGGAAGTGGCACCAGAAATATTTCTAAAAAGGTCCACAACACAACTAATTCTGAGCCCTCCCACAAAAATCTGCGTTACGGGCCTGGTTTGATGACACTTTCAGCGAACTTTTTTGGGGAACACCTCATCACCCCCTCTTATCCTTGCACCATGACTCATCTCTTATAATGATAGTAATGGCAATGACGATAAAAGAATAACAATGATTATAACAATGAAAGACGCCTAATCCATCTAATAATCAGATGCAGTAGGTGCAAACTTGTATGTACAACAAGAAAGAAAATCACAACGTGAAACAGCACAGTACATTATGAGAATATTGTAATTCAAGTATTGCGGGCCAAGTTAAAGAAATAATACTTGAGGTTATTTCTTAATGCTCCCAAAGAATTAGTATTCATGATAATGACAATAGGGATATAATATAATACTGATGATAATAATAGCAATTATAGTACTCTTATAGCAATGTTAATAATGATAAATGATAATAACAATCATCGTCGTCATCATCATCATCATCATCACCATCATCATCATGAAAATGTGACAAGAGCTCAACTTGCCTGTCTGCCTGTAAGTTCATTTGTTCTTTCCTCTTGTCTATTACATCACCCCGTCAATATCGTGTATGCACCCACATATTACTTTGTTATTGATTTTGCATATCTTCTTTAATACCAAGGAGCCACATTATATAGAATATTGCTACCAAATTTCTTGGGTGATACTACTAACTAGTCCCTTGGATCTTATACTGTCTCAGTTTGAATTATTCTGCGAGATCTCGAAAGACCTCGTCACAAGTTACAACTAAAATGAGCCCCTACGTAACCAGCGAGGTATGCAGGAAAAAGCAATTTGGATTATCGTCCTAACAATAAAGGGACGTAAGCCCTTTCTCGTAAGGATTGCCTTGGTTCTAATACGAATGCGAGCCTTAATATGGAATCTTTTCCCCCAGGAGGCCTGGTTTTTCCTCTCCTCTCTCCCTACCTCTTCAACAAACTGACAGCAAAGTTATTTCTGCTCAGTATTTTCTTTTTCCTCTCTGGAATGTCAAAGATTGTACTTTGCCCCAATTAACTGATGCAATTACAACCAGGAAATGCATTTTACGACACAGAGGTT
Organism: Diadema antillarum; assembly: GCF_040938485.1. NCBI lineage: Eukaryota > Metazoa > Echinodermata > Echinoidea > Diadematoida > Diadematidae > Diadema > Diadema antillarum. Next base: position 3,728,727 of record NW_027270896.1, read on the forward strand.
GCGCCCTGGAGTGGTTCTTTCTGTTTTGAATACCTTATTAAGAAAAGGAACAGGACGGAAGCAGAATTTGAACAGGACAATCTGAAAATACAAAGACAACAGACAAACTGCTAGATGCAATCCGTGTAGATAAAACTGTGTCCATCGTGTAGACGCAGAAAGCATATATACCTTTATTATCACATGATTGTTTGATCAGTTTGTCGTTGTTTGTAAGACTTGCATGCTACTACTACTAGGCTACTATTACTGCTACTACTACTACTACTACTACTACTAACAATTATGATGATAATGATAATGATGATAGTAATAATGATAATAATAGATAGTAATAGATGATAACAGTAATAATAATAATAATAATAATAATAATAATAATAATAATAATAATAATGATAATAGTAATAATGATGATGATAATAATAATAATAATAATAATAATAAGTATAATAATAATAATAATAATATTAATAATACATTGAATTTGTAATGCTGCACGTGTTGCATGTGCTCCATAGATTGTCATTCACCAAAAGGCATGATTTACCATTTGCAGATGGAACAAAAACCCACATTAGTGCTATAAAACAGTCCTAAAATATGAGTTAGGGATAGAAACAACCACTGTAAAAATTTGAATCCTTTTAATCATTGTTAAGTATTGTTAAATACACAACATGTGAACAATAGTTACAACAGAAATGTTTCCAGACTAAACCGTCTACAGTTGTGGTTTATTGAGAAAAAATACTGAAATCTCTTTATATTTCAGGCTTTATTGCGAAAATTTCATGTGGTAGGATGTTTTGTGATATAACAGACCTACACATATGCATCGAATGTGATATCTTGAACATTTTTAAAATCACTGCTACCAAAGATAAACAGGACCTTTAAGAGTGGGACCATTTAGCCATTCAAGATGGTGCAAACTTCTTTCTAGTGCTATACGCCATAGCTTCTCTAGACGAATGGATGCCAATAACAACAGATTTGTAATGCGCTTAAATACAATGTTTCTAAGCGCTTGGGGAAAAGAAAATGAAAATGGAAAATGAGAGATAATGTAGTTAGGTAGATATTTTTAGGTTAGGAAAGTTAGGAAGATATATTGTCATGCACTATAAACAGAATGAGAAAAACCAGCAATGCATACTTTGTAAGGTTTACAGGAAATTAAGTATCGAGTGGAAAAGAGTGGTCTCCTGAAAAGCAGGTCTCGTAAGAGGTGGATCACTCGAAACATAATGTGAAACGATATTTCATCGAGAATTCACTATTGTACAGCTGAAATATATAGCTGTTAAATTTACTGCAGTTGACAAAGATATCATCACTATAAAAATAATATCAACTGTTTTTAATGTATATGAAAATACGATGTTAAATGATAAAACATGCTAAAAAAAACCCCAATGCTAATATTAAATAAGAAAATATTATGAGATATCTCTGTCATCCTGTAATCATAACTGCAAAGATATTAGTTGTTATACAACAAGCGAGGTATAATCGGAAGGCCCATTCGGTCTCTCTGATGACGGATTTTCTTCAAAATGTTAAAAAAACAACGAGAAAAGATAGCGCTTAACTTGTTTTGGGATCATGGATATGTAAAGTGTGTGTATGTGTGTGTGTGCGTGTGTGCGTGTGTGAGAAAGAGAGACAGAGAGAGTGAGAGAAAGTGGATAGCGTAAATAAATATCGTGACCTCTAATAATCAAACTTCATTTCACTTCATTATAGAATATTTCTATATTTTCACACGAGACATAGACAATATAATATGGTTTGTATGCTGACAGACAACAGCATACAATTTTGGATTCGAAATTAGGGAAAGAAAAATGTTAGTAGAAGACAGGATTGTCTAAATTTTTTCCATCTATATTAAGTATGCCTGGATGGATTTCATCACGACGCACACTTGATGAAGCATCACAATACAATAACAACAGACAGCTGAATTTATCTTATTTTCATTTCTTTTGTTTTTGTTTCATGATACTTACAGGAGACCTCCAGATGATTTTCAGATTTTTACATTTGAACAACTATAAATTAGTTATACTTAGGACAGAGTTTCACAATTTATGATGATTGGGATGAAGAATAAGAATATTTTTTGGAATTTATAACAAATTGCAATGAACAAGGATGAAGACATGGCAGGGCCACCATAAGAATGCATGAGTTGGAGCTCAAGGAAGCAGAACAAAAGAAAAAGGCATGCATACATTATACACAGGTGAACTCGCAAGCAAGCGGTATTGTAATGGAATTACATTGCTACATTTCTGAAATATGTGAGCCTCCTATGTCATCATCCTTGCTCGGTGTAATTTGTTTAAGGATATTCAAAGTATTGTTTCTCTGCTCAAGAACCACGATAAATTCCACAAATCTATACATTGAGCTGTTGATTTATGTACTACATGTTGTGAACTTATGAAAATCGTCTGGAATGTCCCTTTAACAGGGCGAAACAAAATGGGAAACTAATAAAACATTTCTGTATTTACATAATGCGAAAATTTTTCCCTGCATGTATTAATGTCTTTGTTGTGTGTATTGAAGAAACGAGAAGAAGAAGAAGAAGAAGAAGAAGAAGAAGAAGAAGAAGTGGGCAAGGACGTTATTCATATCTCGGTGGAATGAATTTTGACGGCTATGTCTTCTTCGGGGCTCGCCAAAAATCCAAACCGACGGTCATCAGTAATGACCATGACGTCATAGCCGCAGCGCCACCACCGGCGTGATTTATTGCCCGCTGTCGGCGCCTATCATATTTCCGCGCATTAAAGAATCATCACCCGTCATCCATATTATACACCCGCATTCTTTACAGCTGTCTCGGCTGTGAGTCAGCCCACTCTTTCCATAAATAAATACATATTTTTTTTCTTTTCTTTGTTTGATAGTTGCTGGTATCGATTTTCAGAGAATAGAGGATATTTGATAGGCGTACAAGTGGACCTCTCCTCTTATCGTCCGGAAAAGGAAAAAGCTGATGGGATACATCGTATCTCCCCTGCGGTTTGAATACGACAACGTGGCTTTAACCTCATTTGCTCACACTCTGCCATAAAGACTACATAGGGAGAATTTCATGTCTTATATAAACAATAAACGAAACGAACAAACAACGGTTGCTTTGAACAACAGGATCGGAAAAGAAAGGAATGGTTCAAAAAGTTATGAAGGACACTTCAACAGAATCTGATGCAGCAAGACCTTATTTTTTCTTCTTTATTTAGGAAGCAAATCGTCTGTCATGGCTGTTTAAAATCAATGCCTATAATTACTTTAAAACATGAGAAGAAAATATAACGTCCTCACTCATTATGGCTACTCTGTTACACTTACAACAATAGCTATAAATGCGTAGAATGTAATTGATTCCTTTTTATTTCATTTAAAAGAGAAAAAGGACAGGTTAACCTAGCCCCACCCCCTCCCAATAAACTCCAAATCAAGACGGCGCGATGGTGATTTTTGAAAGAGACCGAATAAGACGATTAGTAAGGATGTCATTTTTGAAAAATGATTAACTACTAGATGTTGCAATAAACATTTCCCACTTTTGATCCTTAATAGTTCAAAAACATACATAATAGCAGATAACACCGAAATTGATATGAGTAATAGCTGAATAGTGTACAATTTTGTTGGAGGTTGTTTAAAAATAAAAGCATAAATCATTTTCGTTAGATTCGATATTCATTTTTCAATATTTATTTCAAAGTTAGGTTTCAGATTTTGCTCTGTTTCCAACCCTCTGTACAAAATGTTAATTTTGCACAGGGCTCAATCAAATTGGTGTGTATGGGAGTGTGTGGTTAATACCCTGACAATGCTCCTGAACAGTAGCCAGGATTGGAATGCTATATTCACGAGAAATTCCACTGTCTCAGCTAGTATTTATTCATCTTGAAATGTAGTGGTTTTTTTTTTCATGTGCATGCATTGTACCCTTTACCATGAATTCAGACTAGCAGTGCCCAGGGCAATCCACATGATTAATAAAGCATTCATGTGCCTTGGGGCAAGAGTCCAGAAGCCTAGTCAGCAGAGCTCTGAAAAGGTGGTATTGATGGTATTCATGTCTATTGTTCAGGGTCATTGTAACAATGCACACACTTTTACACATTCGGTTCTTGCGTAAAGTTCAATTTTGTACAAAGGGTTCAAATCTGACCAAAATCTGGAGCTTAACTTTAAAATTACTCATGGATTTAACGAAACTGATTCATACCCTCATATTCAAATCACCTCCAACTAACTTGTACACTATGCAGCTATTACTCGTATCAATGACAGTGTTATCTGATGTACAGTTTTCGAACTATTAAGGGTCAAAAGTGAGAAATGTTTTTTGTAACACCTAGTACATAGACTGATACATAGAGAAGATGTTAACTCTTTGCACTTTGGCATGTTCATGTTTTTAATATAGAAAGCCAATTTTAGATCTTCCCTTTTCGTGTATGTGTGTGCGTGTGTGTGTGTGTGTGTGTGTGTGTGTGTGTGTGTGTGTGTGTGTGTGTGTGTGTGTGTTGCGTGCAGATGTACGACTGGGTTTTTTTTGCAATTTTTGTGCATTAATTTTTATCATAATCCACTTTTTAATTTTTTATAGTACATAATTCACATGAATGCAAAGGAAAACACTTTCTGCATGATTTCCAACACATTTTCTTGTGATTTTGCTGACATCATGTTTTTCGTGTGATTATTTGATAACTTATCTTATCTGAATGATACTGGTGTTAAAAATGATAAAGCTACATGCTTGTTGCTGAGTTTTTTTAGTGCCCATTTTCTGAGGATTCGATATGAAATAGTTGGTTGAAAGAAAGGACATGAATACGTTTTGTTTAATGTATTATGTTACATAAGTGTGACGAACAAGAAAGAAGTCAACAGAGGCAAGGATTTCTGCAATTTGCGACATCGATGTCTTAATCAGCTTCCTTCCGTCTTTTCAAACAGAAAGAGTAATAAAGAAATAAACATAAACGTGGATGAATGATACGGGATAGACGTAAGGAACAGATAATGAATTACTAAAAACGGAAATATAAAATAACTAAAATGACTCCGCTTCATTATACCTGAGCGAGATTATCATAAAACCGCCTGTGAGATATCAAAGAGCATACACTTCACCAGAAGAGGAATTCAAAGTTTATTTGATGAAAATTTTGAAGTGGCTGAGATGTCCAAAACGACGTAAAACAAACAATCCTAGTAAAAGGTGCGTCCCACCTTTTCTTAGAATAAATTGCTTTGTTGGGGATATCTCAGCCATTTCAAAACCAAGTTTTCATCAAATAAACTTTAAACTCCTCTTAGAATTGCATGCCCCTTTCATTTAAAAAAAAAAGTTTCTCATTATCTCACAAAAACAGTTCGAAACATGAAGCTGCATATCAACCAAAACTATATCATCCCTTTTAACTGGGATGGACAAAGTTTGAACAAAACATTTTTGAAAAATAATTGAAGAATATGGAGCTTATAAAGGGGTATGTATAAATATACGTCTGAATTATACAATATATTCATTTATTAATTGATTGATAAGACAAACATATTTGAGAAGCAGAATTCAACACTTGAATACACGCGAGATGAAGGCAGTAAAGGCAGAGTCAAGCAGTATAGGTAGACGTAAGGACACCCATTAGTTTTTTGTTTTTTTTTTTCAGTAGACGTTATGCAATTCAAAAGTATTCCCAGCAAACAATTATCCAATGTCCCAGACCCTTCCAAAGCCCGAAGGAACAAAGTGCACTTACCTGATATGTCCCCTGAATGACCCGAATCTTTCTCTCTCTTTTTTTTTTCTCTCTCTCTCCCTCTACCCATTTCTACCTTAACTCTTAATCGAATGCAATCGGCAAAGATGAAAGAGATAGCTCCTTTCTTTTCGGTTTTGCCTTTCTCCCTCCCATTCCTACGCCTCTTCCAGCCAGTTATTGACTTAAGGCACAATGGACTGAATCCTTAAGCCCTGGCGCAGACATCAACAAGAAAGGAACATTCCATACCCTTCATAGGCTATTCAGCTACACACATGAGTGGCCGTCCTGCCCCTCGATTTCTTAAGTCTACTTAGCCCACAAGGCCACCGCCGTCTCTCCTTCCTTCTAAGGATGCGCAGACCAAATCGATAGATCTAAGGTTTTTATCATATTATATATATATATATATATATATATATATATATATATATATATTCATCCTTTGCTACGTTTGCTATGCTTTTATATATATATATATATATATATATATATATATATATATATATATATATAAGTAAAAGAATTCGTATATTATATATATATATCTATATATATATATATATATATATATATATATATATATATATATATATATGTATACATGTGATACATTCATGAATTCGTTTGATCGCAACGAATACACTCGAGAATCAGTCCGCACGTATATGGGGCGATGAAATTCTGTTTTCCAACCTTCTTCCCAAGTCTTCGGATATACGAAACATCTTTACTTGCAGGTTTAGGTTAGTACTCTTTTTTTTCCCCACAAGTAATCATCAATAGATATGATACTTTGAATACATGGGATCAGAATACTTATGTTAAACATCATGAAAGATAACAAACCAGGAACTAGTGGTGATGAAGAGCACAATAAGTGTTCTTTTCCCCACGTTATGAGAGAAAAATAAGATATTTTCGTCTTCATAATTTTGCTCCATCCTTTTTGTTTTAATCACCAAAACTTGGCTTGATATATCATATTAATATAGAACTACATCTGCTTCAGATTGTACATTATCATATTAATATTAGGCCTATATTATTGCTCCTATTATTGTTATTATTATATCATTATTATCGTTATCCTTATCATTATTATTATTATTGTTATTATTATTATTATTATCATTATTACATTGTTATTATTTGGGGAGGGGGAGATCATAGTCATCAGGTTTAATAGGCACCCGTGGGAGTAGGTTCTCACGACCTCGTATTTTTTTTTCTTTAATATTTTTCCCATGTTATGGTAGAAAGAAGAATATATATATCACTGCATTCGTCTTCATTTGCTCCCTCTTTTTTTTGTCACCAAAACTTGGTTGATAGACCATAGAACCACACATTCTATTTCCACTTGCAATTTTAAAAATAGGCGGTCGGCAAGCGAGGTTTTCCTCTACGTCCGCTCATCTTGTGAATATGTATGATTACAGCAGCTCTGTGGAAACGAATGGACACAGCTGCGCGTGTAATCTGATATGTAAGGGTACGATCGGCAAATATATTTAGCCGCGTCCTAAACAGTCTGCGTACAATGACACCGGACTTGAGAGCAAACGGCGAGCAAACTACTTTTATGACGTACCCAGGGGCGTCACCAGCTTTTTTTCAAGGGGGGTGCGTTTTGACAGTAAATGTAAACTGTGAGATTTTTTTTTTATTTGATTTATTGGCTCCTGTGTCATCATGCACATTTACACATATATTGTACATATAAAGACAGATAAACTGACCAGAAAGAATATAAATTATTAGTGGAAAAGTGAGCAAAGAAAATGGGATTCCATCGGGATATTGTACATATTACATATGATTGTATACCGAATCTTTCGCTATGAAGGACTATACGGGGGTACATTATTGTGACGGTGTGAGATCCTCGGCGAGGATCCATTCCGCTCCTTCAGTGCGGAGGGTGTGGGAGGGGGATACCACTCCCACTGTAGGAATTTTGTGTAAAAACAAGAGTGTAAAAGTCGCCTTTACAGAGCATAGTGAAAATAAAAATAGGCCTACTATGAAGGACTATTACGGGGGTACATTATGATTGTGACGGTGTGAGATCCTCGGCGAGGGAGCGAAGCAACCGAGCGGGAGAAGGTGTAGGAGGGGGATACCCCTCCCACGGAGGGACTTTTTGTAAAAAGAAAAAAAAAGGAGAATTGCATAACATTATTAAATGCGAGCGAGCGGAGCGAGCGAGCTTGGAAATTTTGATATTTTACAATCCCAAACTGCGGTTTGTAGCTATATTTTTTCGCTTTGGAAATGAAAGGGGCGCACCGGGCGCAACTGCTGGCAATTACTGGCAGCAACATGAGGATAATGGCATAACGATTAAATGCGAGCGAGCGGAGCGAGCGAGCTTGAAAATTTTGACATTTTATAGTCCAAAAACTGCCGTTTTTAGCTCTATCTTTTTGCTTTGGAGATTAAAGGGGGGGGGGGGTGGCGCACCGGGCGCAACTGCTGGCAATTACTGGCAGTAACATCAGGAGAATGGCAAAGCGATTAAATGCGAACGAGCTTGAACATTTTACAACAAATTACCGTTTGTAGCTATATTTTTTCGCTTTGGAAATTACTAGTAAGCATGCAGGACGCACCGGGAACAGCTGCTGGCAATTACTGGCAACAACATGAGGAGAATGGGATAATTACGATTAAATGGGAGCGAGCGGAGCGAGTGACCTTGAAAATCTTGACATTTTACAGTAAAGAAAATCTTCCGTTTGTAGCTATAGTTCTTCACTTTGGAAATAAAGGAGTGGTGGCGCACCGGGCGCATGTGCTGGCAATTATTGGTAGTAACATGAGGAGAATGGCATAACAATTAAATGCGAGCGAGCAGAACGAGTAAGCTTGAAAATTTTGACACAGTCAAAAAACTGCCGTTTGTAGCTATATTTTTTCGTTTTCAAAATTAAGGGGGGGGGGGGGGGGTGGCGCACCGGGCACAACTGCTGGCAATTACTGGCAGCAACAGCAGGAGAATGGCACAACGATTATACTGTCTGTATCACTTCAGTCAATCAATTTTCCTTACAACGTTTTTGTTATCCCAAGGTTAAACACTTTTGTTTTCTCAATTTACTTTGTTTTGATTATGCAACCTTATTCTATGTTAGCAAAGAAGTGAAATGTTTATGTTCTTTTCGAAAAATGAAATAAAGTTTGAATTGATTTGATTAAAATGCGAGCGAGCGGAGCGAGCGAGCTTGAAAATGTTGACATTTTACAGTCTAAAAACTGCCGTTTGTAGCTATTTCTTTTCGCTTTGGAAATTAAGGAGGGGTGGCGCACCGGGCGCAACTGCTGGCAATTACTGGCAGCAAGATCAGGAGAATGGCACAACGATGAAATGCGAGCGAGCGAAGCGAGCGAGCTCGACAATTTTGGCATTTTACAGTAAAAAAAAATGTGGTTTTTAGCTACATCTTTTCGCTTTGAAAATTAAGGGGGGCGCGCACCGGGCGCAACTGCTGGCAATACTGGCAGTTACATCAGGAGAATGGCATAGTGATTAAATGCGAGCGAGCTTGAAAATTTTGACATTTTATAGTCAAAAAATTACCGTTAGTAGCTATATTTTTTCGCTTTGGAAATTACTAGTAAGCAGGGCACACCGGGAGCAGCTGCTGGCAATTACTGTCAACAACATCAGGAGAATGGGATAATGATTAAATGGGAGCGAGCGGAGCGATCGACCTTGAAAATTTTGACATTTTACAGTAAAAAAAAACAACTTCCGTTTGTAGCTATATTTTTTCGCTTTGGAAATTAAGGAGGGGAGCACAGGGCGCAACTGCTGGCAATTACTGGCAGTAACATCAGTATAGAATGGCATAACAATTAAATGCGAGCGAGCGGAACGAGTGAGCTTGAAAATTTTGACACAGTCAAAAAACTACCGTTTGTAGCTATATTTTTCGTTTTCGAAATTAAGGGGGGGGGGGGCACCGGGCGCAACTGCTGGCAATTACTGGCAGCAACATCAGGAGAATGGCATAACGATTATCATCGTCTGTATCACTTCAGTCAATCAATTTTCCTTACAACTTTTTTGTTACCGCAGGGTTCCACAATTATGTTTTCTCAATTTACTTTGTTTTTGTTATGCAACCTTATTCTATGTTACCAAAGAAAGTGAAATGTTTATGTTCTTTTCGAAAAATGAAATAAAGTTTGAATTGAATTGAATTGATTAAAATGCGAGCGAGCGGAGCGAGCGAGCTTGAAAATTTTGACATTTTACCGTCTAAAAACTGCCGTTTGTAGCTATTCCTTTTCGCTTTGGTGTAAGGAGGTGGGTCGCACCGGGTGCAACTGCTGGCAATTTGATACCGGCAGCAACATCAGGAATGGCATAGCGATTACATACGAGCGAGCGGATCGAGCGAGCGTGAAAAATTTTGACATTTTACAGTCACTGATTAGAGACCTATAACGGGGGAGGGTGTGGGCGGGGTATCTCCCTCCCATGCGACGGAGCTTTTGCATTTTCTGAATTGATAATCCGTTGCACAATGAATGAAATATACCTCACGTATAACAGTACGGGCGATAGATAGTAAACACGTGATGCATGTATACCATCAGTGCTGCCAGAGCCGGGGTGCGATTGTTTTTGTTTTTTTGTTTTGTTTTGTTTTGTTTTGTTTTGTTTTTTTTTTGTTTTTGTTTTTTTTCCTCCTGGTGCAAAATAAAAAAAAAATAAAAATAAAAAAGAATAATTATTTAGCGTCCGGCGTTGAGGTCGCTCGCAGACTGAAGCGTTTTTTTTTTTTTTTTTTTTTTTTTTTTTAAGGTTCTGAAGGGGGTGCGTTCGCACCCAGCGCACCCCCCCTGGTGACGCCCATGCGTACCTGAGCTGCATATAGTATTCTGCAGTTGTGCAAAATACAATTACATAACCACCGTTCGTTGTTTTCATTTGGGGACGCCAATAATGGCGAACTGTACGTAAATGCCCTTGTAGTCCATATCACGCACACACAGATTCGTGTAACCATCGTCAATACATTCAGTACACGTAACAGGCGGAGGCAAAGGTACATCACAGAACTATATACACACAGTGTAGAGTGTGTATAGAGTTCTGCGAGGTACATTGTGTGTGTGCGTGCGCGTCCGCCGGAAGATGTCAGAGATTTCGCTGCACCATCATCTTTAGTATCCCCCAGTGTCTCTGCAAGCTAAAAGATGGAAGATCGAGAAAGCAGGAGGCCAGCGCAGGTTCCGTGAATATTGAAACGCTCGGCTCTTTCGTCACGCACAAAAATGCATTATGCATGTAGCTAATTAATTTTTCTTTTTCGTCCTCGACGTCGACACGGAGGCGGAGAGGGGACGAAACCCGCGCCATTCGATGTAGGATACTCTCCTGCGGCCGACGGCACCGGTCGCAACTGCTCATAGCCGACGGCTCGGGAGGAGATAGAGAAACCAGCAACGCCGAAATAAAACAGGAAATACATAAGGCCGCGACAACAACAACAACTTCGAGTATTATAGTATAGGATAAGCGGCCTGGCCATGTGCAACAGTGGAGAGACTTGCTGCTATATCCAATAGTACGCATTACGCATGCTCTCAATGCACTGCACTGCATGCATGCTGTGCGCCTGTGCAAGTGATTGTGAGTTTCAGTGAGCATTGGTGAGCTGAAGATATTCGCGTTATAAGACAACATTTTCTGCATCATAAGCAATGAAATGCATCAAACAGTCGCCGAAATTAATCATTTAGGTTTAATCGACCCATGTAAGTATTCCTAGTAGTTTTTGTTGAAAAATTAAGGAAATATAGCGCCGAAACGGCACCCGTTTTGTACAACTCCTCGATCTGAATGCGAAAACGGCACAGCCCCAACGCTGCAGGTTGGGGCTGGTCGCAGTTAGTACGTAGCTAGCCCGCGCTCGTAATTCGATTTTGGGTCGGGTTGACCCGGTTTAAGAATTGATTTTAAAACGATGATTTCTCTCTTTTATCGAATGGTATAGACAAAGAGCAACAGGTGAGGTATCTTACTGTTATAACTTGTACTTGAAGTCATATTGGACCTGTTTCATGCAGTTTTGATTTTCGTGGGTTTGCAAATGTGGGCTAGTACCTTTAAAGGTTCATTTTTCCTACCCAATGCCTTAGAAACTAAAAAAAAAAAAACTGAGCCAAATAATCATCCTGAAAGTTGAAATACTGGGCAGTCAATTATATCTGACACAGAGACCACATCATGGAAAAAAAAAAGAGTTCATCAAAGATGCCATGGGATTTTAATACTGTCCCCCGTTACTCACAACAGATAGCCTCACTCCATTGTATGTATTAGAGCAACGGGAAAAATCAGAGATAAATTATTGATGATTATTACGTAGACTCTAATATTTCAATTATCCTGATGGATCTTGTAGGTTTGCTTCACTTTACTGTATTGCATGTTGTCTGCTCCATCACTGGAAAAGGAAATGATAAATGTACAATTGACAATTTTGAGAGATTATGCTCTGCAATTTGTTGCGAAAAAACAGGAACAACTAAAGGTCTACTTTTCATGTCTTTCATGGTGCTGGCTGAAGTTGAAAATTTGAGGATGTCTCCAAGAGCAGATGGACCAAGAAGTATCTAAACCTTGAATCAGGCAGAATGTCCTATGACACAGTCCGTGCCTTCCAGAAGTTTGGCGTGGATGACTTCAACCAGGACAATTTCCCGCTTTACCCTCGTAGAGACTTGATACAATATATCCAGAGAACGAACCTCGTAAACTCTCACAACCTAATTTTTGCCTCTATTACATATAGATATGATATACTATATCATATTATAGATATTTCAAAGGGTATGCATAAATTGTTGAATTATTATAAAATGCTTCGAGCTTCCTACACCAACGGCAGCCATAGAATTCATTATCATGCTCAAGAGCAAGAAATGCAAAAGTCATTATTTCTGGAAGAATTTAGAACTAATTCTCCCCTGTGTACAGCTTTAGAGTACTGTTTCTAAACATGTGCAGGGAATGAGCCTAGAAAACATTTCATTATCTAAGTGACCATCCCATGAATTATTAAAGTGTATAGGGCTAACATTGCAAGTTCTTTCAACCAAATCGTCTAAATGGGGCACCCGCACACAGTTATTAAGAGGGTTTTTTAAAATTCATTTGTTTTTAACATCAAAATCACATGATTTCCTGTTCACAAGTTTTACACAAACGCTATGCTTTTAAAGGAATGTTTCACATGGCAGCCTTTTTGCATTTCAACACAACATTGTACCTACAGGACAGGAAACACTTCCGCTTACGCAATATTCAATGAAATAATTTACTTATACATGAGTGTTTCACCATGCTTGGGTTTTGCAGTTAAAAGATCTTACAGCACTAAATATGGCCGAAATACATCTTGAATTTCAAGAGTGGCGACCAATACAAATAATCACTTATTACAGAATGTATAGGCCCTGTGTGTGTGTGTTTTAAAGAATGTACACTGTATGCCACCATAAACATTTATGTCTAAAAGTTGCTTGTAACGAGAGATATTAGTTAAAAAGCAGCAATTTTGAACTTTTAGAAGGCAGCCTTGAAAGTGATCTGCAATTTTAGGGAGGGGAAAAGTGCATCTGAATGTTCAACTTCATGAGCCCGCCTTATGCCCGAAATGTGAACTGTCTGTATTGCGTACAACATGAGATATGGGTCAAAATATACATTCTGGTATGGCGGCCATTGTGAATTTCAAGATGGCCACCTTTAATATCAAAATGAACCATCGTTTCAGAAAAAGATGTTTCAGAATGTCTGACAACATACGCATGCTCTCTGCCCCAAATTAGAATCTTACATAATGCATACGATATGAGATAGCGGTCCAATTACATTTGTTATGGTAGACATTTTGAATTACAAGATGGCCGCTATCGGAAAATGACCCATCATTTAAAAAAAAAAAAATGTATATATTAGCATGACTGACATCATAAGCATGCTTTTTGCCCCAAATTTATTCTCTACATAATGCTTACAACCTGAGATATGGGTAAAATATATGTAGCTATGGCGGCCATTTTGAATTTCAAGATGGCTGCCTAAAAATTGTATCAAAGCTATCTACAATATTACAAAATGGGGTATCAGTATGTCTGACATCACAAACATACTTTTTGCATCAAATCTGAACCTTCTATATGATGCTCACATTATGAGAATTGGGTCAAAATACAGTTTGCTATGGCGGCCATTTTGAAATTCAAAATGGCGACTGAAGACGTGGTCGCAAAAAAATGGACCCAAAGTTTTTTGGATTCAGCACCCCCAAATTGACCAAGTTAGCTAAAACAAATCAATTTTGGCACGAAAATCTTACGGAACCCAATATTTCGACATAGTAGACTCTACTATATAGCCTGTACGCTGCTGGTCCTGATCACTGGACCGATAATAAAAGGTGAGCCGGGCCTCCCATTTTCCAGCGGTGGTTATTCCACCCCACCCACCCCCTTTTTTTTCTCTCTGGCCAACGGGCTATCCTTGTGTTCTCGTAATCTTCATGGAAGTCTTATTCGAATTTTGACTGAACAACTTGCGCTAATTATGTATGTATATGGCTTAGGGAGTGGAAGTGGGGGGGGGGGGGGGGGACGGGACGGTTATGCATAAAATGTGTTCTGTGGTTTAGTGCACGTAGGGCTACGTCTGTGATATATTCTGTAGATGTACATACACGTACATGTACATGTAATCATATTTATATATCATGTGTTACATACCGGTATCATGACCAGTCATACGTCTGCCCCGATAATCCAGGTTGTGAAAGGCGATTCTGGTTTAAGTACGCAACCTTTACATGCAATTGATTTTCTTTCTTTCTTTCTTTCTTTCTTTCTTTCTTTCTTTCTTTCTTTCTTTTTTGGCTTGATCGAAAAGTTGAAAGCTATAAAATAACTCACGATACATACTAGAGTGTAAGATTTTTTTGTTCCAACGAATTGAAATTTGATGATCTAAAATGGAGTGACGTTCGAGTGATTTATTTTCTCGACGTTCGTAATGTCTTTTATATCCCAGTTTCGAATATTACATGTATTTTAGTTTTCCACTGCTCCTCTCGAAGAATTTTACAATCAACATGAGAAGTAGAGGGTTTTTTTTAACCCACTGAGGTTATCGAAGGCAAAAAAAAAAACGCACATGCATACATTGTACACGTAAAACATGATAAACATGGTTACATGTTTCAGTGAAGTGTGTGTGTTTGTTAGTTTATGTGTATGTAGATGTCTTTATAATTATAAACATAATTATTATAAATATAGTGAAATGGAATAATTTTCACAAATTATGAGCACAAATATCTTAGTGTTTATATTATCCTTGTGAGTAAGGTATCTGCTCAAGTGCTTGCTTGTATCTATGTCTTTTGCTTCTACTTTGGGTTGATCAACTATTTTAAACGCTGGAAGAGTTCCTGTGCGGGGTGTTGGTTCAGCTTTGTGTTCTAAAAGAAATCAAAGTATTTTCTAGTCGAAGTCACTCGATCGTGTACAAGTTTCCAGGTACCATTATAGGGCACTAAAAAAAATCACACACACACACACACACACAGACATATGTATATATATATATATATATATACATACCTTGATTTTACAAGGCGCTAAATTCTTTTTTTTTCAGTAATGGATTCATAATGTGCATGTGTTCATTAGTAAGAGAGAACTCATCACGAAATACGTTGTAGTTTGCTCTCCTTGTGCAATTTCTTCCATCCGCATCACATTAAAAAAAAATCTACCATAGTGCAAAACGTTAAAGAAATCATCCAAGATACAGTCAGTTTAGTAGATAAATGAATATTCATTTTAATAATCCCAGACTATTAACGTTAACATCGTTTGGTGAGTAAATATAAATATCAAAACTCTAGTAGGTTCAATACAGTTATGGCAGAATGGTAAGTACATTATTTTATACTCTGAAGAATGGTAATATAGCATGATCATGTAGATTATTTTGAAAGAATTCTAAAGCATTTTGAGAATAATAGATACATTTATTCATAAACATGAAGGTCTGAGAAGATTAATCTGCAAAATACAGGTTCAAATCTTTATCAATCGAGTTGAAAAGACGCAAATTACTGAGACCGAAAACAGAATTTTTTTCGTAATAGTCTGTGATGCCATACCACCTAGTACACATGTGTGAAGAATAACAAACACTTAACAATGAAATAATAAACACACTCCATTTCGTTCCTATAACAAACTTCCCTTAGTTGTTCGTCTGTTACACATGGATAGTAGAAAGCAATATTACGGAAGTCAGTTACATGATTCAAGTACCAACTCTTTTGGCTCCGGAACTATTTGAATAGATAAGACTGCAAACAAACCTTGAGAAACTGCAAAGATTCACTGAAGTGGTGGTGTCATACTATGATAAGTCAAGAAGAGTAAAAAGTACCGGTCCCTGGTATAACCTTACGACGTTACTTTGTTTCTCCACAACCGGGGCACTTTTGAAAACATCATTTCGTTTTATTCAAACATTATTAGGATGATTCGTTGTATTCAGCATTGTTCAGCAAAATTACGCTTTTTCGTTTAGCATGTTTTAGGTTACCAGTCATCGAGGTCTTTCTCATATCCTAAGTTCTACTGTTCCTCGAAATCTTGAAATCTTGTGTATTATATAATCTTTAATTATTTCTTCACAAAGACTTAAGTTCTTATAGTTGTACTTATAGGCCAAGGTTGATAACCCAGGATATTAGGTGCACCCAATATGAAGAATAAGAGTGTAGAATCATGCGAATTCAACATCCATTATTCCGGTGGTAGACACGAAGATATTTATTTCTCCACACCTGCAGTAGCCGACGCTTTCAACAGTTTAACCAAGGAACAACTGGAGGAGGTATTTACCCCCTTGGTTTATCCAGTCATCGCTGAACTTCTGGCTGATCTCCACGATATCAGCAACTTTCACCTCACCTCTCAGAACGTCAGCTGCATATAGTCAATTTAAAGTGGAAAGCAAAACATAATCTCAGTCTGGAGTTGACTGTTGTTATGCGACATACATAGAAACACACACAGATCCTTCATGCGTTCTCAACGGATTTTTTTTTTTTTTTTTTTTTTTTACTTGCCATAATCGTTTACCATGAACACTAGTTTTAGGTCCTTTATTTCAAAACATACGTCGAAAAGCAACTTGATGTGTAACTTCACTCTCAGATTACGTAGGCAGCGTACACCACGATCGCTCGGAAAACAATGAAAAAAGCGCGTTGTTCTGGGCAGCTTATGAAAGGCGACGACGACATCCTACAGAAACATGTTCAAACTAAATTATATAGGTAATTGGAAATAAGTCAAGTACGCCTTTCCTGTAACATTGATGTTATTTGGTTTAATAAAGTATCAGATTATCAACATGGATACGAAAGTACGTTACAAAATGTCGAGATTATCGTGCAGATCGTAACGGATACACTAAACACTGGGACTGTATATAGCATACCGCTAAGCGTTATGTTTACAGTGAATAGGCTTATATAATCTGAATCGTCTCGTGATTTTTTTTTATTTGCCCCCGCGCAGGCGGACGATTGCCAATGAGGTTGACGTCATGGAGCCTCGTCCATATACAACAAAATATTAATATGCATTGCTCAATTTTATTGAAGGGATGGTTTTGAGGTGTATTTAATAGGCCTACAGATTAATAAATTTCATACCTCTATCTATAGACTCTTATTAGGCGAAAAATCATAAAGTGGGTCTACGAAGCATGTGTCACACACTCATACATGCGACCACTATATCCATTTGACAAAAAGTAGAACAGTCAAATATGTCCGCTTCTTATTTCACCGTGTCGTTAAGTTTCGCATTTAACTTTATTTGAGGACTAAATTGTTATCAATAACAGTGCGGTGTAAAGTTATTTCCTCTTGCCAAGTAAGTAATTTTTAAAGCAATTTTTTTAAAGCAATACAATTGTAATTGATTGCACATGAATAAATTACAACAGAGCAGAACAAAAACATGGAGAATTGTTATTTTAAACTAATTTTGTTTTTCAAATCAGTTAACTGTCCTTAAATTCTCTAGTGTTTAGAGCGTGAATAAACAATGCGATGAAATACCGAATATCGGTCATTTCCTTTACGTATCGTAGATAAAGCCCTACTCTGTTAGGTATTATCATATAATTTCATAATAGATATTTCCAAATATATATCACATCTGCGTTTCTTAGGATCAGTCTAAAATTACCTGAACAATAATACTCGATATTTAATTTGTGTCGTGGTAACCGGATTATGATAGGAAAAACCAATGACTAGTCAATTTGAAAAATAGAAGTGGAACGAAACGGAGACCGACCTTTTGTGTAAGCATTTCGGCTGCGATGGCGACAAGCAGTAAATGCGTCTGTTGAAAAGATTATTACAAAAGATTATTCTCATATTATTAAAGATGATTTATTATTTCAAAACATGATGTGACTTGCTATGATGAAAACCTGATAAAGATTGACTACTACCCACTTGTGATAAGTATATCAGATGTATCGTTTTCTAGTCCAAAATCTCTGTTCTCATACAATAATAAAAAGTTAAAGTTCTGTTAAAATCGGCTGTTAGAGATTAGGTAGATTTGGTAGATTTGGTAGATTATAGAAATGTAACATAATGCAATGAATAATTTTGGGGGAAAAAATCTCCGAGGACAAAAAGAAATGAGGCTTTCTCATTTATTTCAAACTCTTGTCAAACAGTATGGGTGCAAAATGTGACGAAAACTCCTTGACTTTAAAAATTTGGCTTGGAAGATTAAACAAAATAAAGAAAACAGATTTGAATTATCATATTTATACAAAAAACAACCCACTAATTTTAGTTTTCTGTCATTTCAGGGGTCTACAACCCAACTGACTTTACAAATTACATGTACAAGATGTTCTTTACTTTTTCATTTCAGAAAATAACCTTTCTTTTTTGTTTCAGTTGATAGTTATGTAATTTATTTATTTTGTAATATTATGCAGATTGTTTGAAAAGGCAAGATGACTTACCGGTGTCCTCAATGAACAGAGAACCAAGGACCAGGAGAACCAAACACAGGATCACAAGTTTCTGCATTCTGATATCAGTCGATGCCTCGGCAAAATAAAGAGTCCCTCGCCAGGTAACACAAAATACGTCTCTTCTCAGGCAGTGTCAAATTGTTTGTGGGTGCATGCTGTTTATGTGACCTAGCCTATGCTTTCACAAGGTACAACCGCACTACTCTACAAGCACCTTGACAAGGATATTGTCGTAGGGCAAATACTATAAATAACATTATATTGCTTGCACTGTATTGTTAACTCCTTGCACTATTATTGCACCGAAGGCCACATGGTTTTACATTTTCAATGATAACGATAAATGTAATTATTTGTTCGTGCGAGGTTTTGTCTTTACGTTTTCAATGATATATAGTATACTCTCTAAAAAAAATCGAGTGAAAATATTCACTCTTGAAAGAGTGAATGCAAAAAAAAAAGAGTGAATTTAGAGTGAAATTGGAGTGACCTCAGGGATCACTCGAAGATTTTGGAGTGATCCCTGACGTCACTCTAAAACAAGGTACAACCGCACTACTCTACAAGCACCTTGACAAGGATATTGTCGTAGGACAAATACTATAAATAGCATTATATTGCTTGCACTGTATTGTTAACTCCTTGCAATATTATTGCACCGAAGGCCACATGGTTTTACATTTTTAAAGAAAAATGTGATTATTTTTTCGTGCGCAGTTTTGTCTTTATATTTTCAATGATATGAATAAATTTCATTACTTGTGTGTGGGAGTGTTTTTTTTTTTGGGGGGGGGGGTGTCTTTCTCTCCTGTTTGTTGTTAGTGGTGGTGTGGGGGAGGCAATAATTTGCCTAGAAGTCTTGTTAGTTCAGCAAAATATTACATATCAGTATTTCATATGATGAATCTACAGAGTACGAGCTCTGCTTTTTAGCAGCCCACTCCATGTCCAATATTTTTTTATTCATCACTTGTCGTAAAGGTCAGAACATCAACTGTATTAATTTTCTGTTCACAGTATTCTCCATGATTCCTCGCATTATTTGTTTTTTTTTTGGTAAATATGTGTATTCAAATACTTATCTACCATTGGATCTTAATTGAAAATGAAATAGATGAAAGAAATCAAGATGACAAATGAAATTGGTCAGCTGTAGGTGATACTCCATGACAACACGCTGCTTACAAACCAAAACAAGATGACTTGTGTAACTCAGATTAGGTGCTTCCCCAGAGACTACGGTAACAGAAGTTTCAAGGTGTTTCTTGGGTCTGTTTACATGGGTTATGGGTTCCACAGAGATCAAACGCACTAGACACTAAATAATGATAATGCCATTGTACAAAATACTGCAAACAGGATTGTTTACATTGCATTGCTAACTGGTGCATAACCTTCGATGCATTCTCATACAAGAGAGGGAAAATGTGTTCCATGTTTTCAATGTCATAAGTGACAAAAACGAAATGATCGGTTGGTTCTGGCAAAACAGCAAAAATAGTTAACACAAGACGATCTCTCTATATAGAAATGAAGGCCACCGGTTCCCATAATTTATACCGAGATGATATAAACTGTTCTACGTTAAAAAGGGGCCACAGAATGTAAGTAATTATGGTTAAATATGAATTGCGTAAACTATCCAATCATTAAAGTTAAAAGTTAAATGGATCTGCCCTGTATGTACTAAGAATAAGTGGATCTGCAATCTACGTCACTAATAGAGGTGCGAAGTGATGCGTTTTCCCTCCGTGGCTGTTGTTTTTATTAAAAAAAAACACATTTTTTTTTCACTTTTCACTTTCATCATTCATGTCACTTTCATTTTCAAGAAATCGTCGTGCTGTCGGCTAAATTTTTATGTGCGTACACACACACACACGCACACACACACACACACGCACACACACACACGCACACACATCCAGTGCATTTTCCATACAGAGATGTGACAAGGAAAATGTCATATTTAACAAGTGAATCAAGCCTCAGAGCCCTTCTTTTGGTCAGGCAACGATACACTAATGAATAAACAAATTGATATTTTGATTAAATAGATAATGTAGCCTGATACATATATAGGGCTTATGACCATGCCTGCCATGCCATAAATGATGAAAGTCATCGTGTTGATAATCATAATGTCCGAAAAAGCTATATGAGAAGTGAAAGTCCAATTTAAATCGATTCCCCCTGCATTTACTTTTTTTAACTTTTATTTTACTTTTTTTAAAATTTTGAATGTATTGGTGTCGTGTTACTGTTGAATGAGAACATAACATATTTCCCGAACTTAATATCTGCAAAAGAAGAACATTAAGCTCTTTGATTATGCAATTCCATGCAATTCCATTTGCAAGCAATACTCTCGAATCTTATTAAAGTTCAGTGATGACATTTTATTTACATTTCGAATGCCACTGAAATATAATACAAGAAGGGGACCATTTTCAATGCGAATGTACTTTTATTTCATTAGTATTTTCAATAACACAACAAGTTAACAAGAAATTAATACAAAGACAACCTTGAATCCTAATGGAAAAATAAAAGTTTTGTTCCAAGTATATTACTGATTCCCTAAAACGGCTGTCGACAATAGTGTGAATTCAGAATTTGTCAGTGTCATTTCTTCATTTGTGCAATTGTTTCCTGATCAAAGTTGATCGTGATCGTGGTGCATGTTCCCAAATGGCCATAATAGCCCAGTGGTAGTAACATGTATGCTGGTGATCACTGTTATCGAGGCGTGTTCCACTTGGTTTTAAATTTTCCAGACGAGGTATGCCATACTTCACGTGTATTTTCATAATTTCCAAATCATCGATACAGTCTAAAATGTGAATTGTAAATTCACAGCTCATTCTGGTTGTCACAGTTCGATTGCTCTCTCATATGCTGGCTTCTAGCTAAAATCTTGCTTGCTTTTATAATATTATTTTACTATTTGTCAACAAAACACTACCACGAATTAAAGAAATACTGAGCTACTTTTATACTGACCCTCTAATCAATTTAACAATACTATTGCTTCCAGGACAAGGTTTATGACACATGAGACATCCCCCACACCTCTCATCCAAAAGAAAAAAAAAATCTTGCAGGAATTGACTTTAACTTCCATCAGTCCGGGTAGCGTTTTTTTTTTTAAGACGGCACAGATTGGGGCATGGCGCGTGTTAAACCTATGGGAAAAACGTTGGGTTAGGGTTTTTGGTTAGGGTTAGGGTTAGGGTTAGGGTTGGGGTTAGGGTTAGGGTTAGGGTTAGGGTTAGGGTTAGGGTTAGGGTTTGATGGTTAGGGTTAGGATTAGGATTAGGGTTAGGTTTAGGGATAGGGTCACCAATAGATTTTTAGGGTCCCCAATCTGCGCCGTCTAAAAAAAACACGCCGGCCAGCATACACAAAGATATTCGATACTCCACTCTGTAGTCGTCCACGTTTTCGTCAGTCCTACCAGTCATCGATCAACTTCTCGTTGAGGTTTGCGACACGTTGCAAGTGTGCGGCATCTAAAATTGCTCTGGTTGATTGTTAATTTTTGAGATGAGGAAAATAATACTTCAGGTGCATTCCCATTTGAATCTCAATAAGGTGTACAAACAATGAATACCGAGAGCTCAGTATACCAGACACGATTTGATTTGAGTGTGTTCTTCATCTAGGGTTGCCGCATATCAAGGGCATGGCTATCTTTCTTATCTATTGGTTTCTATTACCAGTTGCATCCTTGCTACCTAGTATTTTGTTTGGTTATTTCTAAACAAACAGTTATCGTTAAAGTCAAAAATGTTATGGCTACGATTGTGATAATCCTACCTTTTCTGCAACTACTGTTCTTTTTAGATGTTTGGTTTATAAAATGATAACTCTTCTCCTCTCCCTCACCCACCCCCTCCCCCCCCCAAAAAAAAAAAGAGTCCTGTAACAATTGAATTCAGCTTCCATTACTCCAGTCAGGACTCAAGAAAATATTCATTCCTCCTCTCTGTAGTCGTCCACGGTTTCAT
Source organism: Diadema antillarum (assembly GCF_040938485.1). Classification (NCBI taxonomy): domain Eukaryota; kingdom Metazoa; phylum Echinodermata; class Echinoidea; order Diadematoida; family Diadematidae; genus Diadema; species Diadema antillarum. The sequence goes on from NW_027270896.1 coordinate 3,751,661, forward strand.
CAGTCCTAGAAGTCATCGATCACCTTCTTGTTGAAATTTGCATCATGTTGCATTTCCGCGGCACCTGCAACTTTCACCGCAAGTCTCTCCCCATTGTCTCCTGCATTGTCAAAGATAGGAAACAATACTCTTTTTATACTGTAGTAACATGGTTGGAAGATTTCCTGACATTTTATACAGCAATGCGTAATTTTGCATTATGACGAGTGAGATGGCGTTTAGGAATCTTATAGCTAAAAGTCATTATTTTCCTTCTTGGTGTATGTTGCCTATGAAGTGAGCATTTATTTAAACATCAATTGGAAACACAGGGTTCCTACTCAAAAGGTGGATACATTGTTGTTGTTTTTTCTTTTTGTTTGGCTTTTTTTTTGGGGGGGGGGGGGTTCATGTACAATAGTCACGTGGAGAAAACTCCTCAGAGTTTTCCTATAGGAAAGTTGAGAACGTCCGATTGGCATATTTCATGTCGGAACAACCGGACAGCTATTAAAGATTCCAAAAATGGTATGTTTCTCTTTATTTCGTAATACTTTCTTCAGGCCAATAATATTTCAGGTTTGGCGGCATAGGAGAAAAAAGTTAGTGTTGAGCCTTGGTATAAAGCTTTCCTATCAAGGTTGAAGGGATGGTACAGTATCTGGTGTTGGTGGAGATGAGAATTGGGCTTTTAACTTTTTGCGAGATACCAAGGAAACATTTACTATGATATAGTACAGAGCATACCATTTTAAGAGGAATTCAAAGTTTCTTTGATGAAAATCGGGTTTGAAATGACTGAAACATCTAAAAACAAAGTAAAACAAAGCATGTGGGTCCCACACTTTATTAGAATCGCTCTTTCTTGGATATCTCAGCCATTTCAAAACCAATTTTCATCAAATTAACGTTGAATTCCTCACAGAATTGCATGCTCTTTCATATTTCATACGATGTTTCTCATTATCTCACGAAAAAAAAAATGTTAGAAACGTGAAATTAGGTCTAAACCAAAACTATACGATCCCTTAACAGCTTTGTTTGCTACTCAACTTCCAGATATTGGTTGGTATATCTAATAAGAATTAAGAGATCAAAGCTAAGATGATTTTTTTTCTTTTATTTCATACTCTCGCTCAAATTGTGGCATTCAATTTGTAAATTTTGTTGCATACTTCATGATCAACACTGCATTTAAATAATCCGTGAAAATGCGTTCGTCCATCCATGCATTATCATCTATACCCTTTTGCTTGACGGGAATGAAGTAAACTCGAATTGAATATGATTCGATTAGCAATTACAGATACTCTTATTTCTTACGACCTATACACGCGTATATATTACATCTGTGGGATTTTATACATTTCCAACCTTCTCCTTTACGTATCGTGTAGTCTTATCTTCTCCAGAATAAATTGCAATCACTGTGACGACTCTCCATCACTTACTGGATCATTCTGTGGTCACAACAACCGAAATGGGTCAATTAAAGCTAGGTAGTCTAGTGGTTACGACGCCTGTCAGGTGATCAGGAGTTTCGAATTCTATTTTATGTTTTATTGAATCAAACAAAAATCACAATATTTTCATGCAATTTGAATGATTTACAAAAGTGGGGGTAACAATTAAAAAAAAATGGAAAGAGAGAGAGAGAGAGAGGGGGGGGGGGCGGGGGAGAGAAAGGAGCATGTAACCCTGAAGTCACCAAGGGGAGTAACATTCAACGTGTGGCCAAGGAGAATGAATTTTACAACATACCACACCGACCAAACACTTTCCAGACATAGCTTTAAAAAAGTTTTACAATTCAGTGCACTGGAAACCCGATATGAATACATCCGACATAGTAAGATATACAACATGAGAATACCTTTATAACCCACGAGAGTCCATTGTATTACCTGATCCACAATTATACAAGGATCAAATCTGCCACGGACAATTGACGGAGGTTCGAATTCTGCCTTTATAGTATGTACGCCAATATTTTTTTTTTTTGTTTATCATAGCTGCAACTGAAACGACACAGATTACATGTAATTCGGTGCTTACTTACATCGATGTTTAGGACAATAACTGTTCAAATAAAGATGTGGACCCACCATTCGATGTCGAATCACCACGCATGAAGAACAATCCGCGACGTCTTCTCGATATGGGTCTCTGTGCATCTGTTAAACAGGAAGACATTTCGAGAAGAGATGTGATTAACTATATTGAATTATGATATAATTTTCCCCATGTCGGTATCTTTTTTGTATTTTTGGATTCTATAACGTTTCTTGGACTAAATATATCATTCACAACGTTCCTCCTGTCCTCGTTATGCTCGTGGGTGTAAAAGGGTATCTATAGCTGACACTAGATGGACTGAAATAACGTCACACCGTTTTGATGAATGCACGTCACAAGTTCGACACCAAAGAATCATTTTTATATCTCACGAGTCATCAAGCCATTAGTCATACAACCCATGACTTATACAACCCTCGAATCATACAGCCTATGAGTTCGACACCAACAAAACAAGGCCCATGAGCCCAAAGCGTTATAGAAGAAATCCATCCCAAAAGTAAATACATTTCAAGAGAAATACAAAATATTCCCTGTGCAAAAGGATACAAAATGACAAAAATCGGATAAGAAATATTATATAACGGAAGATATGACATTTTGAAATTTCAAATTTTTTCGGAAAAAATTCCTAGACCAGTCCTGATGAATATTCAAACGAGCGAGTTCATGATTTAATACCCTTATAATTTATCATGTATGCTATAAATGAAATTCTGGTCTTTTTTCCCTTTTTTAAAGCTCATACAAATTAATAAAATCAAGTTTCGATACCAACACATACCAAGATATATCAGAGTTAATGATTGTTCTTTTTTATTTTGGGTGGTTTTGAGACAAGTTTTATATTCATAGGGCCTACAGCTGAAATATGAGATTTTTGTCATTTCTGTAAATGAAGTGAATATGAAATTGTGACAGCATGACATCGTCAACTTGCTGATTTGAATATTCAAAAGGACTGGTCAAGAAATGTCTTCCGAAAAATTATGAAGTTTCAAAATGTTATATCTTCCTTATCCGATTGCCGTCATATTTGTATCAACCTGTAGGGAATATTTTCTCTTTCTTTTTAAGTTTATTCATTTTCGGAATGGATTTCCTCTTTAAGCCCGGTGACGCAAATGTCGCACTCGTGAGTTGTTTTTTCCTATGTGTCGGACTCACGGGCATTCTTTGCCGAGTGTCGAACTCATGGGCTGTATCACTCGTGTGCTGTATGATTCATGGCCCTTTTGTTTTCAGTGTCGAACTCGTGGATGTATGACTGATGAGTGTTGATCTCGTAGTTCTTGGTCTCGTAGGATGACTCCGTCTTGATTCACAGCGTTTTGAGAGATTCAGAGGCGACCAGTTTGTTGCCCTCCTCGGACAGTATACTATAGGAGCTTTTGATACACGACGGGAAGACCGAGAATACGCGGAAGCAATAAGCTGTGACAGTCCCCGTACTCGAACTCCTGCGGACCCGTCCTCATATCTGAGCAGTTTCGCTTTCCTGTGTGGACGGAGGCGTGGCGACAAGATCGCTGATTGGCTGGCTGGCTCAATCGTGCCCAGCATCGGAACCGAACGCTCTTTTGGCCGAGTACCGTTCTCCTTTTCCGCAGGACGGGACGTTTCTCGGATTTGATATGCGCAGAAGCAAATTTTGCACACTTCATACGGCCGCGTCGTGCTAGTCCACTGCTTGCGCGGATCACTGTCTGCGTCCTGATTTCCACACAGTACTGTATACTACAGTCAATTAGAGAGCATACCAATATTTCGTCGTTGATGGCGTTACAGGCATGCGAGTTTGTCGGGAGGTAGCAGCTATAATGCAGTGAGTGGACTCGCAATGCGTGGATTATCGCGACTAAAAGGCTTCGTGCTACAAGCCTATGAGATTGAGGGCCCAAATTTAAGAAAAAAAAAGAAAAGAGTCCCGAATCGACATTACGTCGCGCTTGCAAAAGCTCTGTAGCATAGGAAATACTTTGTTGTTTACGCTTTTTTATTTTGTATGTTATGTGTTTGGTTTATTCAGTCAAAATAGATATAGAACTGCAACAAGTTATAATGTCCAGAGACTGTCATCCAAGTCAAGCGATTTGTTAATCGATAACGGTCTCCTCCATCCGGATACACTTTGACATAATGGAATATATGGACATATTCTTAAAATTTCACATTTGAAGACAATGAGCACTCTTTCGCATATTTTCATGTATTTTTTTGTCATATCGATATCAGTGGAAAATCAAAACTTACTGAAATTAATCTACCACAGGGCTATATTGAACGACGGGTGAAAACAATCAAGATATGTTTAAAAAAAGATATTGGGCCAACCGAATGTATATACCCAGCTTGTTAAGGTAGGATGACTTACCGGCGTCCTCAACGAACAGAGAACCAACCACCAGGAGAACCAAACACAGGATCACAGCTTTCTGCATTCTAGTATCAGTTGGTTGGAGAGTCGGTGCTACGGCAAAAATATACTAGGCACAGCGCTTGTCCAGTAACCAGAAAATATGTCCCTTCCCTGTCAGTGCAGAGTTGTTCCTGGGGCGCTGTCTATTTGGGTTGTATGCTTTCACAGAGCCCACACCCACTGCTCTGAAATGATATTGTCATAACGCAAATACTGCCAGCAGGCTTTTTTCTTTTTACCGTACACTCCATTGTTCACTCCTGCAAATATCCCTCGAAGCTTTTTAACAAAAGTAGAAAGTCATGCGGAAAATGCGTTTTGAATGCCATAAATGAAAGACTGTGCGGTTAGTACTGGCAACGCAACGATATTTCCAAACTTAAACTAGTTTATATGTGACGTGAATAAGTCTCAAGGCCGTGTCACACCTTTCCGGGCAAGACTTGCTTGCGACTTGCGAAGAACAGTTTATGCTACCCGGCGGTCCCCGCAGATGACCCGCACATGACAGAACCTAGCACGTATCACACCCGGTCCTGTTTACAAGAACCGGGTTTTTTTTGTTGACAAAAAAGGCCCTGTCACACCTACCCGGGCGAGCTACGCGGGCTTGTTGCGTGTGGGGATTTTCCGGCACGCAGGACAATTTTTGTGGGCCTACAAGGATTTTGGCGAGTTTCGCGTGCGTCCTACATGCTGGACCCGTGCAATGTATGTTCTACTTACGTGCATTCCATGTGACCTGCGTGTTGGGCGCATGGATGCCGAGTGAGGGCTGACAACCTGGTTAAGGAATCCCTCTGAAGGAATTTGATATGGCAGAATTCGAATGCCATTATCTTGGTCGCAATCGACTCTCAATTAACGAGCAGAAAGGCAGTAACTGACCCTGACCAGCTACACTGATATTTCAGTTTTGACACAGTTCCTTGTCAGTAAAGCACTCGTATTATGCTTGTAGGTGCCCGCGCATAGACATAGATCCAAGGGCAACTTACGTACTTCAGGCGGGTCAACTGCTTGTGACTTGCGGCAGCTACGGGCATCCTACTAGTGTTCTGCGTAGACCTCTGCGGGCAATCCCCGCGGCTCACCCGAAAAAAGCTTTGGTCATGCTAAAAAATTTGCTACGGGTAAATCGGGCTTGTGTGTGTCGTCTGCGTGAAGCGAGCTTTACAAGCAAATTGGATGCATACTGAGGGTCAATTACTGCCCAACCTGGCTGCCCCCTTACCACTCCAATGCACAATTTTCTGGTTTCGAAAAATGTATTTGTGATTGAAAGCCGAATAAATAATAATAATGATAATAATAATACTGCCTTCCTGCTGCTGAGTTGAGCGGCCGAAATAATGAAATTCTATGAGACTTCTGCCATATCACATTCCTTCAGATGGATTCCTTCACCGAGTTTTCAACCCTAACTCACCACCCACGCACCTGACACGCAGGTCACACGGAATGTACGTAAGTATAACGTAAGCAGCACGGGTCCAGTAGGTAAGACGCGTGCGAAACCTGCCTAAATCCTTGTCAGCCAGCAGAAAAAAAAATCCTACTTGCTGGACAATTCCCAGACGCAACAATCCCGCGTAGCTCGCCCGGAAAGGTGTGACAGGGCCTAAACTCGGTTGCCAGTAAATAGGACTTGCGTGCGCAACTCCGGGTAACTACGGGTGAGATACGTGCCAGGTACCAGAAACCAAATTTCTAACAATAATTTCAATACTTTTAATCGCTAACTATACTGTATGAGACTACTAAAAATAAATATATTTCTTTCAAAAAGTCTGTTGCATGAAAACTGCATTTAGCATCTGTTCGACAGGAACTCATCTTATAAGTAATATATTATAGCACTTTACTGTCATATGAGACTGCTATCATTGTCTCTTCACATACCTGAAAAACAATATTTGTGTTGAAAGCCCACATCTAGGGCACTAGTCACTTATATTTGTATGGTAGAACTGTTGCAACACTGAAGAGGCTACCCTGGGTAAATAAGACATAATGATAATCATTATTAGTATTATCAAAGACGTGCGCAACAAGATGACCGACAGGTGTATAGTTATGTCCGATAGTTCGATCGAAAGGGTGGGAGGGATTTCCTTACAGGTTAGTCCAAATATAACATTATCAGTTATTTCTTTCGGTGTTTCTTGCTCCAAATCGTATCCATATGGCTTGCGCCTTTCCCCGATTTTGTTAGTGAGTATTAAATTTCTGAGTACCGACAGCCACTGATCTTACAGAACGCTGGTTGTTCAAATGATTTTCTTCATGCGCTACATGTTGTATGAATGATATATGATTTATATATGTATATATATTATATAGTGAAAATTTTGAGCAAAAAAAAAAATATAGTGTTCCATCGGGATACGAACCCAAAACCTACGGATTACGAGGCCGGTACTCTACCGACTGAGCTATATAGAAAGCCCTAGTTCGGTGTCCTTCCCACAACCCACATTTGAGTCTCTTTGCTCGTGTGATCAGAAGCAGAAACCTACTTTCTTTGCTCAAGGTCTTCACTATTTTATCAATTATTTCCTGGTCAGATATCCGCTTTCTTTGTTTCAATATGTATATAGGTATAGGTTTTTCCTGTTCTTTCTTGCGAGTGTTGTTTCGTTGGTAAGTGTGATGGAGAACAACAATGAGAACCCAGGGAGGGGAATAAAACGTGTCTATCCGGGACACTAGAGAGAGTTTGTTGCCAAAATGAAATGAACAGTTGTGGTAAGAAGGTTCAAGTCTCGGTGTTGGTTCCAGATTGATTGTCGGTGCATGACCTGATTTTGTTGGTGCATGACAGTAAGGAACAACCTAATTGTTACATCCCTCCTCTAGTGTTCAAATTGAATAAAGAACCAACTAACCAACCCCCCTCCAAAAAAAAAAAACAAACAAACAAACCAAAACAAAACAAACAGGACAACAAGCCTCTGCATTGTTGATGTACTCAGCACGCGTCAGTGTGATTAGTGTACATCGCTCTTTATGAAAATCACGATTTAAGGCAAGCCAACATTCCAGACAGATAATAGGAAGTTGTTCTGCATCTATCATCAATAAGCGAATCCTCTACATAACCAACAATAACCAAGAAGAGGTTAAAAGATGGACCGTTCTTGCCCGGTAGAGAGGCTTTCTCTCGAAAATTCTGTCATTTTCTAGAATGCTATTGGGTCTTGCAGAAAATCTCAAAAGTCAGTCGCATCTTCAGCTTTGCATCTTAATCCTATCCCATGTCTACACACAAACACACACACACACACACACACTCACACACACACGCACGCACGCACGGACACAGACACAAAGGTTGGGATCCGTTCACTTAATTTTCGTCACGTCTAGATGCATGCATATACATAAATAAATGTGTTATCATATTTGTCAATGTATACATGTACTTACATATAGATGTATAATAATATTATATGTAATATATGTATAAATATATATAATATATGTATATAATATATATATATATATATATATATATATGTGTGTGTGTGTGTGTGTGTGTGTGTGTGTGTGTGTGTGTAAATGATTCAGCAGCACAAGAAAGAAGAATACAGCTGCTTTCTTTTTTTGTTGGTGGACGTATTAATTTTATTGTTAATATGGATTTCACATTGAATTAAACTCAAATAAAGAATATTGTAAAACAAAAAAGTGTATGTTTGTGGGTGAGTATGTGTTTATATCACATCGCCGTCATCGCTGATCAAAGTCGGTGACTTGATAATTGAGAATGTGCCATGTGAATGAAGTCCAATATGCAGTGAGGGGTTGACTATTAAATGTATACAATGTACATTTTAGAGGAATACACATTATATTGATGTTATATATGATGGAATGAACACATAACATAAACATTCTTACATTATAATCATTATCCACACCAAGCATTGCTAAGAAAAATGGCCAGAAAAAATGCTCCCTCAACATTTGATTGCATCTGCGAGAAATAGTCATGAATTCAGACTTCAGTGGTGTCATTCCAACGACATTTCGACTGCCAGTTATGTAAAAGACAAGGAAAAAAACTGCCATCGATGCAAAAGAAAACTTTACTTTTATTTCATCAGGTTCCTCAATAATATACCGACTCATCAACATGAAATAAAAATAGCACGAAAAAAAAAATTATGAATCCTGATATCAAAGTGAAGGTTTGTCCTGAGAATATCATCGACACCCTTTACAATGTGGTGTATTTATAATTTCATCTGTAATATTCTTTTATTCATACAAACATTATTTCTTTGTCGATTTGCTACATTCTTGCTACCTTGTATTTTGTTCGACTATTTCTAAACAAACAGTTATCATGAGGTAAAAGACACAACAAAATAATATATAGCTACGATTTTGCTGATCGTACATTTTCTTCAATTGCTTTTGTTTTTTACTGTTTGGCTTATAAGACAATAACTCTTCTCCCTTCCCACCTCCCCCCCCCCAAAAAAAAAAAAAAACAAACAAACAAACAAACAAAAAAAACTAAATGCCTCCTAATATTTGACTTCAGCTTTCATTAGTCCTGACAGGTCAAGAAAAAAATATCCATTCCTCCATTCTGTAGTCATCCACGTTTTCGTCAGTTCTAGAAGCCATCGTTCACCTTCTTGTTGAGATTTACTTCATCGTGCATGTCCACTTCATCTACAGCTCTCTTCTCACGCACTCCTCTCTCAGTACTGTCTCCTTCGTTGTAAAAGATAGGAAACAATACTCAATTTACTTTAGAAACATATTACTTATATAAGTTATGGTTGGAGAATTGCCTGACATTACGGTAATTTTACCTTATGACAAGTGAGATGTCGTTAACAAATGTTATCGCTAAAAGCCATTATTTTCCATCTTGGTGTATTTTGCCTATGAAGGAACAATTATTTAAACATCTATTGAAAATGTAGTGTTCCTACCGAAAAAAGGTGATACATTGTATTTCTCTCTCTCTCTCTTTTTCATGTTCAGTAGTCACAAAGCAAAAAATCAACAGTTCGTAAATGCCTTGCAGATTTCCTACTCTAATAGATATTATACTGTATCAAGTATTGTTAGATTTCTATGTTAGAAAGTGAATGATGTACATTGTATAAATATTCACAGTCATTTCAACTAACCATGTAATAATTTTTCTTTTGTATTTAGCTTTTAGTATGAAGATCAAGGTGACCAATCTCGACTAGCACTTGTGCTAACTTTTGGTTTCCTTGTTAACAACAACTTCGTAGAATTATGCTACATGTATCGTTTTAACTCTCAAATATCATTTAATCATGTTATTGTAAAGGAGTAACAGATAAGTATATTTTTTTTCACATAAGTATGAAGATACATTGTGTTATGATTCTTATAAATGTACATGTTCAAAATATTGTTGCTAATAAACCTTCAAACTTCAAACTTCAAACATAGAGAAAACTCTTCAACGTTTTCCTATGAGAAAGTTGGGAACGTTTGATAGCACATTTTTTTGGCACGATCGGACAACTAAGATAAAAAAGATTACTTTTCACCTTTATTTCGTGCTAATGTATTTCATTATCAACGCCAATAACACTTCAGATTCGTTTATTCTAATGGCCATAACTGGCCATCGGAGAAGAAAAAAAAAGTTTATTGAACCTTGATAAAGCTCTTTCCCATCAAGGTAAACAGCTTTGTTTACTACTCAACTTCACGATATTTGACGGTATATTTCAATAAAGTCGTATAGAAGAGAGAAAAGCCAGGGGAGTTTTATTTCATGCCATACTCCTCGTTCAAATTTTGCCAGTCAGTTCGTAAATCTAGTTGCATTCTTCATGATCCACCTTGCAGCAAACGTATTTCAATGATCTGTGAAATTCCGTTCTGCCATCTATGCATTATTTACAACAATTTTGATTGACGGGAATGAAGTATTATCAACCATGTCAACTCGAAATGAAATTTGATTTGATTAGCAATTACATATTATAGATAACATGTCCGGCATTTTATAAATTTCCAGCCTTCTAAACTACACATTGTGTAGACTGCAGACTCATAACACTACCCAATTACAGATATTATTGTCATTTTATTGTTGATGATGCAAGCACACTGCTTAATTTGGGCCTAAACCCGTGCCTCATCTTCTCCAGAATACATTGCGTTCACTGTGAAAACTCTCCATCCCTTGCTATATCATTATGTGGTCACAATATCCAAATGTGTCAATTAAAGCTCTGTGGTTTACTGGATTAAAGGCCTGGCCGGTACCAATCAGATCAATTTGCTTCTTAATTATTTCGATGGAAGGCTTTTTATCAATCAGTTGCATTAAGAACTGGACAGTGATATAGAAATACCAGATACAAGTGGACTCGGGAGATAACAAATAAAGAAATGTGGACCCACCATTCTCTGTCGAATCACCACCCATGACGAGCAATCCGCGACGATCTCTAGAAATGGGCCTCACTGCATCTGTTAAACAAGAAGATGTTTGGAGCCATTATGTAATTAATTTTAACCAATTTGAATATTTATTTTTAAATGTTGGTGTGTTTTTTTTTTTTACATTTGTGAATTATATGACGTTCTAAGACCAATTTTTTCATTCATAAAATTTTCCCTTGTCCTCGTGGGTGTAGGAGGGAACTTACAGTGGCCACAGAATGGATTGAAAATAACGACAGGCCGTCCCAACGAATGAGCGTCACACATTCGACACCAACGACTCGTATGACATCTCCCGAGTCAATACAGTCATGTAGAGCATGTATGACTAATAATGAATGTTGGTTTCGTAGTTCTTAGTTCGTGGGATGACCCCGTCTTGATTTATTATTTTGTTTGTTTTAGTTTTGTGTGTAGCTGTTTGTCTGTCTGTCTTTCATTGTGCTGCCAAACTTTTTGTGCCAAACTTTTTGTGCTGCTTTGCTGCTGTTTTCAATCAATTTTAGCATCGAGCTTTTAATCCAAGAGAGGCTCACACTCTACAAGCATTGTCTTTTTAGTGAGTCCCTCCATTTTTTCACATAAGAGCACTTTGACAATTACTTAACTTTCGTTACCCCAGCAATTATTGCAATGTATCGCTACTGTAAGTTTTTCAATCGTTATTGTTTTCTGTGTACAACTTTTTATGCATTGTTTCTGTCACTCAAGAAAGTGAGGTTTACATTTATATATTATTCTTTTGTGGAGAAACGAAATAAATTTGAACTTGAACTTGATTCACTCTTTGATTTTCAGAGGCTCCAGTTTGTTGCCCTCCTCAGTGAATACAAGAAATACTCAACTATCTCAGTTATTTGTGTATGTGTGTGTGTTGTGTGTGTGTGCTTCCGTTAGTTGAAAGAGAGAGAACTGTAATTAAAGTGATGTCCAGAGGCCGTTACCTATAGCTATTTCTTTACCGATAAGGGTCTCCTCCATCTGTATACACTTTGACACAATTATACCATGGAAAATAATTATGAACATAATTGTCACAGGCAGTTTCTCTTCCCGACCGCAAAATTTTGAAATCAGCAAATAAACATCAAATATATTAATTCAGCATTTGAAAATCTGCAAAAGAAATGTTTTCCCATTCGTTTATGTTTTCCTTGATGGGAAGTTGATTGCTATAAGACAACAAGCTTTAGGTATAGGTGTGTTTGTAAAGAAGGAAATAAATAGCTTCGAGGAGATGTATTGAATCCACCCAGAGAGGGAGACAGGCAGTGTTATGCAATCGTTTCCAGGCAAGGGTGAATGTCAGGGATACTTGCCATGCCAAGACCCGCCCGAAGCTACAGGTTGTATTGCCACAGTGATAGGAGAGAGCCACTCTTCATTTTGACAGCAGAGAGTCAAGTTGTGTTCTGAGAAGCCAACAGGCTATGACCCTCGAGTTCGAGTAGTATTTATTTTGGGAGGAGTTGTGTGCCCACAGTAGTGGTGAGGTTGAGTAGCTTCCTATCAGTTTTATATGCAGCACTTAAAAAAGGTACATTATATTTTTTATGTGGAGAACCGTATTTGAATGTCAGAAAATCTGAGATAGTTGAGATAGATGTGTGTGTCCAGATTCTAAAGAAGAATAACTTAAGTTATTTTTGAATAATTATGGTTGTGATTGAATTGGAATGAGGTTTAGCAGTAAATGTTATTTTATAGAAATATTTGATATTCATGATATATGCATATTGATGTGGAACGACTTATGGAGATAGGGATTTGAACCAGGGTAAAAGATAACTTATCCAGAGGTAAATTGAATTAACCACAGGATAATTCATTGAAAATGTATAAGAGACTTATGAAGTATGGATTATAAATGCGGAATTTATACATGAAATTTGGATACGATTTTCGGGTAGTGGAAATTTGTTCCAATGTTTTAAGGGTCTTATCCCGAGTTTATGCTCCAACCCCGAGTTCCTGTGGTGCTCCGAGCTCGTGCTTCACATCGAATTCGCACTACACATTTGAGTTCGCATTCCACATCGCAGAGAAAGAGGGGTTGTTTCACCGTCATGGTGCCGTCTTAGCAGCCTTGATAAGACGAGCACCACAGTATCTACCCACACTGGGGATGCAGCAGTATGCACGCTGCCTCATGGACGTCAGATGTTCCTTTTGGGCCGCCGTCATCGCACGAGCTGCCATCGCACGTGCCTTCATCGCACGAGCCGTCATCGCACGAGCCGTTAATCACAAGAGTCGCCATCGCGGTTACGCCACTTCAATGACGTCATAAAGTGATAATCTTTAATCGCTGAATGGACAGGACTTCAGTCGTCAATTAATACAAGAAAGTGTATCAACATTCTTTGGAACTCATGAAATAGTTTGATTTCCGGAACTTGATGTTTATGCTGTAACAATTCAGTTGTAATACACAATTTAGTTGTAATAAATGTCATTTTGTAACAATTCAGTTCGTTACGTCATAGCTCTCTTCCATTGGTCGTGACACTAATATATTTGAAAACAATCAGCACTTTTGTGCCTATTTTCATGCGAACATTTTCTGTTTTATCACATCGATTTCTGTTATACAATTTGTGAAATAAAACTTACTGAAACTTAACTTCCACAGTCCACAGAACTCTATTGTACGACAAGTGAACACAGGGGATATTATCCTTTTTTTTTAATAAGATATACCTTGATATAAGGCCCATCAAATGTATTTACCCAGCTTGTTTTGAAAGGCAAAATGGCTTACCGGTGTCCTCAGTGAACAGAAAGCCTACCAGCAGGAGAACCAAATACAGGACCACATGTTTCTGCATTCTGGTATAAATTGGTTGGAGAGTCGATAGTTCGGCTAATACATAGGAAGACCGCCTCTCCAGCGACCGAAAATATGTTCTGTCAATTGTCAGTGCCAACCTGTTTCTAGGGTCGTTTGGGCTATATGCTTTCACAGAGCTCAAACGCACTACTCTAAAATGATATCGTCATATTCAAACGCAAATGCTACCAGCAGGCTTTTTTTTACCGTACATTAGATTGTTCACTCCTGCATATCCCTCGAAGCTTTGTAACAAAAGCCAAAAGTCATGCGTAAAGTGCGTTTTGAATGCCATATGATAATAGCAGAATGACTGTACGGTTGGTACTGGGCTCACAACGACATAAACTATAATGTGACACGAATTTAAGTCGCAGGTTCCATCTTCAGTGATGAAATAGCGCCCATTCGGCAACAAACATAAATGGCTTAGTTGGTCTGCGTGTGTATTTATTGCGTGTGTGTGAATGCATGTGTGTATGTTTGCGCATCAAATTACTGTGGGTGCATTCCTACGGTCTTTTCCTTTTAATTTCTATTCTGGATTCTGCAGACACTGCGATACTCGCTATTATTGAGCAGCACATTACATCTACCAAGCTGCACCGGGATCACTCTCGAATTATCGAAAACAAAATACTTCTCTATATACTTTTCTACATTATCCTCTGGTCAGAATCACAGAATTATGATAAGGAAATATCAAAATTAATCTACTTGAATAATAAAGAAAGACGAAATGGAGACCGACCTTTTGAGGCAGCATGCAAGCCGATGTGACGGCGACGTCTGTTCATAAACGCATCTGTGGAGGTGCGTAGAAAGGAATGTTTATCAATACCATACATAATCTGACTAACTTTGAATAAAGACTAACCAAGTCACATAATCATATCAACCCCAACGTGGGTAACCATGTATGCTTGTGGATATTACAATATAATATTATGCCATCTTGGTTGCAAAATAAGATTAATGTTCTTAATATCAATTTTTACATTCAGAGACAAAAGCGAGTTTATGTATTATACCAGAGACTCCAACTCTCCCGTTTTCGACGGGAGATCTCCCGCCGAAAACCCAATTTTGCAAAATCTCCCGTTCTCCCGTTTGAGATTTAATTTCTCCCGCCCTGGCTCAATGTCTCCCGTTGGAAAGTATTTCTTACTTATTGCTATCGTATGTTGCAAGAATAAGCCTTAGATAGCACCAGAGAGCATCTGTAACCCTAGGAACTTCGCACTTCGCACACATAAACTTGGAGTCTCCCGTTTGCTAGGGATTTCAGGCGGGAGAATCTCCCGATCTGAAGGTGCTTCGGGTTGGAGTCTCTGTTATACATTACAGAAATCGGATGTCAAGGAACAAAACGGGAAGGAAATCTTTCAAAACATAAATAAATAAGATGATCTCGTTTATTCTAAGTGCAAAAAAGATCGAAAACTTTACAAGGTAAGGGCACTATGGCTCGCAGGATATTCCTTTTCTCCATGTTTAAGCAAACATATACTACAATATTTACCACCTAAGTGGATTAATAGTATTGGCGATCTGTCGTATCTTGCCAAAAATGTAACACTGTTTGATGAGAAACTATTTTTAAATCAATGAAATTAGATAAGTATAGAACTGTTCCTTTTTTATATTTCTATTTCAATAAAATCACTTGTTTTTATCTGAATCTACCTAGCATCTTGGATTTTTTTATTGTCACACTTTCCCAAACTGATCACTTTTAACCTTATCAAACCCAAATCTTGGGAAAGCTACTTTTATCTTTACGTAATGACATCATGTCAGTCATTTTTTCTAAACTTTTCCGTAATTTATTTTCAATTCACTGTTTTATTTTTGCTCCTTTTTTTCCATACCACTTTTTCTAAGAATACAAAACTCTTTATCATTCACATCAACTTTGCAAAGAACACAACTTCGGAATTAATGCACTTTTCAATTTTCCCCAGAGGTATTCTCAATCTGTAGATGGCATGTTATGCCCTATTTCAGAAACGGTAGAATTTATTTATAATGCAGTTACTTCAGCTGTGACGGTGTGCGTACAAAGAGAATGGAAAATGCAACTCGAATCACATGACTAAAGCATGAATTTGAATAATTCTGAACGCGTCACGCTAGAATTAATCATGACATTCAAACGGTGGAACCCACAGTACTATTGTTCACGTTTCTTCATAGCAATGTTTCCAAACGTATCACTTTCTTTTTTTGAACTGAATTCGGAAGTCTTTACAAGTAATTTCAATTTCACCTTGAAGTCATTTGAATGGGAAGACTTCATTAGATTCTCGGGACAGAGATTTGTTCCTATGCACTGGACGTACTGACACTTAATCTTACGCAGATGAAGATTAAATACCTTGTAAATATGAGTCTGACATTAAATTTGTCCTTTTTATCTCACAGGTAACTGTCATGTGATTGCAGTATGCACTATAAATGGCGAAAAGAGCATAATATCATGGTCAATTAAAAACGATATATATATATATGAGACATACGTGTATAAGATAACACAAGCCACAATGCTGGAGTCGTAAAAGCAATTCTTCGTTTTAGAAATGGGTTCGCGGTTCGGAAGATTGATTTCCCTTAATACTCATACATAGGATTTGAGCATTTAAAGTGACTTGGCATTTGAAATGACGAGAGAGAACACTAACACGATGGTGATACAATAATGTGATTTAGCCTCTGGACTTTTTAAACACGTATAATCGAATCCAGCAAGGTGTGAGCGTTTTTGGAATAGTTATCCACAACGTTTTCCAGTTTCTGGTGGTTTGTGCTAAAGAGGTTACCATTACCCGTTGGAACTTTATTATGACTGGTGAAATACTTTTATGGAGAGATATTGAATGAATGCCAAGTATGTTTAGAGAGGGAAAGTGCCTTACCGGTGTCTTCAACGAAGAGAGAACCGACGACCAGGAGAACCAAACACAGGATCACAAGTTTCTGCATTTTAGGATCAGCCTCTCGCAGAGTCGATACCTTCGGCAAAATAGAGTGAAAACTTTTCACGAGGGAACAGAAAATATGTCTCTACCCAGTCAGTGTCGAGTATTATATTCTAACATAATATTGTTTATGTAGTGGTGTTACGCTTTTTCAGAGTTCGGTTGGCGCTACCCTGAAATGATATTTGTATAGTTCAATAATATTCTTTCAACCGGTTTCAAAGGCATTCTGTGCATTGTTGACTCTTGTCATGGAGGTGCAAACAGGTAACCTTCCTATTCTTGAATATCCCTCTAGGAATTTTCACAGAAGTCAAACGCCATGAGGTTAATGTGCATTGCCTTGAATGTCATAAATGAATGGCTCAGCGGTTGGTACTGGCAAGTGAACTATTTACGAACCAGGCCAGATGAAACGTGAAAGGAACAACCGTCACAGTTTCCCATAATTCATGGCAAGGTATATTGTTTATTCCTCCTTCAAAAAGGGGCCCTAAGCACTCTGAGGAATAATGGCTTGACATCTAGGCCATACCGACAGATCATCAAACCATGACAAAGTTCAAAATATATTCACGCCCTCCAGACTGGCGCATTATGTTTGACCTTATACAGTACCTACGATCAACTAGTTCTTTGCAATATATTTTACCAGAATTCAAGTACTTGCATATGTCAGTGTCATGAAACCAGCCACGCAATCGCCTGTCATTTTAACACATACACAAACAGACACACACACACACACACACACACACATACACATACAATAATAATAATGTCAGCAGCAACAACACGTTTTTTAATGAGATTGTCTGTTATTTCTGTAGGCTCCATTAATGTAGAAGTCATTGAAGTGATCAAACTCCTGATGAAAGTACTAATTTCATGTATGTTACGAAGAGCAAATACCAGAGAATTGCTGGAAGAGGCTGAATACTCGATTGCATTAGATGATTAACATTTACCAAACCAGGGGCGTCACCAGCTTTTTTTCAAGGGGGGTGCGTTTTGACAGTAAATGTAAACTGTGAGATTTTTTTTTTTATTTGATTTATTGGCTCCTGTGTCATCATGTACATTTACACATATATTGTACATATAAAGACAGAATAAACTGACCAGAAAGAATATAAATTATTAGTGGAAAAGTGAGCAAAGAAAATGGGATTCCATCGGGATATTGTACATATTACATATGATTGTATACCGAATCTTTCGCTATGAAGGACTATACGGGGGTACATTATTGTGACGGTGTGAGATCCTCGGCGAGGATCCATTCCGCTCCTTCAGTGCGGAGGGTGTGGGAGGGGGATACCCACTCCCACTGTAGGAATTTTGTGTAAAAACAAGAGTGTAAAAGTCGCCTTTACAGAGCATAGTGAAAATAAAAATAGGCCTACTATGAAGGACTATTACGGGGGTACATTATGATTGTGACGGTGTGAGATCCTCGGCGAGGGAGCGAAGCAACCGAGCGGGAGAAGGTGTAGGAGGGGGATACCCCTCCCACGGAGGAACTTTTTGTAAAAAGAAAAAAAAAAGAGAATTGCATAACATTATTAAATGCGAGCGAGCGGAGCGAGCGAGCTTGGAAATTTTGATATTTTACAATCCCAAACTGCGGTTTGTAGCTATATTTTTTCGCTTTGGAAATGAAAGGGGCGCACCGGGCGCAACTGCTGGCAATTACTGGCAGCAACATGAGGATAATGGCATAACGATTAAATGCGAGCGAGCGGAGCGAGCGAGCTTGAAAATTTTGACATTTTATAGTCCAAAAACTGCCGTTTTTAGCTCTATCTTTTTGCTTTGGAGATTAAAGGGGGGGGGGGGTGGCGCACCGGGCGCAACTGCTGGCAATTACTGGCAGTAACATCAGGAGAATGGCAAAGCGATTAAATGCGAACGAGCTTGAACATTTTACAACAAATTACCGTTTGTAGCTATATTTTTTCGCTTTGGAAATTACTAGTAAGCATGCAGGACGCACCGGGAACAGCTGCTGGCAATTACTGGCAACAACATGAGGAGAATGGGATAATTACGATTAAATGGGAGCGAGCGGAGCGAGTGACCTTGAAAATCTTGACATTTTACAGTAAAGAAAATCTTCCGTTTGTAGCTATAGTTCTTCACTTTGGAAATAAAGGAGTGGTGGCGCACCGGGCGCATGTGCTGGCAATTATTGGTAGTAACATGAGGAGAATGGCATAACAATTAAATGCGAGCGAGCAGAACGAGTAAGCTTGAAAATTTTGACACAGTCAAAAAACTGCCGTTTGTAGCTATATTTTTTCGTTTTCAAAATTAAGGGGGGGGGGGTGGCGCACCGGGCACAACTGCTGGCAATTACTGGCAGCAACAGCAGGAGAATGGCACAACGATTATACTGTCTGTATCACTTCAGTCAATCAATTTTCCTTACAACGTTTTTGTTATCCCAAGGTTAAACACTTTTGTTTTCTCAATTTACTTTGTTTTGATTATGCAACCTTATTCTATGTTAGCAAAGAAGTGAAATGTTTATGTTCTTTTCGAAAAATGAAATAAAGTTTGAATTGATTTGATTAAAATGCGAGCGAGCGGAGCGAGCGAGCTTGAAAATGTTGACATTTTACAGTCTAAAAACTGCCGTTTGTAGCTATTTCTTTTCGCTTTGGAAATTAAGGAGGGGTGGCGCACCGGGCGCAACTGCTGGCAATTACTGGCAGCAAGATCAGGAGAATGGCACAACGATGAAATGCGAGCGAGCGAAGCGAGCGAGCTCGACAATTTTGGCATTTTACAGTAAAAAAAAATGTGGTTTTTAGCTACATCTTTTCGCTTTGAAAATTAAGGGGGGCGCGCACCGGGCGCAACTGCTGGCAATACTGGCAGTTACATCAGGAGAATGGCATAGTGATTAAATGCGAGCGAGCTTGAAAATTTTGACATTTTATAGTCAAAAAATTACCGTTAGTAGCTATATTTTTTCGCTTTGGAAATTACTAGTAAGCAGGGCACACCGGGAGCAGCTGCTGGCAATTACTGTCAACAACATCAGGAGAATGGGATAATGATTAAATGGGAGCGAGCGGAGCGATCGACCTTGAAAATTTTGACATTTTACAGTAAAAAAAAACAACTTCCGTTTGTAGCTATATTTTTTCGCTTTGGAAATTAAGGAGGGGAGCACAGGGCGCAACTGCTGGCAATTACTGGCAGTAACATCAGTATAGAATGGCATAACAATTAAATGCGAGCGAGCGGAACGAGTGAGCTTGAAAATTTTGACACAGTCAAAAAACTACCGTTTGTAGCTATATTTTTCGTTTTCGAAATTAAGGGGGGGGGGCACCGGGCGCAACTGCTGGCAATTACTGGCAGCAACATCAGGAGAATGGCATAACGATTATCATCGTCTGTATCACTTCAGTCAATCAATTTTCCTTACAACTTTTTTGTTACCGCAGGGTTCCACAATTATGTTTTCTCAATTTACTCAGTTTTTGTTATGCAACCTTATTCTATGTTACCAAAGAAAGTGAAATGTTTATGTTCTTTTCGAAAAATGAAATAAAGTTTGAATTGAATTGAATTGATTAAAATGCGAGCGAGCGGAGCGAGCGAGCTTGAAAATTTTGACATTTTACCGTCTAAAAACTGCCGTTTGTAGCTATTCCTTTTCGCTTTGGTGTAAGGAGGTGGGTCGCACCGGGTGCAACTGCTGGCAATTTGATACCGGCAGCAACATCAGGAATGGCATAGCGATTACATACGAGCGAGCGGATCGAGCGAGCGTGAAAAATTTTGACATTTTACAGTCACTGATTAGAGACCTATAACGGGGGAGGGTGTGGGCGGGGTATCTCCCTCCCATGCGACGGAGCTTTTGCATTTTCTGAATTGATAATCCGTTGCACAATGAATGAAATATACCTCACGTATAACAGTACGGGCGATAGATAGTAAACACGTGATGCATGTATACCATCAGTGCTGCCAGAGCCGGGGTGCGATTGTTTTTGTTTTTTTGTTTTGTTTTGTTTTGTTTTGTTTTGTTTTTTTTTTGTTTTTGTTTTTTTTCCTCCTGGTGCAAAATAAAAAAAAAAATAAAAATAAAAAAGAATAATTATTTAGCGTCCGGCGTTGAGGTCGCTCGCAGACTGAAGCGTTTTTTTTTTTTTTTTTTTTTTTTTTTTAAGGTTCTGAAGGGGGGTGCGTTCGCACCCAGCGCACCCCCCCTGGTGACGCCCATGCAAACAAGACCACTTTTCTTCATGTCTGTACTTTTTACTTCATAAACAAGAAAACTCGTTAACATTAATTATTTGACACTTCAAGCTTAGAGCCTCATCAAACAAGCACGTGACTATACGATATACGACTAAAACTATGTACTATTCCTTTATCATATGTATACATATATATGAAGACTTTGTTCGCAAAAACCGATAAGTCCATTTTTGAAGATTTTGAAGTACGGTCTCTGTCATAAAGTACAAAATAATACCTTTTAAATGATTTATTGGTCACTACATATAAAGGTACTTTTTTAAGTTGTGGTCAAAAGAAGCAAAAATTTTCTTATTATTCTCTTTATTTTTCTTGACCTTTAATCGCAAATATCTCAATTTGGCAAATATGAACTTATCGGTTTTTGCGAACATATATATATATATATATATACATATATAACGTTGCTTTGAAATTATTTGCATTTACATATTGACAGAAATAAATGATTAGACTACTCTGTACCTGGAACTGTGCATACACTACCTAACTCAAACATTGGGTAAGAGACAATTATGTAACTCTGTACTGTATCTGAACTAAAAAAGAAACCATGGAATCCAATGGAAAAGCAATGAAGAGTTTGTTCGCAAAAACCGATTAGTCCATTTTTGAAGATTTTAAAGTACGGTCTCTGTCATAAAGTACAAAAATAATACCTTTTAAATGATACATTGGTCACTACAAAGGTATATTTGTGAAGTTATGGTCAAAAGAAGCAACAATTTTCTTATCATTCTCTTTATTTTTCTTGACCTTTAATCGCAAATATCTCCATTTGGCAAATATGGACTTATCGGTTTTTGCAAACAAACTCTTCATGTATACAGTTTCCGTTCTTCTCCATTGCAAAAATAAATGCAGATATATGCATATTGAGTCAACTCTGTTCTATACAGGCAGAGGATAAGCTACGAAAAAAAAATATAGAAGTTGAATCATTAACATAAGCATTATCATACTGTACCGATAGATCGGAGGCAATAACATCTAATATTGACGTGGTGACAAAAAAAAATAACAAAACAAAACAAAATCACAATGGACACAGACATCCAGAAACAAACATACTGTTATACTGTTATTACTGTGGTAATTAATGCAACGGATTGGATTGTGGAACAAGCAAAGTACAAAGTATATTAGCGGGCGTTTGATATTCCTCCCTTCAGTACTTTACGCAATAATATGATAATTGATTCCAATATATGTACGGAAACTGACCATAAAAAATAGCATGAATGAAAATAAACGATGAAAATGAGATTCTAAAGGGAGTCGAACCTCTGTGCTTGAATCCAAGAGGAGTCCCATGTTCTTTGCACGTTTTGATTTATGATCTTAATTGAATATAAAAAGTAATAAAGATGTAGCCCGGCACTTGCAATAATGTCAGTGCAATTATTTATTCATTTATTCATATTCTTCATATTCTAGTTATTTATCGAGTCATATTTAAACAGGGTAGTCCCCTCAGTTTCTCAACTGCTTTCCAGGGTAGCCCTGTGTACAAAAAAAAAAAAAATCATAAAACACTGCAGTACAATAGACTTCATAAAAGTCACACACATATAATACACATACACAAAACAATACACACGTGAAAAGATACGAGACTGACATATACTGTAATTGACACAGACGAAGTGAATTTTTCAAGAAAAAAAAGACGTAGAAATTAACTGTGTAATTACTGTAATGATATAATATATCTAAAGTTTGTTTCAGCTGAAACTGCCACTAAAGCACAAGAAGAGCCAAAGCGACTACCAAGAGGGAAATTGCAAGGCCCGTGATCCATGTAGATGAACTGCTAAGATGTTTGTTTCGTACATCTTGCTCTACCGTTTCCATGGAGACCGCATCCTTCCCCATCAGCCCATGGTCACCTCCTAGCATAGTCTGGATTGTAGCATTTCGTAGGCCAGTCAGGAAATCTAGGAATCCTGCCAGAATTGCATACAGATAAAGAACAGATACATAAAAGATAAACTTTCATACTATGAATATCACACTGTTTTGAAATTCAAAAGTAAACTTCTTCTCAAGTATTTTTTTTTTAATAGAAAGCTTCGAACAACGATGACGTATACTAAATACATTATGATTTGAGTGATCCATGTATATAGTACAAGCCTTTGCTTTTTAGTGGACCACTCTTTTTCATACCTACTTTATAGTTATCCTTCAAACCATGCCTAGGTGTTCTAAGTAATACTACTTATATAATATCTTATGATATACTATGCGATTCACTTTTCGTTTTGTACTCCTTTTTTCCTTGTCCGAAATTAATCAAACTATAAGATTATGTTAAGCATGTCTGATATAATATCATACATTATTTCACTCCTTGCTGGATGGAAAAAAAAACTGAACTGAATTCCATCGCGGAGACAAACACCTCGGAGAAAATCAAATAATTGCATACACAACATTCGACGTGAAAAGGCAATTATATAACAGTACATGTAATGCCTAGTTAGGCATGATGGAGGACCATTTTGGCGTTCATGAAGTGCTTAAATCATAGGCGAATCACAGTCCTTAATGTGTTTTTTTTTACAGCTCCCAAAATATGAAATACAGTTAAATCAAAATACGACACTAAATTAAAAGCATCACGTTTTCAAAAGCGAATAAATCATGTTTTGAAGCAGTTTGTTTGTTTGTTTGTTTGTTTTTTATTGCTTTCCAATTAGTCATGTTCTAATATTCTTCTTTTTTTTTCAGTCCCTTTCTCACCTGTTCCGCCAGTTCCTGCCTCTGCCTGTTGGGAAAATTGGCTGTTTGTATCGCCTCTTCGTGACATTGCTAGTATATATCTGAAAGCAAAAGAAGGTGAATGTGCTTGCATGCAAACGCTCTGGTGTCTACGAATGCTTATTAGAATTATGAGAAATATGGACAACGTTTATCTATTCTTCATAATAACTCCGCTGAGAATTGCAAACTGTGCACGCAAGACTCGACGTTTGTGGTGAGCTCTAAAAGGTCCATTTTGCCAAAACTTCTCTTGTGTCTTTCGTAAACAAGGGGTACGTCACCTGTGAGGAGACGAACTCACGAATTCATTATGATCATTCAAAATTTTCCAACTTTTTATGTATAAAGCATCATAGCATGGACCCTCGGGTCCATGATCAAAGTGATGATTTCACAGTTAAAAAGCTTCGTTTGAAACCAGGCGCTAGCATTGTTAACAACAATGATGTTCACACATATTCGCGGCAGGTGAGATTGTTCAGAATCAGTTTCGATGGTGATGAAGTACTTTGGTACTTAATAGAGCACTGGTCCTGTACCCTAAAGACTGTTCTAAAGTTCTAGAGTAAAGTTACCTCCCCCCCCCCCCCAATCATTAATGACAATGTGAGGTAATAGGAGAACAAATACCTTCCAACCAACTTTAAGTGCCCGTTCCGGAAGTCCCTCATACCACTGAGACAGGCGTTGAACCACCGAACGGCATCAGGTGATTCACAGGAGTGAACTGCGTGGTAGGAAAAGAGTGGGCGCCAGAGTGAATGCATTCTTATAATCTCATGATGATAACAAAAGTTCATTTCAATAACATTTCGAGACAAGAGTCTCCTGTGTCTCATCACTCCCCCAGCCTATCCCCTCCCTTTCTCCAACACACCACACATTCAATCAACGCACTGCCAGCAGGTTGTTATGTCTAAGCAGAGAATTACCCTCACTGATAACTAAAAGGCCTACATACGATGAATGTTTTCCCATGTAAGTCTTTCTAAGCCCTTTCCCCCAAGTTATCAACAGTGATTAAGGAGATGCCAAGTAATCCAAATTTCTGACTCCTTCAGATTCCTCTGCTGCAAGGTGCAAATGTTTGAGTCGTATGAAGCAATCAATCATCAGGCCCAGCACATGATCACCAACATCTCAGTTAAGTTAATTTTTTCTTAGGTCATTGAATTAGGAAACTAAATTAAGGATTTATTTCTTGAGTTTCAACCAGTCGTTATCACCACTTACCGAACGATTTAATAGACGGCCCTTTTGAGATTGCAGCAATCAAATCTCGGTGTGGTTTAGGCATATACTGCTCAAAGGACTTCAGGATTGTTACTGATGGATTAGAAACAAAGGATCAATTTGGTATTAATTTGAATTTATTATTTCACTAAAACATTCTTGTCTACGAAAATGTTTCCATACTGCGGGACACCTATAGTTGGAGTCAAAAAGACCATGATGCATGTGTACTTGGTCACAACATTGCGTATTACTTAAAATAATTCTTAATTCTCATGTTATTTTATGCAATTTTCAATTGTAGGATCACGTTTAAAATCCTTTGCGTTTTTTATTACAATATTTCAGGGAAATTGATTCAATAATTAGCGTTTTCGAATTCAATCCGTCTGTCATGCTCATGGTGCGTTGCCATTTGTAAAAGGAAAATTTACTGGAAACATGCTTGAATGCAGATTGTTGTCAAATTTTCCTTAACTTTAATAATGCGTTGAATTAAATATTTTTATTTAATTCACATACAATTTTTATTTTCGGATAAAATTTGATTTGAATGCATCTTACAAATTGCTCATTTACATTCATCTGCATTTCTATTAACTTGTCAGGACGTCACAAAAGTATACTAGATTGCATCTAGTCAATAGATTATGTAAATTTAAACTGTGTAAATGAGCATGATGCGTCATCTACACCAACAGACGTCCAATAAAAATCGCAGACTGAAACGTCCATGCGTATGGTAGACATGGTAGACAGGTTCTGTTTTTGTCCATGGACTAAAATAATGTCAACCGTAAATTTCATTTCAATTAGGCCTAAGTCTGTAAATTCAGCCTGCCCTTTAAACATATACACAAGGCTAAATACGAGTTAAGTGTCATTGAATTTCGTAAAGTGGTTGAAGGCTAGAGTCGTATTTGTATAACAATGGATTCCTATGAAAGTTAGAATTTGCAATTTACACCTTCCGTCTGTGTCTTCTTGACCTCAAATGCAGCATCTAGGCACGGTAACGTAGAACTCTGCGCAGTACTACCACCAGTGTACTAGAAACATAAAAATATAAGCATTCGAATGAGTCAGATTTAGCGAAAAGTCAGGTACAGACAAATACAAAATGAACATAGCTAAAATTATTTTATTTCCAATAATTGTGATGTCATGCTTACCCTGTTGGTGGATATGCACCAAGCTCACGGGCTTACCACTTGCACCGCAGCGTGCAACTCCAGTATTCTCGAAAGAGAGCTTTGTGTCCCAAAATGATGATATCTTTTTCATATTTGTGATAAAGGAATCTGAGTTGAGTTATATGAAAAACGCAATGGAAGAATATCATTATGCTAAACAGGAACACTCATCACCTATATGAGATCATTATGGCATTGCCAAGTAATGCCCATTTGCACATCAAGTTTTCCGTTTTTAGAGACAAACTCAACCCTCAGTCAGGCCGTCTATTGTAGCAAATTTCATCTTTATAACGAATTTTGTTTGTTATCACTGTCCAAAATGCACGCATGCATGGTGTTGACTGACATTTAGTGAACAATATCACGTTGTTCATCTTCGTATGTGTCTTACTGTCTGTATGGATTGATGATTCAATAGTTTCATCACCATTACTAAAATTACCAGAAAGAAAGAGAAAATGAGCGCTTACTGAGAAAGGTTGATCACTAACTCCTTCATAGATAAGTCCGTCCAGATGCTTTTTCTTAAATGCTGGTGAGTCCCATCTGTGAGAGAAAGAGACATCAATTAATAAAATAGATGCTTTAAGATCAAACATTTATACAAAAGCGTAGCATTAAAACGTATATTAATACAATTGTTTACATTACCTTTCCACTACCTGTGACAGTTTTTTGAGAGGGGTTTTGTTGTTGTTGTTGTTGTTTTGTGGGGTTTTTTGCCGGCTTATTTTCATAAGCAGGTGCCGAATTGACAATTTGAGACCACACTGAATCCTCTGGGCGTATAGACACAGCGGTGTTGACCGAATGCGTCTAATTTCATTCATGTATTTAGGTTTGCTGCACACTGCAACTCTCGGATAACAGGCCAGGGGAAAAACGCCCTATGATCACAAACTCAAGCCCCCATCCCCCTTTTCCATCTTGTTGCCTAGGATTATCACACTATAACTCTTGAGGAACTTCGATTACTTACGTAATTAAATTTGTACTCGTACATAATATTATGATTATGGTATTGTTCTCACCCTGCCAGAAACGGTCTGAAGACATTGTAGAAGACATGTGGTCTGCATCTTTCTGTCCATCACGTGGAAGACAGAAATAAAAGTAAAAATAAAGAGGAGATGCTCCGAAAGAAATCGAATTGACAATTTTATGTGATAGGTCAATATTCACTCTTGATGAAATTGGACATTCTTTTTTTTCTATTTCAAGCTCACACGTACTACAGATTACTAAAACTTGCTTGTCTCCATATCACTAAAATGTCATACGAACGGCGTTATGCTTTGTACATTTTAAAGCCTTCCGTTAATCATAAGCCACTTCAGAGTTAGCTCATGTTCGCATTGGTACGATTTACCCTTCTTTTTTTCAATCGGTTAGGAGCGCTTCACTCGTTTTCAAAGCTACATCAATGCATAAGCTTTATATAACAATTTATTCAATTCATCAATCCTGTTCAAACAAATAATGAATTTGCCTCGATCAGATGGCAAGAATGATCAGTAAACACAATTTCATTATTTTTCATTGTATTGCGTTACTAAAAGTTATCACCTTTATAGCGCTTTCCTCTTTCAGGCGAACTTTATAGATCTGAGTCATTACTTTTGATTGTGAGATATGGATTTCAGACCGCGGTCTATCCTCAAAACCTGTCAAGAGATGGCAAACGATCTTATTTGTTAATTTCAAATAGCATGAGATAGGTGTGCTTGGAAAGTGATCTTTTTTTAAAAAGATGGCTGTATCATGTGACTGCAATTTAAAGAATCAGTTGACACATTACAAGGACTGGGGAAGCTATTCGGTAAACTCTGATAAAAGAAAATAGCAACTATGTATTCTCAAAGTTTAAAATGCAGGAGACCATAATTGTACCAAGCAGGTGCTTTATATGGCTTGCACGCTGGAAAATTCTCTTCGTCCTATCAGCATGGTGCATAAGTGTTCCTATATCATTTTTTTTTTTGGTTCAGTATAGCCTCCTTTATACACAGTTTAGCAAAAAGAAAGGAACGAACACCATACCAGTTAATTATATATGCAAAAAAATCTCATTACAGATCACACACTGTTTTGTGGAGAGACTTACCTGACATTCTGCGTAATGTGTTGGTCATTGTACGTATAGCCCTCTCGATAGTTTGGAGTTCTGTAATTAACGTCTCCACATCACCATCAATGACAGCCTTCAGGGGTAATTATTATGTGAGATAAATAGCGCACATTACATAAAAATGTTATATACATACATAAACATATACATATAACGTATACACTCTGTATGATACATATATACATGTATTTACACAATGTCATACAGGTATTCGAGAGGCCACCATCAAACTCAAGCTTCAATTTAAAATGACGGTCTCCTGCATTTTTCATGTAGGCCTATTCATTCGATTGAATAAGCATTGATTTTTCAATTGTTTTCACCTATTCACCCATATCAGAATATTTAATTACTAATACATTATATATGATTATATTTAGGCCTATATTCATTTTTAGTTGGATAGAATGTGATTAGTATTTGAACATTGTTTGTTACGTTGTATATAATTTGTGAAAAATGCAGAAATAAATTCAATCAAAATCAAACATAATGTTGGTTTATCAAATCGATGTCTATGCTCGTAGATTTAGAAGGTTTGTAGAAACAGATTAATGCTTCATCTCCTGAATGCATGTACATAACAAACGATTACCTTTTGCGCCTCTACGATGCTGCAGAGTGCGGGGGCAAAGTCGAGTTCCACCTGATTGGCCACGCACATGAACCAAGACTCATCGGCGCCGCCTCGTATCTGGACAAGCGTTTCCATGTTACTGGCGGGAAAGGAAAAATAAACCAAAAACACAAGACCCATCACCGGCTAGGTGATCAGTTTCGAAAAAGATATTAAAGGGGTCCGATGTTGTTGATCGATCTTCACATTCTTTTTAACTGGAAAACATGAAGCATAATTTATTTAAACTTCTTAGGTTGTTCGAAACATCGAAAGAAAGAAAGTTTCTACATTTAGAAGCTTTGAAAGTTATAGGCCTAAATATTCAATTTGGTTGTGGTTTATGTAATAGCTGCTATGGATGTAACTTTCTAACTACCTTGGTGTTATCACGGCGCTAGATTATTATTCAGCCCAGTTCAATTTATTTTCACATTTCCCTTTTTACCAAACTAAGGAACAACAAATTATTTGATATTGGTAAAACAAAGAATACAAAATGTATACAACCATGTCTTTGGATTGCACATTACAAAATAAAGAATGCACTGAACATACTTTAATTTCGATGATCATGTTATAGTATGCAGGTGTCTAAAGGAAGCCGTATAAATAATGTGTGACAGGGTCTATTCAAAAATTAGCTTGGAAAACTGTCGTACCCCCAAATTCATGGGTGTGAGAATTACGGGGACATTATCTGACGTCTGACGGGTTTTCAAGGTGACGCGGGCGTATATCAAATTTGAAAATACTGGTACTTCACGTACTAAGAAACCATGAGGGGATCCTACCGTAACCGTACGAAGCATTGCAAGATGATGTCACGATTGTTGTGTGAAGTCATTTTAACAATATTGTGGGGTTTTTAAATGTAAACCTGATGTCATTTCCAAAACAGTACACCGTGGGGTGTCAAACATGCCAACTTAGTATAGTTCAAAATACATTACAATCACGTGAATGTCTTTCAAGCAATCACAGAAGGATAAGTTTTCTATCCGAAGTGTTATATCGCTTAACTTACTCCAGCTCGACTTGTCCATTTGGGTCCTTGAGCTTCCAGTTAATCATGGAAAAACCCCATGCAGTCAGTGATGGCGTCACCTGCAGCTTCTCTGCAACTGTTGCGAAAGGTATGGCCACGCATCGAGGCAAAACCTGATATGAAGAGTATGCATGAAGAAAATGCATCTAGTGCAAATTCAGTTCTTCCTAGTGACTTTAAGTGGGGCAACATATCACCTATAACTACACATACACATTGTTTATAATATAGGCAAGATTCGCTTGCTTTGAAGCAGCTTATACCAGTTTCCTGCTGCAGATTTTTTATCTCTCAAAGCATGATGAGATTAGTCGTTGGATAAATGAGTCATGTAATTTTATGGGGATAATGATAATGCATACTCTTACTTTTGGAAATGCTCATGGAACGCACAAGTTTTATAGCAATTGTTAAAAAGATGAAATTATTACATTTTGTTCAGCAATATTATTGTATAGGGCCTATTGTTATCCTCAGTTAGTGTTTTGGTGACACCGCCATAAAAGTGCCTTGAAGACTAATAATAATCGTACCGACAAAACGCAATTATTGTTCGTTATTCCGATGATTAGCTACTACGTACGGACCCCCTTTTTCCTTTTTTTTTTTAATTTCGAGTTAAAGAACCTTCGGAACACCCACTGTTCTTAGTTAATTTTTAGATTAACCCTCTGTGTGCTTAGAGGTAATCTGACACAGAAAACTCAAAGCCTTGTAAACTGTCCAATGTCCCTGGCACAAAAAAAAAAAAATGTTAATGGATACTCGGATCAAGGCACCTTTTTTCATTCTTCGGAAAAACGAATATCATCCGAAAACACTAACCTATCGTCATTAAAATGCACATGAATATTTTGATTGGAAAATGACGGAATTTCAAAGGACGTCTAATTTTGAAAAGATGGAGATGAGTGGGCAACGTAATTATGCTAGAGTCTCAGTTAGTAAGTCCATGGTAAGCATACCTCTGGAATATCATCCTCCCCATTGCACCAGACATAAGTGTTCGCAAGTGCTGTGAGCAAGACTAGCGCTGCCTTCCATTGGCGGGGACCTTCCAGCCGATTATGATCCAGCAAAGGCATCTGTAAGCACGTAAATAATAGAATAATCTAAAAAAATAATGATTATAAGTTAACCCTCATCGCCATAAAGTCATGATAACGTCATGACAGTTTGAGATTAGAGGTCATTTCAGTCCTATTCAAATTTTTAAAAGGCCACAGTGGTATACCTGTATAGAGGTCATTTAACCAGATATCATCCTTGCCTATGCTCCAGTTTGGCACCCGAGCATGACGGAGAATCAAAAGCTAAAATTCAGCAAATCCAGTGGAGGGCTTAATTACCACCTCATATTCGGGCCGTTCTACTAGCCGGTTCGCAGTTCTATTTGGCGCATGAGCAGAAAAAAAAGGTCTTTCGTACCAACAGGCATGTTGATTTTTTAATTCACTGGAATAAGCATCTGTGATGAGGTGATTGTTCATGTATTCCTTATAAATGCTGATTGCCACCACATCTATCTGCCAGCGGTGTGGTATTTGGCAATATCACTAGAAAAAGATTGTAAATAAATTCAATGCAAAATCATGACATGGATGCTTTCCCAAGTGTCAATTGACAGATCACTCTGGCCATCTGGTCTACGAAAGTTCATTCTTTGTTTGAATAAGATTGATGAATCCAATAAATTGTTACGTTAAGCTTATGAAAACGAGGGAAGTACCCCTTATCGACTGAGAAAAAAAAAAGAAATGAGCTAATGAGCTAACTCCAAACC
Organism: Diadema antillarum; assembly: GCF_040938485.1. Classification (NCBI taxonomy): domain Eukaryota; kingdom Metazoa; phylum Echinodermata; class Echinoidea; order Diadematoida; family Diadematidae; genus Diadema; species Diadema antillarum. The sequence continues at coordinate 3,783,450 of NW_027270896.1, forward strand.
GGCTTATTGTAGTTGTTGTCTTGCTCTCGAAACATTATCTCCCTAGAATAGATAGCAGACACAAAAAGCTGGATGTCAAGTTATGTATAGAGCATGTATGTATAGGGTTGACCAAAATACCTTATAGTCCTGTTCTTTCCACACTAAATGATTTTTGCCGAAACTGTTGAAAGGGACAGCGACCTGCTGCTCGCTAGGTTTGTCATGATTTAGGAATGATGCATACTTAGAAAACAGAAGTGCACTCTGATGTCAGATTTGAGAGGGCATAAATTATCCCCTGCACGGAGCATATGGGCACAAAAGAGATTCATTCTCCTTCTATTATTCCTTCTTGGAAAAACGTCGTTGAATTTACAAGAGGACGAGGTATACAAGTGAAGCAGGTTTGGTATTTCAGAGATGTATTATTGTTTTGTTGTGTGTCAACGGTCCGTGACCAGTTTTGGCATTTTCTTTTCAATATACAAAGAGTGCGAATTTCTTCTGTTTACCATTTCGTATCAAATAACAGTTCATTGTGAACGTCTATTTTGTACTCGTCTTTTCTTGTCGATGTCTCGTCATTCCATACCGGTGAAAATATATGAAAAACAAGAATTATAAGAAACGGCAGTATAGCTGGCAGGAGATCATTTTATATCTATTTACGTGATACAAGCTTCGCTTGGCTAAGCTCTTTGATGATTTATGTAGTTTTCAGGTCACCTTTTCTATTCTCTCCCTGGCTTTGCCACTCTCAACCAAGTCCGCAGTAATGGAAGCAAGTGTCGTCCATGGTTTGAAGTAATCTGGCAGATCAATCTGGAAAAGACATACGGTGATCAATGAACGGTGAAACAATGAAAAATGAGCAATCGTCAAGAAAAGGAAACAAAGTAACAAACTAAAACCACATCAATGTGACGTATAACAAAAAGGGTCAACGAAAATACCGACGCACGTAGCCCAGCACATCAACATTAACAAAGAGCTATGATGCCATAGCAAAGCACTGACATGTGTTTTAGGTCATTTGAAAAGAAGCGTAGGTTTGCATTCTACGTTGATGGATCAATTTTACTTATGTAGTCAGATTACATGGAGATTTATTTTTTACTAGAGCTGGTCACTGCATGATCACGAGATAATGAGAAACCTTTTATAAAAACCTCTTATGAATTATGAAAGAGCATATTTTAAGAGGAATTCAAAGTTTGCTTGATGAAAATTGCTTTTGAAATGGCTGAGAAATCCAAACCTTAAGAGGTCCTTATAAAAGGTGAGACCCACCTTTTATTAGGACCATTTCGCTTGGATTCTTTGTTTTAATTGTTGTTTTATATCTCAGCTGTTTCAAGACAGTTTCATCAAATTCTGCGAATTCATCTTAGAATTGCATGCCTTTTTGATATTTCATAAGTGATTTTTAATAGTCAAAGTTCAAATCTGAATCCCCCATCTCAACCAAGACTGTATTATCCCTTTGATGTGTACAGGTGGATAAGATTAATTGCATGTTAGGTTCACTATTAAATTCTAGCAATAAAGTCTATAATATAAGGAGATATCACTATTTTCCTCATTAAACCATAACTGTAGACGGTTTAATCTGCAAACATTTTTATTATTACTATTGCTCATATTTTGTATATTTAACAATACTTAACATCGATTATACTGGTTCATATTCTTTCATTGGTTGTTTCTATCTCTAACTCACATTTTACCATTATTTTAAATCAGTAATGCCGGGTTTTTGTTTCATCTGCAAATGGTAAATTACGCCTTTAACTGAAATACATTAGAATATATATTATATCAACATGAATATATACTATCTATATACTGTTGTTTACGTACATTATATTATGATGATACAATTGGCAAATAAAATGATTGCATATAAGACATTACACTTCTTTGTTTTGACGGACTGTCAAAAAGGAACTGTTTGAACTTAGGGGTTACTTACCGTCGGGTTTGCATCCAAGAACCCAAATGTTGGCGAAACACCGTAGTCCTCCAAGCAGGGTACATCGCTGTATTTGGCTCCAGCCATTGCTGTCTCCTTACTTTGCATCACAAGACAGAAACGTCAGGTAACGAGTGTACGTTTACGAGGAACAACAACGTGGCTTATAGAGGGGTTATGGTCATTCAGGTGTTAAAGGACTCACATTAAATAATCTGGCTACAAAACATTCACTTCCACACTCCACACTCCACACTCACAAAGTATTCTAAACGTACGAACGTACGCACACACGCACACACACACCACACACCCACATACGCACATGCTTCGATCGCGTTAGTAGATAGAGGCATCGACCTCAGTGCAATAAAATGCCTTGGTTTGACTTGGAAATACAGCCGGTGTATTCTATTGTTGCTGAGTTGGTTAGAAATTTGATTATTTGTCTTACCTCTTTGTTTTATCCCTAAAATTATGCAGAATTTGGTAGAAACAATGTCAATCTTAATTCGTCTCTTGATTTGGATGATATTTCTAGCTGACTCCTCTTATACCACAAACTGGACTATTGTAAGACTAGATCTCGATCTACATAAGATTAAGATTGAAGTGATCGATGTGATCGATTGATCTACGCTTGTGTATCTACCATGTGTCGGGCGTCCAAATGAAACTGGATCGAATGGTGATTATGTAGAAAAATAAATTGTAGAAACAATGTCAATCCTGATTCGTCTCTTGAATTGGCCGTTATTTATACAAGTAGAGCCTGATTCTTTCTTCACCACATACCGGACTCTTGTAAGACTCGATCTCCATCTACATAAGATTAAGATTGATGTGTTCAGTTCGGTCATACATCTTTGTCTTGCACTTACGCTACGTACAGCAAAACGTGAACGAATATGGAACCTTCGCAAAAGAGTTCAATACGCGCCAGTTCTACACTAATTAGCAGTGAACTGATTTTCATCGCCGATCTTCGTGATAGAAATGGAGGCGGTAGGATAGCAGTACAGAGAGTAGTGACTTTTGAGCCCCAATTGTTGCCTGCGAGTTTCCTGATCATGTTGACCCTTGATTTAAGTTTGTCTGAAACTTTCCTCAGATATTCTCGGTACGTTTAGTTGCAGTTCGACGTAATCCCAAGGTACGGGGAACCCCCTGCAGATGTTTGACAGTCTTGCCGCAGAAGGCTGTCATTAGTTTAGCGTTTACTTTCAATACGGTCTAATACAGGGATTGAAGGCGCTAACAGTGGTCTTTGAAGGGTTGAGCCGATCAGTCAGCAGAAAGTAAAATACTCCTGGGCCCTGTTTTATGAAGAATTAAAATTGATTTTCTAGTTGATTTCAACTGTAAGTCTATGGCAGCCTGTGTGGTAAGAAAATTTAAAATCGATTTCATCTTTTGATAAAACGGGGCCCTGAACCCTCAATCTGTCAATTGTCGTAATTTTTGTGGTCACGACTTGGGTGATGTCAGGCAACGAACTTGATTGAGATGTAATGGCGAGATGATCTGCATATGTTTGGATGAACTGAGTGAACTCCCTGGATGAAGTGGTAGTAGGCATGTTACATCCTAAAAAAAAAAAGTAGTGGAGCTCGTAGTTAAACACAGAACTCTGTATGGGAGGCCATTGTTCAGAGGGGTTCATCCCACTAGACCGACACCCACGAGTCATACAACCCACGAGGTCGACATGGGAAACAGGTCCATGAGACAAAGATCACGAGTCATAATAGCCCATGAGTTCGACACTACGTAAAAACAGCCCATGAGTTCGACAGATACAACACGGGGCTTAATGTGTCGGTCTCATGGGCCTTGTTACCTTAGTGTCGAACTCATGGGCTGTATGACTCGTGAGCTGTATAACTCATGGGCTGTATGACTTGTGAGCTGTATGACTCGTGGGTGTCGGTCTCGTGACGTTCACCCGTTCAGAGTCCTAACAGAGCCTATCTGGATACCCAGAGTGGCCCTGAATCTATGATTGTTGAGGATTGAAGACAAACAGCACAAAGTTGTCTAGCAATTCATAAACACGGACATTTTTGGAGGAGACCATGGTTCCACACTGTGTCATATCCGTGCTGAAGAAAGATCTTTGAATGAAAGACCTGTTTCCATGATCGCAGAAACCACTTGCCGGTAAGCAGATTGTCAATGTTCCTATCCGCATAGGTGGGCGCCCTGCTCAACCTCGACGCCGAGGCCGACGAGCTGGGGATGTCGGTGAAGGACCGCATCGTCCTCGTGGTACTTCCTAGCCACCACCGAGCTCCTGTGCAAACGGTCCACTAGGGCGTTGCTCTACACTACCAGAAGACAGCAGGATCTAACACCGCAGGCGTCCGGGCTTTCTGGGCGATACAGCGCACAGCTGATGAAGGGGGTCCACTTTGAAGGCCCGCAGCTCTAAATTCTTGCAATCTGCGCCCAGACTAAATGAGGAGATATCTGTTCGTCAACAAACTGCATGCACTACAACCTGACCAACCTGGCCATGCATTCATCGCATCCCGCGTAGACTGTTGCAACTCTCTCCTGAATGACCTCCCCAAGTGCTAAGGACAAAAACTCCAACGTGTTCAAAATGCTACTCTCTTTATCACGATACATCTCATCTCTGCTCAGCCTCCAGAAACCATCTCGATCTGGACTGCTCTCCTCTTCAGCCCTTATCTTCTCATTCCGCTAGCTAAAAGATCCGCAGGGAGATAGATTATTTATGTTTTATTTATTATTTATATTATTTATGATTTTCAAACTTTTACATAATTATGAACAACTATTAAAGGCATAATCTACCATTTGCAGATGAAACGGAAACGCAGCATTAGTGCTTTGAAATAGTCTTAAGGGATATAAACAACCACTGTGAAAATTTAAATCAGTAAAATCAATGTTAAGTATTGTTAAATATGCAAAATGTGAACAATAATTATAATAATAATGTTTCCAGACTAAACCGTTGACAGTTACGGTTTATCAAGAAAAATACTGACATCTCCTTATATTTTAGGCTTTATTGCAAACATTTTATATGGGAGGGTGTCTTGTGGTAAAACAGACCGACACATATGCATGGAAAGTGATATCTTGTACATTTTTCAAATCACTGCTCCCAAAGGTAAATTGGACCTTTAATTGGTTATACTGGGTACAGAATTTCAGATTGTATAGTGATTGGAAAATTATAACAAATGGTAATGACCAAGGATGATGACATGGCAGCCTCACTGTAAGAATGCATGAGTCGGGGCTCAAGGAATCAAAACAAAATAAGAAAGAATGCATAACTTCTACACAGGTGAACTTGTTAAGCACGTGGTGTTGTAATGGAATTACATTTGCTACATTTCTGAAATATGTGAGGCTCTATGTCATCAACCTTGTTCAGTGTAATTTGATTTTGATTTTTCAGAATATTGAATTCTATGCTCACAACAAAGGACCACAACAAATTCAACGAATGTGTACATGGCGCTGTTTATCTATGTGCCCCTTTGTTGCGACACGGATTGTCGCCCCTACACGGATTGTCGCCCCGTCACGGATTGTCGTCTGGCGACAATCCGTGACGCTTGTGCAGTTCCCAATTTTTGACCTCGATGGCGACAATCCATGATGACAAAAAATTTGTTGCGACACGGATTGTCGCCCCGTCAAGGATTGTCGCCCCGGGCTCGGGGTGGTTGCTCCGGTGTTAAGCTTTGGTGGGATCGGTATGACTGGTAAGTTATGCGTATGTGTGTGTGTGTGTGTGTGTGTGTGTGTGTTTGTTTGTTGTGAGCTGCATGGTATGTGCTGTGTATGATTTGTAGGTGCGTACAATAGGTGACTTGTGTATGAGTTTCCGTATTGTTGTGTGTGTGTGTGTGTGTGTGTGTGTGTGTGTTTGGAGTATAATAATACAATATGTAGAAACTGTGCATGTGTGGTGGTTGCATAGTGGCAGTGGTTTGTTTGTCTGTGTGTATACGTGTGCCTGTATGCGTACGTGTGTATGTAGTATCTATAGTCGCGTATGTGTATATGAAAGGGTATGTGATGGTGCGTGTTTGTGGGCGCAGTTTTGTGCCTGCATGAGTATCTGAGGGGTTTGGTGTTCGTGGGCTACGTAGGCCCTACCTATGTGTGCTGTGTGTGAGCGTTCGTGTGTCTACGTAAGGCCCCAGTGACATAATGCTCTGCGTCCGGCGTTACGTCCAAATAAGTCATTTTTTTTTGGTGCAATAACGAAATGTAACCCCCTCCCCACATACACACACACACCCGAACCGATACCACATTCCTGATGAAACGACTTCCCAATGTGATAAATAAGACATAATGGACCGTATGCAGAAAAGCAGCATACGCCCGAACGCGAGCACCACTCCGAATTCATAAACAAATCCGCCAAACAAACTCATCAAAGTTAAAGCTGCTGATAAAATCAATATCAACGTTTATGCCAGCAACAGCTTACTAGGTATCCCTACCCACGCGCAGCTAAAAAAAAAACACATACACAAAAAGCTGACATAATAAACACATTCTTCCATCATACACACACACACACACACACACACACGCACAAACGGACACTATGTGCGCGCGCACATACACACTTCCTTGAAACCTCACCATGACTTTTTACATGGCATGTTTGCAATGGATGTAGCCATGTAAGTTATGTGTTAGTATTTCAGTGACTATGTCCAGAACGATATTACCCAGCAAAATATGCTTCGAGGGCGGGCGACAATCCGTGCCGCCAGCCCTCGTCACGGATTGTCGCCAGACGACAATCCGTGACGGGGGCGACAATCCGTCCGGGGGCGACAATCTGTGTAGGGGCGACAATCCGTGTCGCAACACCCTTGATGTACAACTAGGAAAATCGGCTGGAATGCCCCTTTAAATATGAACGTGTTGCTGCTGTTGTAATATACTGTGAGATTGTGTGCTTCTTATGAACATTAATTGTGAGCGCCATGAGTAGCTCGAGTGGATAGCTGCGCGTTGTGAATATCTATGATAATAAATGGTGACGATGATAATAATAATTATTATTATCATTATCACTATTATCATTATCATTATTATTATTATTATTATTATCATTATTACTATTATTATTACTATCATTATCCTCATCATTACTACTACTACTACTACTACTACTACTACTATGTATCATATCTATTACCTGGTGTAACGAACACAATTTTCGATCCCCTGACCTATTCTATGTATGTGAGAACTTAAATCAAACAATAGATGACGTTATCTCATCTTCACGTTTTTTTAATGCATGTACTTTTACATTGGAAAACTGTCGTCGTGATAACAGCATATGTGACCGTGCATCACAAAACGAACAAAAAATCGCACCCCTTGATTTTACGCGAGGACTCAAAAAAGGTGAAATGGGTCAACCGAGTCAGTATTGAATTTTTCCATATTTTCTGAAAGAGCTATCCTTCTTCTTAATTACCCTTTAGTTTGGGATCATAACGCTGAAAGTGCGTTTTCAGCAGTTTTTCTACAATCCTTTTATTGGGGAAAATAGAAAGATCGGGTATGTCTTAGAGTTCCCTTTTCATTTCTTGAAATGCTTTACACACTCTTCACTTTCAAGTCTAATAACTTTTGAAAGGATAACTCTACTGCTTTGAAAGTTGGCATTAATCATGGACAGAATGTGTGGATAGAACATGCTTAATCTGATAATCCCTTCATTGTTGTTGCTCCGGTGGCTTACATCTTGTGTTTTGTCCCTTTCATTGCACAATTAGCACGGCTTGGTAAAGATTAAGTGCTTGAATAGACCCTGTACTATATAGCCTCTTTTCTCAGTTCACACTTTTCCAGAGTGTGTGCTTTCTTTCTAGATAGGTTAGGGGAGTCCATTTGAATTGAGTTACACATTATTTTAAAGCTTAGAGTCTGCTCTTTAAGAATCCGCCCTTGTATAAAAATCCATGTCTGGCGAATTTTTGTTGGTTTTGTGATGCAGGGTCACATAACAATAATATATAGTCTTGACCGGCGTGTAGGTATCGAAAACCGTACGTGGTTTCTAGCCCGGCCCAGTAGCTAGACAGGCCCTGTCTAGCTATTGGGCCGGGCTGAAAACAACGAGCCCGTACCGGGGTTGTTGCGATTAATTTCCGGTCTAATATTAATTGCACACACTCTGTCTTGAATAAATTATAACCAACACCTTCAGACTACGTAAATATGCATTCACTCGCATTCACGGCTGACAAATTAATATTTACTCGTACATCACTTTTTTCTTGATAGCAGATATTTTTTATTATAATTATTTGCAACATTTGATTAATGTGCAGAAATGTAAAAACAACTAACAGCAAAGTCATCAAAAGCCGCTGTCACATTGACAAGAGATTGCGAATTTTAAGATCACGATCTTTCGATAAGATCTCGATCTTTTGTCAGTGTGACCGCGGCATGTTGAACATGGCAAGTATTCCTCCTTCATTAAGATAAATTATAAGGAAAGACTGTATATGAATATTGTTATATTGATATCGGATGAAAACTTGAACCGTTAAACCGACATACTCAAGCTTAAGAAAGATTACATGTAATATTGTGCCATCATTAAATTGGTGTTCCCAGTTATCTGAGTACGGTGTTTTAATGGTATTTACTATAACTTACAATTTTGATAAATGTTGATATGTTATAGTGTCAAAATGTACTTTATGAATAAATATTTCATGATTGCAGGTAACTAAAGCCATAATAAAACCCATACAAACCATTATTACCTCTCTGACAAAAATCTTCACATGCACTGCATAGGCAGTAAGTTAAATTTCAGTATTAAGGCACCATGGTTACACAGTGTTATAGAATTGCTACATTGTAATAAATCGTAATAGCTACTGGATTACAAGTTTATCGAGGATTCTATATAGATACGCGAGAGTTAATAATAAAATCTGCTGTATAGATCTATAATCTCAAAGCATTTTTTTTTTCAATGAAATCCCCCAAAGTGAACGCTCTCTCTCCCTCTCATCTACGGACAAAACATACTGAATCTATATACATAACTATGTATGAAGAATTTTATCGCAAAACGATCTAACTCCAAACTAAAGAGCTAAGTTGAAATATTTGTGATTAAAGCTGCTAAAACACGAAGAAAATGATAAGAAAATACAGGATTTTCCTAATCATAACTTCAAGAATACTCCTTGTTATGTCACAAGTGAGGTATTACTAGAAAGGTTTTATTTTGCTCTATCTGATGATGGACTTATTTTGAAATGTTTAAAAATGGCGCTTAGCTCATTTTGCAATAACACTCTTCATAGATATACACAATATAAAAATGTATTTATGTATATATATATATACATATATATATATATGCATATATATACATCATATATATGTATATGCATTATACATATTACATATGTATATAAATATTTCACTGCAACACAAAGTTTGATAATCATATAACCTTGTATTTCAACCTTGCATTTAGTGGCACTAAATTACAAGTAGAGCCAAAGTGGCGACCAGAAGGGAGATTGCAAGGCCCCTGACCCATGTAGACCAACTGCATAGCTGCTTGTTTCGTTTATCTTGTTGCCCTGTTGCCATGGAGACGGCATCCTGCACCTCCGACTTACGGGCCCCTCCCAGCATAGTCTGGATCGTAGCATCTCGCAATCGAGTTAGAAAACTTAGGAAACCTGTGAGAATAACAAACAGGTGACAAGGTAAATTCAACGCAGAGACGAACACATCGGGGAAGAAAGAAGTTACATACGTAATTCTGGACATTAAAGCAATGGGCAATTTTAGTAGATGCATTGCGGTGCATATTACTTGCCTAGTTTGAGAAACATTCCGGCGTTGATGGAAATTGTATAAAAGAATATTGATGTATTCCTGTCTGAATATGTTTTTGACGCCCCATCAAGAATTACAAACCAAACAAAATATTTAAAAAAACCAAAACTACGAACATCACGCTTCAGAGCCGAGCGAAATATTTAGCTTGTCGAGATTTATTTGTAGTTGTTTTTTCATTGACCCCTAGTTGTCCATCATTTTCAATATGTTTCTTTTTTCCCATCTCTCACCTGTTCCGCCAGTTCCTGCCTCTGCCTGTTGGGAAAATTGGGTGTTTGTATCGCCTCTTCGTGACATTGCTAGTATATATCTGAAAGTAAAAGAACGTAAAGAGGCGAAAATTTAAAGACCTTGGTAACCACGAATTATGATCACACATGTTGACATTTTTGAAGGCTTCGGTGGCGGTAGAATGTTGGGTGGTACAAGACTTAACGGTGCACCACGTACTAGTATTCTTTCTTGGGTATGTATGTGGCCATGAAAAGGCCCTTCTCAGGGCTACATACATACCCAAGAAAGAATATATGGTGCACCGTTCAGTCTTCTATCCAATGAGATATTATGTGTCACTTATGAACAAAAGATTTACCCAATATGAATTGTATTTCGGGACCCAGATGTGCAAAGTGTAGACACTGTAGGTTTGACCATTTCTGAGAGCCATCACATTTAGATTTGACGTGTGTGGCTATACCTCTGAGAGGCCCATCTTGCCGAAGCTTTTCTTGTGTCTAGCTTAGGACGCCTCTGAACAAGAAGGTACGACCTTCATCACTTATGATGATAATTCCAACATGATTATAATATCATCGATAGGGCATTACGTCATCTGAAAGGCTTTTCAGAAATCCTGCACTTTGGTTTGAATCGTTTATCCAGGAGAACAAAATGTATATTCAGGAGAACAGATACCTTCCAACCAACTTTAAGTGCCCGTTCCTGAAGTCCTTCATACCACTGAGACAGGCGTTGAACCACCGAACGGCTTCTGGTGACCCACAGGAGTGAACTGCGTTGTAGGGAAAGAGTGGTCATCAGAGAGAATGCACTCTTACACTCTGACGATGTTTACAAAATTAGTTTCATGACAAGAAACGTTTTAGGAGTTAAAAGCTGTGTTTCCGCTACCCCCTCCCCTCATTTCCTTTCTCCAACATACGCACTACAGCCAAAGTGTTGCGTCTAATCAAAGTATGGTTGCATAAGAATTGTTCACTTGTCCTACTAAGCCCTAATCAAAACTAACAACTAAGATCAATTATATATATATATATATATATATATATATATATATATATATACAGTATACATTGTCAATGTTTCGTTTTCTTTTTTTCTGGGGTTGGGGTAGTAAGATTATTTATGAGTAGTTGCATAGTGTTGAAATTATGTTTGTTCTTTTCTGTGTATTTAATATTTACAGTCGCGACCAACGCTCTGATGTATTGATGTACTCAACGGTGTGGTCTCAGGTGTCCGAACTTACGACAGACTCATTGATATCCTTTTGCTTCAGACATGTCAAAGGGCAACAATTTATAGCGTTAAGCAAACATAAGAAGCAGGACATATATCATAATAATTATGTTATGCACGATTATCTTACATCATCTAGTTTATGTCTCTCTTAGGTCACCCAACTGGGGAACTTTGGAATTTTGTTCCTTCCGTTTCACTCAGTCATTATCACCACTTACCGAATGATTTTATCGATGGCCCTTCTGAGATTGCAGCTATCAGATCTCGGTGCGGTTTAGGCATGTACTGCAGCTGGAAGGACTTTAGGATGGTTACTGGAGGATCAGAAAAGAATAATTGATACTAAAGAATAATGTTGTACCCTTATTTCATTGAAGATTTTTCAGCTTGCAAAACTTTGTCAGTAGTCTGGGAGACGTGCAAGCAGTGGAGAATTACTTCTTTGTTGTGTTGTGTTTTTTCTCTCTTAAAGAAATATAGTTGCATATCTAAAATTGAGAATTTATTAACATGATATAATACATGTACTATAATGGCAGAGAATACATCTTAACTTCCAGATAAATGCAAACGTTGTGCGCATCTGCTACAATTCTTATTTTTCAATTGCTAGTAAGTGGTATTATGTTTATCGGTCCTTATTAAAAATCATTTTTTTCTCGGATTTTTGTTATCAAATCAATGATGAAATCAAATACATTGGAGAGCAATCGATTTCAATGTCGACATTTTGGAATTCATGACTGGCTTTCTAACAATTTAACTCATCGAACTTCTGTCTGTCATACGGCATTCCACATTCCGGGAACCCGCTAATGTTGAGCCCTGCATATCTATTTATATGGAATAAACCATTGCAGGTTATCTGTATTTTAAATTCTACAAAGGAATGGCATTTTGCTAAATGCTCTGTTTTTTTTTTTTCTGTCATTTTCCTAGTGTGACCTCACGAATTGTGGCCTTCTTTTTTTTCTTAAAAATGATGACAATCATTCCATGAAAACTGTAAAATTTATATCTTTTTTCAACAAATTGTTCACTTTCTCTCAAGCTTGGCTGATGTGTACTAATTTACTTGCTCTTAGATACTCGATGATCACATGTCAGTAAAAATGATATTGCTACTCGTGCCAGTCGACCATTTTCTATTAAAGCAAGTCCAATGTCTTAGAAGATTTCGCTTCTTCCTCCGACTTTAAGACTTTAAGATTTTTACGATAAAAATAAGGGGTATGTACTATATCGTCAGGATCAATACCATTTAGGTAACAGTAATAATATGTGTACGCGTATGATGACTTCTTTTTCGGTGCTGGTAAACTTAATTACTGACACACATACATCAGACGGACAGACAGACAGATACACACACACACACACACACATACACATAATGTTTGCCCAATATCTGTTTAATGCGTAAATCGAGAGGAGAGTTGTGAGGTGACCTGAAATCAACTGTGCACGTGATCTTAAGTGCAACGATTATTGCACGAGAATATGTAAAATTTCAAAACCCCATCCTTTCATGATTTGTCAATCTTGATGAAATTCGTATTTTTCTGTTCATCCTTACTCTTCTTATAAAAAATGAGCGTGAGTATGCTATGAAATAGAATCCGTCCTATGAAAACCAGGACAAATTGATGATATGGATTCTGATGAAATGATTGGATGAGAGCTCTCACGTGACCGGAGTTTGATTTTTGCCTCCAGGCGTAACTTCACCTATACACGGGTCAATGCCGGGCGTTATAGCATCATTATTTTACTGACTGTCAGCTCGTCTGCGGGAATTTGCATTGCCCGTGTATTACAAATGGATTATAATTGTTTGTGCTCGTTGTTCAGTTAGCTTCGAGCACGTACTGAATGGAATCAGAATGTGACTTTGGTCTCCTATTTCTTCTCTTTTTTCTCAAATGATTACTATGAAACTTACTGGTCTCTATGTAAACATTTCTGTAAGATCGGCATTTATCTATCTCCTTACAGACATACCTCAAGATGCATAAGGCCAATAGTGAGTTAAAATTCTCACTAGCTTTGGCAGCAGACTACAGTAAACCATTTGTATCAAAGAGGATTAATCTCTATCATGTAAACGTAAGTTAATTTGTGATTTGCACCTTCTGACTCTGTCTTCTCCACCCCAAATGCAGCATCTAGGCACGGTAACGTAGAACTTTGGGCAGCACTACCACCAGTGTACTGGAAACAAGAATGAAATGAAATAAATATGAAAATAAACATACAAATTTGGATGTATCAAATAAAATGACATTTGCAGTAGTGACAGAGTCACACACGGACAAATATGTAGCTGAACTTTTCCCTAATAATTGCCGCACGTGCTTTGTGGGTTAATATGCATGGATTTTAATATGCATGAATGGTTTTATCTGACCGTTGCGCAAAATTACAGCAAATTAGCTACGATTTGTGTTGCTGCTGAATATTTTAGAATAAGGAAGTGGAGAATGTATACAAAACTGAAGACCAATCGGCTATATTGTATTGTTATAGCATTCTTAACCAAAACCCATTTGCACGTCAAAGTCTCCAGGCATTTTAGAGACAAACTTAAACTTTGTCTCTTTTGACGAGCTTTATCTTCATCACGGATTTTATTTGTGATCACTAGCTGTCCAATGATTAGATGCACATATTAATGGTGCTTAAACGACACTGAGATTCATAGTTTCACCTGATTATGAATTGAAATGATTGCACTACCAAAAATCTTATTGTTATCATTATCATTATCATCTTTATTCAAGAATACACCATAAGAAATGGGTGCTTACTGAGAAAGGCTGATCACTAACTCCTTCATAGATAAGTCCGTCCAGATTCTTTTTCTTAAATGCTGGTGAGTCCCATCTGCAGAATAGAGACACCAATATATTGATAAACAGACATGTATATACACTTTGATATAATTTAATACATAATAATTATATACATACTAATGCATACACATATAAACATATTTGAGTATCAACTTTATCAAATAAGCAAAATATGCCCGTTATTATTAGAAAAACTGCATACAGGTTTGACCTTCCTGTTTTTGTTTTTTTTTTTTTGCCGGATTATTGTCCACAAATGCCGAATTAACAACCAATACCCCCTCCCCCCTTCGCTCTGCAATAACTAGTGGGTGTTTTGACAAAGTGTGCTTAATTCCAGTGATGCGTTGTGTCTGCTGAAACTGTACATCATTTAAATTACTTAAAAGCCATCAACGAGAAGCTCATAAAACGACATGGTTCTTACCCCGCCAGAAACGGTCTGAAGACATTGTAGAATACATGAGGCCTGCATCTTTCTGTCAAAGAGTTGTAAGACATGCAGTAAGGGAGAATAAAAAGGGAAAATAAACTATGAGTTTACGCAAAAAATTCCAAAATGCAGAAGACCATCATCTTAAGCAACTGCTTACTGTTTATGTCGATTACTTACTTGAAGATTCTGTAAGTTCTCCTATTAGCTTGGTGCATCAGTATTCCTATCTTCTATTCCTCAGCACAGATTTTTACCCGAAATCATTATAGGTCCTGTTTACCTTTGGGAACCTTGATTATTAAAACAAAAAATCAAGATATGACATTTAACGCATACGTGTAGGTCTCGTACCACAAAACATCCTATCATATAAAATTTTCGCGATAAAGCCTAAAATATATGGAAATATCTGTATTTTTCTCATTAAACCGTAAACTATACTGTATACGGTTTAGTCTTAAAGCATCTTTATCATAACTATTGTTTACATTTTGTTTATTTAACAATACATCGATTTCATTGACTTTATCGATTCAATTTTTTACAGTGGTTGTTTCTATCCCTAAAGCACATTTTAGAACTATTTTAAAACACTCATGCTGGGTTTTTATTTCATCTGCAGATGGTAAATAAAATATATGCCTTTAACTGGGAGGGTACATCACCTCCCCCGCCCCTCCCCCCCCCCCAAAAAAAAGGGGGGGGGGAAATACGCCAGACAATTTCATTACACCTTTAGTGTGCTTTATGTGCCGATTGGAGCAAAAAACTACGTAGCAGCGAGCACAATGTCTAAAAATCTCTGGAACAGAAAGGTTTAAAGAAATGATCTAATAACAGGTCACTGTACTTTATGAAGATGCTTACCCGACATTCTGCTTAGCGTGTGAGTCATTGTACGTATAGCCCTCTCGATAGTTTGGAGTTCTGTAATAAATTTCTCCACATCACCGTCAATGACAGCCTTCAGAAATATGTGAGATGAATAAAGCATATATAATATGTATATACATATATATATATATATATATATATATAATATATATATATATATATATATATATATATATATATATATACATATATATATTATACATAACAGATACATTTATAAACATGTATATATACATTGTATAGAAATGTACCTTCGGGGTGTAGCCCCGAAGTGAATAGAAATATTGGAAGTACCGAACTCCACAGTTCTAACCAGAAACTCGAAATTAGGCAGAATGTATTTGCTCTGAATTTGTGGTAAGAAGGAAAGAATGAGGGGAGAAGTGTGTGGTGTCATGGAGGGATCCTACAGTGACCTTACAAAACAGGGTGCGATGACAAATTGCTTTATGACATTTTACAAAGTTTTCATAAACAAATGAGGCAGCGCGCAATGTCACAATTGCTCTTTAATATAATTTTACAAATAGTGTACTATTTTGAAGATGTCGTCATAAAAAGTGACATTATTTCCAAAATAGTATGCCATACAGTGTCAAACATTCTGAAAAAGTTGCAAAAGAATTATTATCACTTCAAGCAATTTCAACCAATTACTATAAAAATGATATAATTACAGATCAATAGATAGATACAAACAGATAGAGAAATAGATAGTTACAGGCAAGGCTCGACTCAAACATTTTTCTCTGTTGGCCCGTTTGGGACTTTACAATCGGTAAAACTTTATGTGAAATGTTAGAAAAAAAATAGTTACACAGTTATAAGAGGAAACAGACCAATCTATTTTAATTTGAGTCGCCCAACCGGGGCATGACAAGATATGCTTTTGGGAAGTTCGTTCGCCAGGCATGAATTCTTAGTGTCTTGGGACCACCGGTCCGTCGCGCCACTGAGCCATGGCCAAGGTCGAGCCCTGTAATAGGTATCAAAAATACGATTGTCTGGTCTGAGGTTTGGAATGAGTATAAAGCAAAACCATTGTGAATGTCCACTTGCAAATGCCTACTTATCAAAATACTCCCCAGATCTTCACCTTTTGTGCTTCTACGATGCTGCAGAGCGCGGGAGCAAAGTCGAGTTCCACCTGATTGGCCACGCACATGAACCAAGACTCATCGGCACCGCCTCGTACTTGGACAATTGTTTCCATGTTACTGGCGGGAAAGGAAAAAATACCAAAAACACACGATCCATCACAGATTGAGTGATCAGGTATTGTAAGATATTAAAAGGATCCCAGGTTTTAAATTTGCTAGATTTCAGTGTATTGAATCGTGATGGACAAGAAAGCTGTAATTGACCGAAGTAGACGAATAAGAATTAATCGAGATTGTAGAGATTGCATTCATTCAAAGCAAAGTAATCATAGAAGTGTGTTTTGCGTGTGTTTACTTTACGTGTTTACTTTACATGCTTCATATACCCATTTCTTTCTGAATATAATATTCTTTTTCTTTATCTGCTCAGCAAATGCATTTGTTGTAATCAGACTGTGACATAACGTGTAAAATTTTTCATTTGGTACTCATCCTTTCCCCCTTTTTGTCGATGAATGAGTATATGTCGATGAATGAGTGAATGAGTGAATGAGTGAATGTGTGTCTGTATGTATGTGTGTTAGTAGTCTGTTAGGTTGCTGTGAGCTGTTGATATTACTATGATTACTCGGTATCTACACATCATGGTGCCCATGATGATAGTTTTGACAGTCTCGGCGGGCATCTCATATTAAAAAAAAAAAAACAAACATTAAGCATGGTCACTATATAAAACATGTCTGCCAGCTGGTGTTTGAGTATAGCTAAGAGTCAAGGCAGTCTGGGACTTAAGGCAAATCATAAAATCCGAGTTAAGAGCATTGAAAGCATTATCATGTAGCAGCGATATTGCTCTGCGCAAATCTCATCCCGCCACAACCCAATTGTCGATAATCAGCGATCTTTCGCAATCATCGTTTGTTTTTCTTCTTTTTATTTGATCACGGATGACTGGATTTATTCGGTTGTTTAAAACATCGAAAATGAATCGTTATACGTTTCGACGTAGCGGGGAGGATGTTACCTTCATTTCATGGTTTAGTATAATAGTATCCCTGCATGGCTTCGTGCTTGTTACAACCTTTGCGTTTTCTTGACGTCAGATATGATATATCACAATGCGAGTCTGTGTAGTGGTTGTCCCTGCCATAGCATACAATGGCTCGGAAAATACAGAAAAAAAAAAATGTCCCCTGGATCAGCAGACTTAGCGTGACTTATGATTGACAGTCCGTGGTCTGTTCCACTGAAACACACATCCACAAACGCGTTACAACCACATACCCCATCTTAACAGACCACATAACTCGGAGCATGCCTCCTGAGCACACCGGAGAACATGATCAACGTGAACCTGTTCAGACGCAACAAAGTGGACAGCCTCCCGCCAGCGCACTCCCGAGGAACTCGGATAAACTTTTTTCAAGACCGTCCCGGGTAGACTAGAAGTAACGTCCGGAAGACATTCCGGTAATGAAGCCAGAAGATATCACCTTGGCCGGAAATCTTGATGTAACCACAGAGCACACTGTATGCTACAAGTCGAACGGCATCCACCGTCAAGTTCAGGACAAGCTGGTTTTCAACAATGTCGCTGATTTTATGACTGATACATTTGTCATATATATATTTACCAAGAACATTCTTAAGAAATGAGGAGGGAAAGTGTGTTTACACGGTAAACGTATTTCGTAGACGAAAACACTAGAGAACAGATAATGCTACTGCAATGCCGATGATGAGACATGCATGATGAGACGCATGTTCCGCGTATACGCAACGAACTGGCCAAGGACAGCCAATTTTCCTATAGTAACATACCCGGAGAAGGTCTCCGAGCAACCCCGTTATGAGGACGGGGCATACATTGTTCTCCCCTTCTATGGATTATTTCAGTGGAGTGTTTCACCTCCGGAGCATGTCGGGTGAACGTCCGGGTAATGTCTGAGACAGGGTGGAGGCAATACACTCCAAAGAAATGATTGCGTAGTATGATTGCGTAGTAGGTACTCTAAACGATAACATCGCTTAAAGGCATAATTTATCATTTGCAGATGAAACAAAACCGAGCATTAGTGCTTCAAAATATTTCTAAAATGTGAGTTAGGGATAGAAACAACCAATGTAAAAATTTGAACCAGTATAATAGATGTAAAGTATTGTTAAATATTCAAAATGTGAACTATAGTTATGGTTTAATGAGAAAAATAGTGATACATTGTATCTCCTTATATTTTAGGCTTTATCGCAAAAGTTTTATATGGCAGGATGTTTTGTGGTACAGCTGACCTACTCATATGCATCAAATGTCATATCTGTAACATTTCTAAAATCACTACTCCCAAAGGTAAACAGGACCTTTAACTTACTCCAGCTCGACTTGTCCGTTTGGGTCCTTGAGCTTCCAGTTAATCATGGAGAAACCCCATGCAGTCAGTGATGGCGTCACCTGTAGCCTCTCCGCAACTGTTGCGAAAGGTATGGCCACGCATCGAGGCAAAACCTGATACGAAGAGTATGCATGAAGAAAAATGCATCTAGTGCAAATTCAGTTGTTCATAGAGATATTAAGTGGGGCAACATATCCCTTATAGGCAGACACATACACACACACACACACACGCACACACACACACACACACATATCGTTTATGAATGCAGTATCGCTTGCTTTGAAGCAGCTTATATCAGTTTATATCAAAGCATGATGAGATTAGTCATTGGATAAACGAGTCATGAAATTTTGTAGGGTCAATAATTATTTATGCATACCCTTAATTTTGAAAATGCGCGTTAATCATGGAGAAACCCCATGCAGTCAGTGATGGCGTCACCTGCAGCTTCTCTGCAACTGTTGCGAAAGGTATAGCCACGCATCGAGGCAAAACCTGATTTGATGGGGGTGGACAAAAACGAACTGTTGATATCCAAATGAACCTCATTCAAACACAAGTGGGCCAACACTGGCCGATGTGAATATCTCCCATACCCCCTTCCCCACGTACACACACACACACACACACACACACACACACGCACCCACAGCGTTTATGCAATGCTCGACTGCTTCAAAGCGGCTTTAATTCTTGCAGTGTTTTCAACGTTAAAACAACACTGACATTTTGCTGTACAAATTTACGGAAATGTTTTGATTCAGAAATGACGGGATTCAACACTTTCAGAAGATGGAGACGGGTTGGCAACTTAATAATATAGTCTAGACCGCTTTACCTCTGGAATGTCATCCTCCCCATTGCACCAAACATAAGCGTTCGCCAGTGCTGTGAGCAAGACCAGAGCTGCCTTCCATTGGCGGGGACCTTCCAGTCGATTGTGATCCAGCAAAGGCATCTATGGCAGGTAAAAAAAAAGGGGGTAAATGAACCACCTCATAATAATGATGTCACAACAGGGGGCGGCTATTTCATGTAACGGATGTGCATGTGGCCGGGAGGGGGGTAGGATGACTACTGCTGATGTGGCATAGAGCCGGAGTTGTAGATTAAAGGGATATGGATCCGAGATATGTGTGATTGAATGACAATTCAAGACATTTTCAATTTCTGACATAATCGAGGAACACTTGGCTAACGTCTTTTCGAAGGCAGAGGAAATGATATCATCCTCATCATAATGTCAGCAACAAAGGGAACGAATATGTACTCTTCGTTATAAATCAAATGACGTTGTAGAATTCTCACTGTCATTATCTCTGTCCTACGATGACATCACGAAGTGTTGGAGACTTCGTATCCAGCGAAAGTGATGGCCTTATCGAAACTTTAAAAATTCGTTAGGTTAGACCAGAGTGTATCCGATTTTCCTCAACTTATCTGATGCAATACACAATACCTGTCATTCTGTCTTTAATCCACATATATAGTCGGGTATTTTTCCCCTTCAGAATAAGTATTTGAAATGAGACGTTTCAAACCTTTTAGTCGTTCAATTTGTAATTTTCTCTGCACACACTGCGCTGCACACCCCTCAAAATTCCTTATACTCGCCTTACACATACTATCAATAATCAAGACAGGAATAAGCAGAATAATACCAAAGGAATGGTATTCACGTACTTGTTGCAATATCTTATTGTTATGGAGTGCACCCAACGTTAACATACAGGGTTGCCATTAAACTCAAATTCACTCACAGCTCTATGCATTAGAGACACTCAAGGGCGCCAGGGTTCGGTTAGAGTATCGGCTTCCAACGGGCCAGTAGATATGAAACAATGGCAAGAAGAGGGGACAAAAGTGCAATACTTGATAAAGACAGGAAATGTATAAAAGGCAAAACGATAATGTATGAACAACGACGAGAAGTAATGGGGAGTATTAAACTGGTCTCATTTGCATTGCTTGTTTGTTTTATTTCAATATGGTTTTAAAAAACACTATCAGCCTCGGGGCTGTTTTTCAGTGAATCCGTGGCTTATATGAGTTTATAGCATATAATCTGATACAGAACAAAAGGTAACATTCCCAACACGAGAAAGAGCACGTTGGCAAATAAAATATTACAACAACGGAAATTGATTTCAGTTTAAAAAGTCATACGGTAAGTACAAACATATTCATATACTATATTACAGATTGCCAGGGACTATAATCGTTTTAAGGTTAACTTTAGATATATTTTCTATGTTGTTGTTGTTAACTTTTTCCTCCTTTTTAAACCATTATTTTTGCATTCTGAATATCCAAAACGTCTTTATTTTTCTGGCGATTCTTTCATAGTAAAAATACAGCGTGTTTACCGGCGTGGCATAAATCACGCTTGGCCGACATCTTGAATGTTGTTTATTCGTTGTATGATTGTTATTGTTGTTGGTTGTTTGTTTTTTTTTCAGCTCACCTTTTCTATTCTTTCCCTGACTTCGCCACTATCAACCAAGTCCGCAGTATTGGTAGCAAGTGTCGTCCATGGTTTGAAGTACTCTGGCAGATCTGTCTGTATACGTGCGTATGACATACGGCAAAAGGAAGATAATCATAGTCAACGAACGAGTACGATCTGTTGAAAATCCATCGTCTAAGAAAATCACAGTTTGACCATTTCAATAAGAGGAAACGAGAGATAGGTCTACCGAAGCAAAATCATACACAGCGATATCATGTACAACAACAGCTACAAAAACATCAAAATTAAAACTTTTAGCACAATCTAGATACACATAATCACAGATATAATATTTCTGAACGATAGATACCACAGAGTATATGCGGCTTTATGATTGAATCGTTAGTGAAAATCACAGTAGGCTTACTCTTTACATCAGTGTGCACTCATCAAAATTTGAATGTTTCTGCTTGTGACCTAGTTATAAGCTGCTTGGTTTACATGCCACTACTATACCCTTCAATATTTTTAGCTCCATGCATGCGTTGAGTAATCATGTATTGATCAGATTAATTGTTACTAGGCCCTCAGAGGAAAAGAACCCGTATTCTAATAAACAGATAAACTGACTTTTTGGATAATGATGAAAAAGAAAATGTGTTTGTTAATAAACAGACATAACATGTGATTTGATATCAAAAACTTATGGAGCACGAAAGCTGAGCAATCTGTTAATTGAGTATATGAATATAAGAACGACCCAAGTCCAATTTTTGGCCAAATTCAGTTTGACATGGGAAATTATAGCTTATGCATGGACTCATCTTGTGTATAAATGATAAATCATAATTACCCCCGGAAGTGCCTGAAATGAATAAGTTAAATCTTATATTAATGTAAGAATGAAGGACTTGGGTCATTCTTACATTCATATGATAGCGCCCTCTCTCATCCTTCTCCCATCTCTATGGCAGAATATCATGTATATGAATCAAAGAACGACCCAAGTCCACCACACAAAATGGCCTCTCCACAATTAATGTAAATGTTAATTGTCATAATAATATATGTTCTAATTTGTATATACAATGTTGCCTTCCCATCACAGTTAAATAGAATATTATTGGACAAATAAAAAAGATATTAAGTTTTTTTTAGTTTACTCGAAATGATCTTCCATGGACTTGGGTCGTTCTTATATTCATATACTCAATTGTTCTTCACTAAAAGTCAGAATTGTCGATTTCGTCTCCCGATGGTTGAGGTCAGCACTTCGATGTCCAGTCATGCTATCATTGTGCGCTATAATTGAACAGCTAGTACCGTGTTATGCAAGTAATAATCCCAATCGCTCTGATAGGGAAGTCCCGTTTCCTCATTCCAGTACAGACCTAGGATTGATAAACCTTTAAAGGGATGGTACAGTTTTGGTGAAGATGAGGATTGAGCTTTTAACTTTTGGAGAGATATCACTTAAGAAGTCACTTACTAAATAATGTCACAGAGCATACCATTCGACGAGGAATTCCAAGTTTATTTCATGAAAGTTGGTTTTGAAATGGTTGAGATATCCTCAAACAAAGTAAAACATAGCGATCCTAATAAAGGTTAGAACCCACATTTGATTAGTATTGCTTTGTTTTGGATATCTCAACCATTTCAAAACCAATTTCCATAAGATAAAAGTTGAATTCCTCTTGGAATTACATGTTCTTTCATACTTCACAGGAGGTTTCTAATCATCTCACTAAAAAGGTTAAAAATCTAAAGCCAGGTCTCAAGCAAAACTATGCTATCTCTTTAAGGTTCATGGACCCTCTTGCGGCGTCGAAGTTAATGTTATTGTCATTACAGACAATCCAGACATAACCGTTTCCCCTTGTAGCAGTCCATTTGATTTCTGCATGAGTATACTGGATAACTCAATGCGTTAAAGACGTAGGCCCTGCAAGGTATTATCAAAGTTGCATTTACAGTAATCAGAGATCTCAGTAGTGAAAAAAAAATGCACTGTATGCTGGTATGAAGAATTCCATAAATAATGTGTAAGTAAATAAGGTGACATGCTTACTTTGGCAATAAAATCAGAAAATCAGCTTTTTGTTTTTTAGCAAGTCCCTTCATTAGTGAGTGAAAACTAACATTCTACATTGAAAATGAAGCAAGTCTGCATACAAAACAGCATTAGGGGAAAACACGGTTCCTCGTATCAAGCAGGATACCGTGCATCGTGTCCGCGTACACGAGGAACCTTCCATCCTGGCATCTCAATACCTATTTAACACTATGTTTATTTTTGTTTCAATAATATAAGTGGTCATTTTGTAATCAACAATTTACTACACTATTCAAAGAACCACACAACCCCAGTTTTGGGCCAGAAAAAGATTCCCGAAGGTTCTACGTGTAAGCGGCTCACCAAATTTTCATTCTTCATTTTCTTTTTTCAAATTAACGCATAATTATGTCCTACTTGTAGGCCCGTTATTTCGCAGGACACCACAGCTATTTGTGAAAATTACAATTGAACATATTTGTCATGTTTGTTGGGCTTTTTTGCCCAATTTTCTCTGAAATCTTTAGAACTATTTGAGTGCCATCAAAATGATAACAATAGTTCGACATTGATGCTTATTATGAATTCTACCCTCATAAATTAAGGTTCCTCGTGTAAGTAATTTTCGGGACACCAAGAATACATGAGAAACTTGATTCCTGAGACCCACTCGTAAAAAAAAAAAAAAAAAAAAAAATCATCATTTCATGAATGACTATTGGTCATAGTATTCAAATTTGCTATTCTTATATCATTTTTGAGCCACTAATATAGATTTTTATTCATCAATAAGCCATAAATCTATTAAACTGGTATTACAGTAAAACACACACACACACACACACACACACACACACACACACAACACGCGCGCAATTTCGCCAACAAAGTCATGATTTTGCATTTTTTAACAAATGTATCTGATACTTTTAGCAGGAAACTTTTTTGCCTTCAAACAAGAGGATACTTACCTAATAAAAGGGGGCGTAACCGTTGTGACCCTTTTTTATTTATTCATTTTTATGGAATTACCCATTTTATGGA
This sequence comes from Diadema antillarum, assembly GCF_040938485.1. Taxonomy (NCBI): domain Eukaryota; kingdom Metazoa; phylum Echinodermata; class Echinoidea; order Diadematoida; family Diadematidae; genus Diadema; species Diadema antillarum. The sequence continues at coordinate 3,808,009 of NW_027270896.1, forward strand.
ATTACCCATATATTCCCTGTTGTACTAGTTTTTTATTACAAAATCACTGCTCAGGGCGATCTAATTTTCTAATCGAGGCAAGATCTTTATAGTCCAAAGAACGATTTTAGATTTCAGATCACCAGTATGACCGTACATTAAGCTATCTGGTGCATTTATTCAGGAACACCAACAACGTCCAGCTAGAATATATAGATCTCTACAAATCAGTGTTACGGTTTAACACATTTTACACTAACAATATACATTATTATATCTATACACTAATATGAACTTATGAGTAAATTTAGTGTATAGATGGTAGCCTCGTGTCCTCGAGTGTGCCCGCTAAAACATACCTTCAGTAAACCTTACATTTTTTCATATTCTTCTTTGCTTTCTAGCAGTATAAGAATATTTTTTATTGCTCGAACGATGCAATCACGTTTACGCTTTTAATGAGTACATTTCAGATGAATGCAAAGTGAAAGTGGCTCGCTCGCTCTGCCCGTACTTAGTATAATCATAGTCCTTCGCAGTGATTTCTTTTACTATGCTTAATTCCTTAGAAATTTAATCTAAAATGCTCTATAAACGCGACTTTTATACTCTGTTTTTACAACAACAAAAAAGCCCCTATAACCGTGAGAGGGGGTATCCCCATCCCACACCCTCCCCCGCTCGGTCGCTTCGCTCCCTCGCCGAGGATCTCACACCGTCACATAATGTACCCCCGTATGTTATGATCATAGTCCTTCCAAATGATTTTTTTTTCAATATGTTAATTCCCTATAAATTTGCTTTTAAATGCTCCATAAACGCGACTTTTATACTCTGCTTTTACGAAAAGTTACTGCCGTCGGCGTCGGAGGGGGTATCCCCCTCCCACACCCTCCCCCGCTCGGTCGCTTCGCTCCCTCGCCGAGGATCTCACACTGTCACATAATGTACCCCCGTATGTTATGATCATAGTCCTTCCAACTGATTTTTTTTTTCAATATGTTAATTCCCTAGAAATTTGCTTTTAAATGCTCTATAAACGCGACTTTTGTACTCTGTTTTTACAAAAAGTCCCTACCCCCTCCCACACCCTCGCCGAGGTTCTCACACCATCACATATGTACCCCCATATGTAATAATCATAGTCCTTCGCACTGATTATTTTTCAGTATGTTTAATTTCTGTGAAATTTGCTTTTAAATGGTCTATAAACGCGACTTTTGTACTCTGTTTTACAAAAGCTCCCTACTCTCTAAAAAAAAAAAATCGAGTGAAAATATTCACTCTTAAAAGAGTGAATACAAAAAAAAGAGTAAATTTAGAGTGAAATTGGAGTGACTTATGAGTGAAAATGTTTATTTTCACTCATTTTGGAGTGACCTCAGGGATCACTCGATGATTTCGGAGTGATCCCAGAGGTCACTCTAAAACGAGCGAAAATGAAAATTTTCACTCAAAATTCACTCCAATTTCACTCTTTTTTGTATTCACTCTTTTAGGAGTGAATATTTCACTCGATTTTTTTTTAGAGAGTACCGTGGGGGGAGGGGGTATCACCCTTTCCACCCCCCCCCCCCCCGCCCCGCTCGCTCGCTTCGCTCCCTTTCCGAGGATCTGACATCGTCACATAAATGTGCCCCGTCGAGATTTTGCCCCCCCCCAAAAAAAAAGCAAAAAAAAAAAGCAAAAAAAAAAAAAAAAGCAGAAGTGTTCCGGCGCGCTTGCCAGCATAGTTCCAATCGTATCAACGCAACGACGTCAGGATAACAACATTCCCCTTATCAAATGCTTAAGTTTACAATCAAGTGTGTTTAGCTCCAGAGTGCATGTAACTGACTCGCACCATTACAGGAGCAACGGCGTAGCCAGGATTTCATCTTAGGGGGGGGGGGGGCGATTAGTCTGCGTGGGAGCGAAGCGACCGAGCCCGAGCGAGCGGAGCGAGCGAGGGGGGGGGGGGGGGAGGGTGTGGGAGGGGGGTGTCCCCGTCCCACGGTAAGAACTTTTTGCATTTGGATGTTGTAAATGGTGCAATTTGATGCATGTTTTTGTGCGTTTTATCGACGTGAAACAGTCCCACTTGTTTATGGTAGCAGTTTATTTTGATGTAGGTTATTATTGAACAATTTGCCTATAAAATGGTATAATTTAGATACACTTCTTGTATCAATTCTTTTCACTGAATATCATAAACGCGACTGAACCCGAGCGAGCGGAGTGAGCGAGGGGTAGGAGAAAGTGTGGGAGGGGGGGGGGGGTGTCCCCCTCCCACAGTAAGAACTTTTTGCATTTTGATGTTGCAAATGGTGCAATTTGATGCATGATTTTGCGCGTTTTATCGACGTGAAACAGTCCAACTTGTTTATGGTAGCAGTTTATTTTGATGTAGATTATTATTGAACAATTTGCCTATAAAATGGTATAATTTAGATACACTTCTTGTATTAATTCTTTTCACTGAATATTATGAACGCGACTGAACCCGAGCGAGCGGAGCGAGCGAGGGGGTAGGGGAGGGTGTGGGAGGGGGGTGTCCCCCTCCCACAGTAAGAACTTTTTGCATTTTGATGTTGCAAATAGTGCAATTTGATGCACGTTTTTGCGCGTTTTATCGACGTGAAACATTCCCACTTGTTTAAGGTAGCAGTATATTTTAGTGTAGATTATTATTGAACAATTTGCCTATAAAATGGTATAATCTAAATACACTTCTTGTATTAATTCTGTTCACTCAATATCATGAACGCGACTGAACCCGAGCGAGCAGAGCGAGCGAGGGGGGAGGGGAGGGTGGGATCCCACGGTAAGAACTTTTTGCATTTTGATTTTGCAAATTGTGCAATTTGATGCATGTTTTTGCGCGTTTTATCGACGTGAAACATTCCCACTTGTTTAAGGTAGCAGTATATTTTAGTATAGATTATCATTGAACAATTTGCCTATAAAATGGTATAATTCAGATACACTTCTTGTATTAATTCTTTTCACTGAATATCATGAACGCGACTGAACCCGAGCGAGCGGAGCGAGCGAGGGGGGGAGGGGAGGGTGTGGGAGGGGGGTGGCCCCCCTCCCACGGTAAGAACTTTTTGCATTTTGATGTTGCAAATGGTGCAATTTGATGCATGTTTTTGCGCGTTTTATCGACGTGAAACAGTCCCACTTGTTTAAGGTAGCAGTATATCTTAGTGTAGATTATTATTGAACAATTTGCCTATAAAATGGTATAATTCAAATACACTTCTTGTATTAATTCTTTTCACTGAATATCATGAACGCTGTCTGTTCAGCAATCAAACAGAAAAAGCATGCACACGAGGGTGTAGATAGGGGCATATCCCCTCCCACACGAAGGTGATTTTGCGTTTTCAGACCTGAAATTCAGCGATCTGGTGCAGATTTTTGGTGCAATACTTTTTCATCGAAGTGTTAAAATCACGGAATTTAGCTCTTATTCCGAATGTGCACCATCTGTGCGTATGTATAAAGTCTTGTGAGGTAGAGCTTAGGGGAAGGGGGATTCCCCCTCCCGCTCGCGGAGCTTTTGCGTTTTTAGAATTGAAATAAAGCGATCTGGGTATAGCCACAGTCTACTTCTTTGCATGGCGGGGATGGGGGGGGGGGCAGGGAGAAGGCGTGGGCGAGTGTTATCTCCATCCTTCCCTTCCGATGGAGCATTTATCTCTTTAAGGTTGAAATTGAGATATCTCGTATACTCATATTTGATGGAATCAACATTTGGGAAATCACAAAAAAAAAAAAAACTGATGGGGGGGGGCTGAGGGAGGAAAGGGTCGATTAAAAGGGCAAATTCCCCTTATACATGAGGGAACCTTCAGTTTTCGGAATATAAGTGATAAGTCTTGTGCACTCAGAATTATTCAGAATTTTTTGTAAATCTAAAAAGTGTACTTAGCTAGGGAAAGAGGCACAGAGGGGGAGGGTTTGGGAGGGGGATTACCCCTCCCAAGCACGAGAGATTTTGCATATTTTGAATTGAAATTCAACGATCTGGTGCACACTTTGAGTGAAATATTCAAAAAAATATATCTTATTTGATGAAAGGTTGCAAAGGAGACCCGCTTCATGTGCATGCATACAGTATACACGCATTTTTTTCTTCCGCCTCCCAAATCCCCGGTCCAAATCTTAGGGGGGGGGGGCGACCGCCCCCATCGCCCCCCCCCCCCCCTGGCTACGCCAGTGTACAGGAGCCCCCCTCCCCCATGTACGCATGATTATCTCACTATACCACTGGTATCGTACTTTGCATAGAAGGTTTGTTATTACGGTCTTAACACTGCCGTTCGGATCTCAACACGCACAGAATAGTAGTAGTTTACAACGTTACGGTCGTATTAGAGGCACTATACACCACCGGCATATCGTGTCAGACAACTCTAGTCGTTTACTATAGAGCAGGACTTCAGAATTGAACAATTGAGCAAAGCTCCTTGATGCGTAAAGAAAAAAAAAAGACGCCATAGACTTGCAGGTAAAAGAATGATAATGCACTTTTAGGGGCTACTCACCGTGGGATGTGCGTCCATAAATCCGAACGTTGGCGAAACACCGTAGTCCTCCAGCCGGGGAACGCCGTTGTACTTGGCTCGAGCCATTGCAGTCTCTGTACATGAAATCAAGGGATAAAGGAATGTATCAATGACAAGTGCATGTGCGAGAACTATGTAGTCTACAATGTGCTTTCCGCTGGCTACTATCACTCATAATGTTCGAGCGCTGTTAAATGGCCCACCTTATATATGCCGTAGTCTGGATCCACGTGCATTCACTTATTATGTACTCACAAACACAGCATGCACACAGATACACACAACATGCGTTTACCTCGTAAAGAGAGAGAGAAGTAGATTTAAGTGCCAGAAAGGGGGGTCGGTTTTACATGCGAGTACACGAGGTTATTCTGTTATCACTGAAGTTATTAAGCTTGGCGGTATGTGTCCCCCTCCCCCCCCCCCCCCCCGAACTTTGACTTACCGAGCAGTCTTCTCGTCACGTTCCGTTCGTTCCTCGGTTAGTTGCGTGTGTGTGCGTGTATCCGCATTCAACAGACGAACATACACACGCAAACGAGCATGCGCATATCGAGTATCGAGCAATCTTTATTTGATATCATTCATTCATAATTAACGCTTAAATCATAAGCATTCACTTGAACGCGAATAAAACAGGCAAATAAAAATCTAAGTACGGACATCAAGCCTTTTGACTATAAATTACATGACATTTTGCATAATCTTATGATGCCATAAACATTTTGAACAAGGAAAATCAGTCATTACATTCAAGTCTGTCCTTCTCCATCAAGCTGCAGCAGCTCTCCACTATCGATCCCACCTCATTCCCATATATTATTGATACACAGACTAAAAGTTACCATCACACATACTTTTTTAAATGAAAATTTTATTGGAATTCGTTTTCACAATGAAACGAATATGATTCAACTAAATCAACGAGATCAAACTGAAAAACTTCTGCTTAATCGTACAAAATAAACCAAAAAAAAAAAATGAAAGGACAGCATGACATGAAAGTCAACAGGGAACTAAAATGTCATAAAACATACCGATACAGATACAAATCAAACATGTCAAACGAAATCCTTTTTTTTTTTCATGCATCAAAATCATAACCCATGTCCCTACATCGACCCTAACCACCAATCCCCTACCCCTCTAACAGTTGTCTAAGCGCAATTCTGCGAGAAAAAAAAATGTTACTTTTCCTAAAAATCCTTAATCTGCAATAATTTGAAAAATATATGAGCTACAGGGACAAATTTAGTATCAAATGATAGAACTTGTCAAGTTCTTTCCTTTGAGTGGTATTTCGATACAACTGAAGTGCATTTAGGCATTCTTTTCTTTAAAAAAAAAACATTTTTGGGCAAAATTTTTGATAATTTTTGTAAAAGCCGCATCTTTGACTCTCACTATTCCATTTTCAGCAACACTTCAGCATTTGTTTCAAGGTGGTTTATGATTAAGAATGAACCAAAAAACATTAATATTAGCCTTGTCGGAGATACGAATTAAATTGAAGATACGAACTTAAAATATGAATATTGGGACTTTAAAAAGTGGCCAAAGTTGTAATATCCGTAACGCTAAAAATGCAATGTCCGTAACGCTTCATTTGTGAACATGTAGAATAAATGCTGAATGTATTGTACACAATTATCAAGCTACAACTTAAACAGGACCTGAGCATTCATTTCAGAAGAAAATTCCTTTACTTGATGTCCTGATTCATAAACTTCTCAACATATCCACATGGTGGTAAATAATCGTGTCCAAAAAATGTAATGTCCGTAACGGCAAGCATTTTGTGTAAATATCTACCGAATGATTCATAGTACCTGATCAAAACTCGGACTGCTAACATTTCAGGATGATTGGGTTAGAATAAACCATGAATGAATTAAAAATTATTATGCTGAATTGCTGAAATAGGCCCGCAAAGTCACAAAAAAATTCTCTAAATGTAATGTCCGTAACGCTGGAATTGCCCCTAAACATATTAAAGGGAAGGTAAACCCCAAGAGCAATGTGGATTGAGTGAAAGCAGCAGCATTAGTAGAACACATCAGTGAAAGTTTGAGGAAAATCGGACAATCGATGCAAAAGTTATGAATTTTTAAAGTTTTTATGTTGGAACTGCTGGATGAGGAGACTACTAGAGGTTATGACGTATGAGTGGACAACAATACCAAGAAAATATAAAGAAAATTCTGCAAAAATCAATTTTTCATGAAAATTACAAATTCCATCAACTTGATATTGACATATGTTAAGGGTAGCAATATTATTCTTCCTGCTTTCTGAAAGCGGTTGGTCCATTGCTCTTTCATAATTCTAGAAAAGTGAATTTTTGTTGAATTTCCTTTATATTTTCTTTGTATTGTTGTCCACTCATACGTCATATCCTCTAGTAGTCTCCTCATCCAGCGGTTCCAACACCAAAACTTTAAAGATTCATAACTTTTGCATCGATTGTCCGATTTTCCTCAAACTTTCACTGATGTGTTCTACTAATGTTGCTGCTTTCACTCACTCCACATTGTTCTTTGGGTTTACCTTCCCTTTAAAGGACAAGTTCACCTTCATAAACATAAGGATTGAGAAAATGCAACAATATTAGTAGAACACATCAGTGAAAGTTTGAGGAAAATTGGACAATCGATGCAAAAGTTATGAATTTTTTAAATTTTTGTGTTGGAACCGCTGGATGAGGAGACTACTACAGCTTGTGAGTCATATGCGTACAACAGTATAAAGAAAATATAAAAGAAAATTCAACATATTTTCACTTTTTTCGCATAATAAAAGAGCAATTGACTTGCCTCTTTCTAAGGGCAGGGGGAATAATATTACCCATAACATGTATCGGTAACGAGTCAGGGGAATGTGCACTTTTTTCAAAAGATGGAATTTTGTGAAATTCTCTTTATATTTTCCTTATATTGTTGTACGCATGTAACATCTAAGTTATTCATACACTGCAGTAGTCTTCTCATCCAGCGGGTACTGCACAAAAACTTCAAAAAATCATAACTTTTGAACGGATTGTCTGATTTTCCTCAAACTTTCAATGATGTGTTCTACTAATATTGCTACATTCTCTCAATCCTTATGTTTATGAAGGTGAACTTGTCCTTTAACTCACACTATTTAAAGGGGTATCTCACGTAAACTGAGCGACAAATGCTTGCGAACATGATAGCGAATATGGGATTTTGCCAGGGTTCGTATAAGGTTGCAAAATATTCGTTGAAGGTTGCAAGAAAATTCAAAAACAGTTTTCCTTGTCGCAAACAGTTCTTCTTGTTGCAAATAAATTTTGAACATGTACAAAATGTCTTTTCGATTTTTTTTTTCTCGCAAACAATTGCAAGCGTTTGCAAAACAGTCGTAAGTCTTGGCAAACGGTTGTAAGACGGTGTCGCTGAAGTTTTTCCTACTTCGCCTATGCTTCCGACATGTGACCATATGAATAATAATGTATAAAATCGACGCATTGAGAGAAATTTGCCATGTAGGTCGCCATGCCAAAGAAACAAGGTACTATAAGGATTTTTTTTTTAACTTTGTCTGAAGTCTGTTCTCTGCAGCAACCACTCTCTGACCCAAATAGCGTTTCTTTTCTTCGTCCTTTCTTCTTTCTCGTCATCTTCTTGCTTTCTCTTAATTTGCACGATAGTTGTGCAGCAGCCAGGAAAAGCAGTTCTTCAAGGGAAGCAGCATGTTGGGCCTCTTCATGGCAGAAATTCATTTCAATATTCTGGAAATCGATCTCGAATATACTCTTCGATTGCAGTCAGAATGCTCGGGAAGGTTCGCTCACCCTTTTTATTGGGTTGGATCAACATATTCGCATGGTGCTTTCCTAGGAGTAAGCAAAAGTTCCCAAACATCCACTAAATAGTTGCTAGCATTTGCTTAGGTTTCTAAAAGTCGTCAACTGCCATTCACAAACGCTTTCGCAAATATTCGCTCAAATAACCCTAGCTGTCGCTAAAGCGGGGTTCCCACTAACGTGCGATCCATTGCGAATGCCACGATTGGACATTCGTAACTGATCATGGACGTTTCGTTGAACTCGTCTGAAATTTCACGTTTGGATACGACGTTATGTGAGTCAGTGCGTGTTGATACGCTTGGATGCGATATGGTCACGATTGGTTTATTTCAAACAATACGATCTGTCACGATCTAGTCTCCCGTTCAAATACGATCCGATAGGATTGAGTCCACGATTGGTTCCGATCTAACACGATCATTACCATCGGGATCCCCAATCTGGTGCGCGCAGTTACGTTCTGATACGTTCCAATACGCATACCGCAAACCAATGCGGGCTGTTAAGATAAGGTACGATATCTTTCGCGATCGGGATCAAAAGCAACCCCCATTTAAAGGACAAGTCCACCTTCATATATGTAAGGATTGAGAGAATGCAGCAATATTAGTAGAACACATCAGTGAAAGTTTGAGGAAAATTGGACAATCCGTTCAAAAGTTACGAATATTTTAAGTATCTGCGCAGTCACTGCTGGAAGAGAAGACTACTACAGTGTGTGATGTCACATGCGTACAACTATGTAAGGAAAATAAAAAAGAGAATTTCACAAAACTTTACTTTTTGAATAAAGTGCACATTTCTTCGACTTGTTACTGATGTATGTTAAGGGTAATATCATTCCCCCTGCCTTCTGAAAGAGAGAAGTAGAGTGTTCTTTTGTTATGCGAGAAAAATGGATATATGTTGAATTGTCTTTATTCTTTCTTTATATCGTTGTACTCATGTGACATCACAAGCTATAGTAGTCTTTTCATCCAGCCGTGACTGAGCAGAAACTTCAAAAATTCATAACTTTTTAACGGATTGTCCGATTTTGCTCAAAGTCTCACTGATGTGTTCTACTAATATTGCTGCATTCACTCAACCCACATGTCTATGAAGGTGAACTTGTCCTTTAAGGTGCGATTGTACCCGATTAGGAATATTATAGTCCGGCTGACAATGGATTTCATTGTTTCTTTAACTTCTGCAGAGTGATATGGCCTACTATCCACAAAATTAAAAATGTCGTTATCTCATGGGGTAGCGAAAATTTGCAGGGGCGGATCCAGGAATTCTGTAAAGGGGGGGGGGCGTAACTATTATTTTTGGTGCCACTTCCGGGTTTCATTTCATTTTTTCTTTTTATTTCTTTTGTTTTTACCGATAAATAAAGGGGGGCGTGCGCCTCTTGCGCCGCCGTCTGGATCTGCCACTGGTTTGGTTGATTTGGCTTGATTTATTGTTTTATCTAACAGTGTTTAACAAACAACAGAAAAGTAACTCCCGTAAAATAATGTCACTCTTTAATAAAAAAAAAAGTTTTGAGCAAAATTATTCGGCAGGGGTATTGCTACACTTATTGCCGAACTTCTATGTGAAAAATAATGACACTGCTCTTTATAGTCGTGTACGAGTGACTTTAGATCCACGACAATTATCATTTTTCAAAAGTCACAAAAGTTTTGAGCAAAATTATTCGGCAGGGGTATTGCTACACTTATTGCCGAACTTCTATGTGAAAAATAATGACACTGCTCTTTATAGTCGTGTACGAGTGACTTTAGATCCACGACAATTATCATTTTTCAAAAGTCACAAAAGTTATTTTTGTGGGGTATAGATGTGAAACATTCTGCTTCTGGTGAATGTTTCAGTGATGTTGTTATTTTATAATTCATTGTGCCACCCCTCCCTTATTCAATATCAAGAGTATAGTAAATTTTGCAATTTTTGCTCCATCTTTAAAGTGTACATGCTTACCCAATGAAGACACAACTTCTCTTTCTTATACTCACTCGTCATGGACTGCTAGATCTTGGCTGCATTATCTGACAACAATCCAAACTTAAACGGATTTTGCAGTTTAATGAGAGTTAACACAGCTATTTTAAGCGATTTATCATTGTATACAATACACAAGAAACAGAATACTTCACCCCCCCCCCCCAAAAAAAAAGACACACACACACACAACAACAACAACAAGAAATACTGAAGTATACTTTTAAAAAGTAACCAAATTTGCCTTTGATGGTGCTCACTTATACACTATTCAGGAAATCATTCTAATTTTTGTACTGACGTCAGTCAATACGTGCAGACATATTGGTATTTTATTTTTGCTCAGTTTTTTTTTTTCGTTAAATGAATTGCCCTAAATTGATTATTCCTTTTGTGTGTGTCTGTGTAATTGTAATATGGATTATTGATACATATGAAAATATCTACAAATTTATGATACAACTTTCACTTCATGAAATTTTAAACAGCTGAATTGTTACAAACAATGTTAATGAAATGCCTACACAATCATACAATTTACCATTCGGAAATGGTAATCTAAAGATGCAGGTTACAACCTCGCGGAATACCAAATACAAATATACGACCTGCGAGTGAAGCAATACGGGCAAATGCGCAAAAAATAAATAAAATAAGTAGAAAGAAAGTGAAAAAGACGATCCCGATCAACATAATTAACAAGCACGATTAAATGAGATTTGCTGCGTTTTGATAAGATCCAAGACAATCCGATGCGATGATCACGATCAAAAATTAATCGTGTTAATCGTAGAAAATTTTTGAACCGTCCAAAAATTTTCTACGATTAACGCGATTGCCACGATTGAACTCAAGATCTGATGCTATCTAATAAGATCACCACGATTGCTCCACGATTAAGACCACGATTTCAATCATGGCGCCAATCGTGATAGTGGAAACCCCGCTTAAGCATCGCTAAAAGTCGCTGAATGTCGCCAATGGCAGTGAGGTGAACCTGTCCATACCTGTCGCACACATACACACAATCACACATTAAACACAAAACCCTATACACACATATCAACAGCAATTACACACAAACACTATGCATAATATCTACATTCCTAATATCCTAATATATTCTATATATCCCTCTCTATGCACATGCACAAACCGACATATGAATATCATACAGAAACAAATATATTTTTCCCAGAATTTCATATTTAGAAACCAGAACATCAGTGTGTGCTCAGGTAGGGAGGTTACAAAACACGTGTTTTAAGCGCCATGTTTTGCAGGAGAATAAGTTTGTCTAGCAATGTCTGTGTATTGGCCCAAACGAAGATTCCATGATTTGAATACAGTAATATTGAGCAATTGCAACCTACGCATCCGAAGCTTGGGTTCTACGGAACGCAGATAAGAAAAGAATATGTGCATTTGAAAATAAATGTTATCGCAGAATTTTGAGAGTCCCGTGGGTGGAACGACGAACAAAATGAAGACATCAGAAAGGTACTCAATGTACCTAGTGCCTGGCTACTGAAGTATGTAAAGAAACAGAAGCTGGGATACTTTGGGCATATTATGAGACACTTATGGGATGGAAAAGTGAGTTCTTATGGCCCAATTTCCTGGAAAGCGTAGTAGAGGGAGACCAAGATATAGATGGGACAGAACGGTGAGGGAGACATTTGGTTCTATGGAGAAAGCAACTAGAATGGCTCAAAACAGACGTTTGTATCATGCTGCCGTGAGGGAAGCTACGCTCTGACAAGAGTATGCTGCGACGACGACGACGAATATTGAACTTATCAGTGATATACGAATATAGATATATATGTATATATGTATATGTGTGTATGTATATATATATATATATGGGCCGTGACGCGAGAAAAGGGCCCTTAGGACATTAAATGCCGAAAATGAGTTTTCACCTCCACATTGTAGAAGGAACTCTGACGTATTTAGATATGCAAACCTTTTTCTGAAATTCCACTCCTAAATGCCCCCATTACGACATTCAAAAAGCATGTTTTGTCCAAGTCATGTTACTTTTTGATTCATCTATGCATGTACGCGCAGTATAGCTAGTTGATCTTTTTTGCGCGTACTAATGTATTGCTTTGTCAAACTTCCGCGCCGTTTTCTGGCGTTTGCGCGCAGCGGCGCTAAGGGCCCTTTTCTTGCGTAATGGCCCATATATATAGAGTTGGCATCCATTCGTCTCGAGAAACGATGGCGTAGCACTAGCTAGGCAAGAAGTTTGCACTGCCTTGAGTGGCTGTAAAGCCCCACTCTTGAGTGGCAATCCTTAGAGCACTTGCAGCAGATGAAGTCTGTTGGGACCAATACTAAGACTGCCCGTGCCTTTCTCTTAGCTCTCCTGTCGGTCTGCCGTACATGCCTTACAGCTTCAGCTCTCTGAACGCCCTCCCTGACGGTGCCTCTCTATAAGGGACGATCTTCAGCTACACCTGCCCATGTGTTGGTGTTGATGTCCATCGTCTTCATGTCACGTTTGCACACATCTTTGAAGCGAAGATGCGGCCTTCTCATAGGACGAGACCCCTCGCTTAGCTCTCCATACAGCATGTCCTTCGGGATGCGACCTGGTTCCATTCGACGCACATGACCCAACCACTTCAGGCGTCTCTGGCTGAGGAGTGAAAGCATGCTGAGAATGCCGGCACGCTGGAGGACCTCTGCATTTGTCACCCTATCCTGCCATTTTATGTGCAGGAGTCGTCTGAGGCAACGGAGGTGGAAGGTGTTGAGCCTCTTCTCCTGGCCAGCATACGTTGCCCAGGACTCAGAGCCGTATAGCAGGGTGCTGAGGACGCAGGCTTGGTAAACGCAGAGCTTGGTGTTCTTGGTCAGCTGACTGTTGTTCCATACGCGCCTGTTCAGTTTGGCCATGACTGCGGTAGCTTTCCCTATCCTATTTCTTATCGCATTGTCAAGGCAGAGGGAACTGGAGATTGCTGAACCAAGGTAGGTGAAAGAGTCCACTTCTTCCAGATGTGTGACATAAATGGAGATGTCTGGAGGAGAGTCAGTGCCTTGGGTCAAGATCTTAGTCTTTTTCAGGCTGATGGTTAGTCCAAATTCGTTACAGGCATGGGACAGACAATCAACGAGCCTCTGCAATCCCGCTTCTGTGTGCGATACCAGAGCAGCGTCGTCAGCGAACAGCATTTCTTGGATAAGAACCTCTCTAACTTTGGTTTTGGCATGCAGTCGGGCGATGTTGAATAGCTTCCCATCCGCTCTGGTACGGATGTAGATGCCCTCTGTGCAGTCAACGAAGGCGTACTGAAGGAGCATGGAGAAGAAGATTCCGAAAAGTGTCGGTGCGAGGACACAGCCTTGCTTCACACCGCTGTTCACAGGGAAGGCATCAGAGGTTCTCCCGTTGTAGCAGACTCTACTTTGCATGTTCTCGTGAAAGGAAATGATAATTTGGAGCAGTCTCGGGGGGGGGGGGGGCATCCAATCTTCTGCAGGAGACTAAAGAGTCCACTTCGGCTGACCAGGTCGAAGGCTTTCGTCAGGTCTATGAAGGCAATGTACAGCCGCTTTTGCTGCTCACGGCACTTCTCCTGCAGCTGGCGTAGTGAGAAGATCATGTCTACTGTAGATCGGCCTGCCCTGAAGCCGCACTGTGACTCTGGATACACCCGGGAGGCAAGACTCTGCAGGCGTGCCAGAACTACACGTGCGAAGACTTTCCCCACAACACTTAGGAGAGAGATGCCTCTATAGTTGTTGCAGTCGCTGCGGTCTCCCCTGTTCTTGTAGACAGTGACGATACTGGCATCACGCATATCTTGGGGTACGTGGCCTTTTTCCCAGCAAAGACACAAGAGCTCATGGAGGTGTTGCAGTAGTACTGGCTTGCCGCTCTTTAGAACTTCTGGTGGGATACCATCATTTCCAGGAGCCTTCCCGCAGGATAGACGGTCAATGGCTTTGCTGAGTTCTTCTTTTGTAGGCAGGGCATCCAGCTCCTCCATAATTGAAAGGCTAGGTAAGGTGTCCAAGGCAGCATCTGTTACCTTACTTTGGGCTGCATAAAGTTCCAGGTAATGTTCTACCCAGCGTTCAAGCTGCTTACATTGGTCTGTGATGACTTCTCCAGTCTTTGTCTTCAACGGTGCAGTCTTGATGGCGGTGGGACCGATTGCAGCTTTAATGCTGTCGTACATGTCCCTGGTATTTCCGCTGACTGCAGCTGTCTGAATCCTGCGGCACAGGTTCAACCAGTAGTTATATCATATGTATAATATGAGAGAGAGAGAGAGAGAGAGAGAGAGAGAGAGAGAGACCCTGCATCAGGGGGGTAAGATGGAATACGGAACTTGTTTTGGTAATATGCACACATGATTATTTTGTTTTGTACAGGGGGTTTGTTGATAGGTAAAAAAAAATAATGAGTTTCGTTCGGTCAATTTAAGCATGATTTTTTTTTCAGTTTATGGCAAGTTTTGGGAAATGTTATATATTTGATACAATTTTTGTAAAATATAGCGTGTGCTCTGCAAAAAAAAAAGATGATTTAGCAGCACATTTGTGTGTGTGTGTGTGTGTGTGTAATAAGGTCAGATATGGATTGGCTTGATTAGGTTAATAAAGATTTTATATAAACGTGGTATGATTTGAAAAAAAATGTACTTTATGTTGGAAAAAAATGATTTAGCAGCACAAGAAATAAGAATACAGCTCCTTTTTGTTGCTGTTGTTGTTCATATTTATTTCTTTGTCAACATGGACCCGATATTGAATGAAACTCAAATAAAGAATATCATAAAACAAAAGAAAGTCACAAACCCAACTAAAGGTCATCAGAAATCATGGGCGTCACCAGGGGGGGTGCGTTGGGTGCGAACGCACCCCCCTTCAGATCCTTAAAAAAAAAAAAAAAAAAAAAAAAAAAAAAAATCAGTCTGCGAGCGACCTCAACGCCGGACGCTAAATAATTACTCTTTTCTATTTTTTTTAAATATTTTGCACCAGGGACACACACACACACACACACACACACAAATCGTCGGCAAAAACAATTCGCACCCCTGGTTTTGGCAGCACTGATTTTATACATATCTATTAGTATTCTACAGTGTTTACTATATATCGACCGTACTGTACATCCGTACGATACGGAGCACTTCAAAACACGTTTGCATGTACGTGTGCTATACGTACAAGTATGTAGGGTCTATGTACACATTACGTTACTTCTGACCAATCCATTGCCAGCCCAAGAGCGAGCCTTAGCCTCATTAAAAAAAAAAAAAAAAATGGAGGGGCAAGCATATCGTTTTGCCCATCCCCCCCCCCCATAATTCCAGAGACGAGAAGATTTTCTTATCTTTTTTTTTGACATAAAAACAAAAAGTTACCCTCATAAAAATATTGGAGGAGCAAGCATATCTTAATTTTGCCCCCCCCCCCATGATTAATAATTCCCGAAATGAGAAGATTTGCTTGCTTTTGAAAGAAACAAAAATGTTGCCCCATAAAAATATTGGAAGGCAAGCGCACCATTTGCCCCACCCCACATAATCACAATTCCCGCGATGAAAAGATTTTTTCGCTTTTTTGTTAGAATTCGCACCGGGCGCCCCCCCCCCCCCCTTTTAATTTCCAAAGCGAAAAAAAAAAAAATAATATAGCTTCAAACGGCAGTCTTTGGACAGTAAAATGTCAAAATTTTCAAGCTCTCTCGCTCCTCTCGCTCGCATTTAGTCGTACTAATGACAGTCTCCTGAAGTTGCTGCCAGTAATTGCCGGCAGTTGCGCCTGGTGCGCCCCCCCCCCCCTTAATTTCCAAAGCGAAAAAATATAGCTACAAACGGCAGTTTTTGGACTGTAAAATGTAAAATTTTCAAGCTCGCTCTCTTCGCTCGCTCGCATTTATAAGTTGTTATGCCATTCACCTGATGTTGCTGCCAGTAATTGCCAGCAGTTGCGCCCGGTGCGCCCCCCTTAATTTCCAAAGCAAAAAAATATTGCTACAAACGGCAGTTTTGGGACTGTAAAATGTCAAAATTTTCAAGCTCGCTCGCATTTAATTGTTATGCAATTCTCCTGATGTTGCTGCCAGTAATTACCGGCAGTTGCGCCCGTTCCACCCCCACCCCTCCTTTGTTTCCAAAGCGAAAAAATATTGCTCCAAATGGTAGTTTTTGGACGGTAAAATGTCAAAATTTTCAAGCTCGCTCTCTTCGCTCGCTTGCATTTTATGCCATTCACCTGATGTTGCTGCCAGTAATTGCCAGCAATTGCGCCCGGTGCGCCCCCCCCCCCCCCAATTTACAAAGCAAAAAAATATGGCTACAAACGGCAGTTTTTGGACTGTAAAATGTCAAAATTTTCAAGCTCGCTCGCTCGCTCGCATTTATTGTTATGCAATTCTCCAGATGTTGCTGCCAGTAATTGCCAGCAGTTCCGCCCGTTGCGCCCCCACCATTCCTTTATTTCCAAAGCTAAAAAATATTGCTCCAAATGGCAGTTTTTGGACTGTAAAAAATGTCAAAATTTTCAAGCTCGCTCTCTTCACTCGCTTGCATTTAATTGTTATGCCATTCACCTGATGTTGCTGCCAGTAATTGCCAGCAGTTCCGCCCGTTGCGCCCCCTCCATTCCTTTATTTCCAAAGCGAAAAAATATGGCTCCAAATGGCAGTTTTTGGACTGTAAAATGTCAAAATTTTCAAGCTCGCTCTCTTCGCTCGCTTGCATTTTATGCCATTCACCTGATGTTGCTGCCAGTAATTGCCAGCAGTTGCGCCCGTTGCACCCCCACCCCTCCTTTATTTCCAAAGCGAAAAAATATGGCTCCAAATGGCAGTTTTTGGACTGTAAAATGTCAAAATTTCCAATCTCGCTCGCATTTAATCATTATGCCATTCACCTGATGTTGCTGCCAGTAATTGCCAGCAGTTGCGCCCGGTGCCCCCCCCTTAATTCACAAAGCAAAAAAAAAAAATATGGCTACAAATGGCAGTTTTTGGACTGTAAAATTTTCAAGCTCGCTCGCTCCGCTCGCTCGCATGTAATCGTTATGCCATTCTCCTGATATCGCTGCTAGTAATTTGTCGTTTCACACCGTCATTCCATAATCCATTTATAGGGGGTACAACCCCCTCCGGCACTTCCACACCCTCCCCCCACCCTTGCTCGCTCCCTCGCATACTCCCCCCCCCCCCCCCCAGATGAATTCCTAGCTACGCCGGTGCCCTTTCCCCGCTTGGTTTCCCTCAAAAAACAGTAAAAGTCTACGGATTTAGAGCTTTCTATATTCCAATAATGTCTGTCCAAAAAATCTCGTAAACATTTAGTGTCAAACGCACCCCCCTTGAAAAAAAGCTGGTGACGCCCCTGGAAATAGATTTTTAGTTATGAATAGGAAAAGGGGCCTGAGAGCCATAATTACTCTTACTATTCTATAGTGTTTCAGATAAACTTATCCCACAAGACAATCTGACAAATTTCATTTAAATAATCCTAAAAAAGTGATGGCTCTAAAAATCTATCAGACACACAGGACCAGATATGTGTAACTCTCTCCCTTCTGACATTCGAAGCTTAAAGTCCATGTACTCTTTTAAGAAAGCTGTAAAAACAATATTGCACTCTGGATATCAGTGATTTCATTGTCATAGGTAAGCGTACTACACATCAAATTCCTTCGTGAAAATATCGCCGCACTTAATCTATATCACCTGATCATGTAACCAACCATGACCTGTCTGTTCACCTGTACCTCGGTGAGACATATTTTGACATACCTTGCTGATTAGTGATCCAGGTGAACTTACTTTATGTAAGCCTTTAGTGAAAGCTGACAGACCTCTACTTTCCATTTTCCTTTCTTGTTTCCTGTATCTCTACGCAAGTCAACACTCCCTCCTATTTTATTTCGGATATGAATTATGTACGAGGTATGCATGCAAATCAAGCTACGCTAAAGCTGTAATCCGTCTTTATTATTCATTGTATTGTTGATACGCTTTGCTCTACATATTAAACGTAATAAATATATATATATATATATATATATATATATATATGTATATATGTATATATATATATATATATATATATATGCATATATATATATATAGATATATATATATATATTTCTGGTCAGTTTTTCCTTGTTAACATTTATATATATATATATATAAAATAGCATACATACTTATGATATAGGCCGGCAGTGCATGACAAAAGTTATAGTGCACGTAAAATATAACGATTGCAGACGATAATCCACTATCGATTTAATATAGGTTTTTACTCCCTCATTTTAATCATCGAGTACTGAATCCCGCACCTCATCGACGCGATTGCGCCACAACCGCGATATGCTTTGCTCGATATTATCGTTATTCTCGATTCTCGCTGGCTATGCCAGCAACTTATCTGTGTGGGACTAGACTATCAGCGGTAGATTTAAACATGGAAGCTGAAATGAACAGGTTCGCTACTTTTACAGAGACTGATCTATATAAACAGTATCTTAGACAATAAGGACACAAAGGATGCCATCAAATACGCCCTACGAATTTTGGACTCCTACTGTTCTGAAAAGGAATCAATCCGACGGATATTGAGCAAGTCAACCCAAGATTGTGCCGCTTTATCCGTACATTCTACGCGGAGGTGCGCCGTGGAAATGGGTAGCGTGTGTACGGTATACGCTAAGCGCTCTTTGATCACGCTACGCTATGAACTTTTACTACGACATTTACAACACACTCTCGGAATCCACTTGTGCAGCAATGGTGACTTCAATGATGCCTGGCACGAGCCTTGTGTTTAAATCCAGTAGATCCCTAATCCTACAAAACATCATCTAGTCCTGGTCCTGGACCCACAGTGCAGTAAGTATTAACTTAGGGCGTCTAACGTGCTACTGTTAGATCCATGGTAGACCTATTGTAGGGTCAAGTGTTAACTAACGTTAGCTCTGTCGCTCGTAAGTGACGTAGATCTAGTAGTATAACGTTAGGCCAGGGCCCCTAGACCTAATCTATCGTAGGGCCTAGAAATCGTTAGATATAACCACGTAGACCCTAACACGTCAGGATTTTGTCTACACAGGTTCAAAGAAACTGGTATTATTGCTTGTCTAGACACGTGTAGAGTCTTAAATGATCTAGGCTTTCGTATTTTTTCCATTTATCTTGCCTGGGTATGTATGCTATTTTATATAACACATAGTGCATGACATCTTATTGCACTATAGCAAGTACCAAGCACCTCCAAATTCTGAATTTGCCCTCAGGCAATTATATTCAATTCGGCCTGCGGCCTCATTGAATATAACTGGCCTTCGGGGCAAATTCAGAATTTGTCGGTGCTTATATTGTTATAGTGCATTCAGCCTCATGCACTATATATATATAATATATAAACCATAGATGTTCATCAAGATCTTTAATCCTTGTCTCTCTGACCTCTTCTCTTCTCTTGATAATGATAAGAGTTTGATCATGAAATAATGTTTTAAACATTTTTAAGGCATGATGTCCACCATAACATAATTTGTCGAATGATGATGCCTCACCTGTTGCATATATAAAGAATATTTTTGAAGTTATGACTAAACGTATCCTATACGTCTTCTAATCGTAAATATTTCATATTGACAAGAATCTAGCGATGACTCGTTTTGTGATTAAACTCTACTTACTAATCTCGCAGACTGAAAATAGTTTTCGTATCCATATAATCATATAGTCTCAATTGCTCAAGCAGAAATGTAAAAAAAAAAATCAATTTACGCATGAATCTCATTCTAAGGGTGGGATTTCACGGAGCACGCGAACGATTTGCAAAGGACGCGAATGGCAAAATCCAGCATTCGTATTTTAGTCTGCAAAAGATCGCCAAAAGAACGTGAGGGTTCGGAAGCGTCGTCAATTGTTCGCGAATCTCGTTTTTACTTCGGCGATAATTTCAAAAAAGTTTAAAATTTTTTGCGAACCTTTTCCGCACATTTGGTCGTGATTTGCTCGTGAATTGTTCTTGAAAGTGTCTTTAAAACCTCGTCATATGCGCAAGACCTTCGCAAGACACGCGCGATGTTCGCAAAATGTTCGTGAAACCCCAAACAGACTCCGAAACTTTGGAGAATGTCTCGCGTATGTTTCGCGAAATCTGCGAAGTTTTTCCGATCATTTTACGACGTAATCGCAAACTGTTCGCGTAACCTTTTGAGACATTCTCGTGAACGTTTGGCGCACGATTGGTGATGTATGATCTATACGTATTCTACAAATAAAAATCGTACCATACATCTAAACATCAAACAATTATTAACAACTACAGTAACAAAAGAAATTAAAGACTAGCAAAGAGAAAGAAATGTTTGATATACAAAAAAAAATCGCAGAATACACTTAATATTTATCTAAAATACACGATGTATGCAAAATTTCATTTGAACTATAGAGATTATGTGTTGGAGGAACTGCAAAAAAAAAAATCAAATGCTTTACTAGTGGAGATAGGTCCTAGGAAAAAAAAATGTAGGCAAGCACTCGATAGAAAAATGAGAGAAAAAGAAAGGAGAAATAGAGGAAAGAAAAAAAAAATCAACTCAAGACAGCTTCCACCTCTCCTTGGGTACATTTTATCCCATGATTATTGAACAATTTTCGTTGTTCGCATTTCCGTCGCATGTTCTTCGTGTAGGTAACATCCTGTACTTTAGCAATGATACACACGACATTCGCACATACGTCGTGGAAACTTCGCACAAATTGCGCAAGAATAGTTTTCGGCTTCATTGTCGGAACGCATTCGGAGAAAAACTTTTCCGAATGTTGGATTTTGTCATTCGCGTCCTTCGCAAATCGTTCGCGTGCTCCGTGAAATCCCACCCTAAGCCCCAAACACTTTTGTTATCAGTAAGTGCATGCTGGACCAATAGAATTAACTCCAGCAGTAAACATGACTTATTCAGGGGCTGAACGGGAGTACATGTAAATGGATTTTGAACGTGACTTTGGAGCATCCTAACTTTTAAAGCAGTGCAAAATTAATTCAAATTTCCGCATTACCATTTAATATTTAAGTGGGTATGTGAGTGGTTTGTGTGTGAGTGAATATAAAAAAATATGTGCACATGTGTATAAAGTTTGCCTGATCGTTATGTTAAAATACTCCATTAACCTTGGTTGTCATGCCAACCCAATAATGATTTTTGTTTGAGGTAGTTAACATGGTACATTTATACCCCGCATCTGAGGCAGCTAATCAATGACATACATTGCAATCATGATCAGCTATAAAGTGCAGGTGCTATTATCTGATCCGGTATACAGAATGCGATACTGGTAGCTTTTTTTTTTCTACCACCCCTGATTTAAAAACAAACAGACAATAACAACAACAACATTAAAACAAAATTGACGTTCAAAACGTTAGCCTCAGCACCATTCCTTCCTCATGCACACTGTGCAGTTTGTAATCACAAAGTGAAGGTTCGAATCTATTTCTTCATGATTTCACCAGCATCGATGCTCTCCAGCTTGTGATGCTCGAAGACACTCAAGCTCATAAGTCAAAGGTCATAAAGTCATCACGACATCACCCCCACGCAACGATACAATTGTTGTTACGAGGCAATGAATGCACGGACTCTTTCGTCGCACCTTGACCGCATACTTATTCATTCACATGAAACCAGCCGACTTACACAGGTAGCCAGCCTGTCAGCTACCTGCTCGTTAATCATCCATCTTCTTAATGTTTATCTGTGTCATGTTATCATAATTGTCTGGGTTAGACCACCTTCTCAAATGAAAATATCAACATTGTTTTGATAAAGTTGAGAATTTTGTGACCTTTAATTTTGCGGACTGCAAATGCTCATGAGAGAAAAAAGAAATAAAACACACACACACACACACACACACACACACACACACACTTCGAAAAAGGAGAAAATAAGACACTGCCTTAGTCAGAACTACCCCTCCCCCCCCCCCAAAAAAAAAGAAGGAAATAAACAACAAACTTTCCCGTGAGTTCTGTGTATTATGTCGAAAGCGGGGGGGGGGGGGCAAGTCAAATACAACTTGGCAAAAAGATATTATACGAAATAATACATTAGTGGGGGCAACAGTAATATCAGACTATTATTATTATACCAACACAAAGTACATGTACCTTTGGAACAGTCTAACAAGCACGAGGCGAAAATCGAGGGTGTTTTGATTGCTTCAAAGGTACCGAGTGTTGGTAACTATACTATCGCCTTGGCAAAAGGACGTGCATTATCTGTTTTATGAAATAATGAAGCAGATCATCGTCTTTTTTATATAAATCATCCTTGAGCATCGCGAGAAAATGGAACGGTGAAATCTCGTCTAGTCACCATAGCGACGTGAAAGTGCATGCTTGTGAGCGGTTATAGGCAAAAAATCACGCGTTAGGCAAAAAAAAAGGAAGAAAAAAGCCTGGTCACGTGTTTGCTCTCAACCAATCGTTTGATTAGGATCTGCTTCATCATTTTTGATTGAATAGACATAAAAATTGGGACACCCACCTGTACACTATTTGTCGCTACATATCCATCTAATCAGCATAAAGGTACGCCACTTAGCACGAATTCTGTCCATGTGATACACCACATTGTTCCAGTCGCAAGCCAACGCCCAGACCAAAGAAATTATACTATTTAATCTTTGGCCCAAACTGAAACAATTCAGATACACTGTCGCTGAGTTGACGTCGAGACCTATTGAAGATAGAAGTAATGAGTGCGTCGTACAGGATCCAGAGTCAAGATTGCTTTTAATTCTGAGAGTTCCTGAGACTCAAAGGGG
The DNA here is from genome assembly GCF_040938485.1 of Diadema antillarum. Taxonomy (NCBI): domain Eukaryota; kingdom Metazoa; phylum Echinodermata; class Echinoidea; order Diadematoida; family Diadematidae; genus Diadema; species Diadema antillarum. The sequence continues at coordinate 3,831,188 of NW_027270896.1, forward strand.
TTAACGTGAAACAACAGAAAAAAAAATCATTACTCAGTCGGGAAAATTGTGGACAAGCCTGATTTCTAGCTTCTGCAGCATGGTGAGCTTTTTTTTTTTTCATGTCTAACTTATTTTGGTAACTTATAGTAGTTAAGGTGATAAGCCCCCCCCCCCCCCGTATTATATTTTATAAGAAGATAGTTCAGAAATGATCAAATGATGCCATATCGATGTAGTATACATAATTTGATGTAGAGTATACCCCGAGTATTATATGTCACATGAAATGCAATACGATTTGACATAATCTTGTATGGTATATGTTATCATCAGAATCAATATTTCTTTCCGACCCTTGAACTGAGAAAGAGACAAACTATGGTGAGATGTGTAAATAATATGAAAACTGAGATTAGATCCGATAAAACGTTATGGTTACTGTGACACATCCTCTCAAATATCAAGGTCACAGAATATTATAATATTTTTATTCAGTTCTTTCAGGGCTCTTGTAATTATTGATAAGAAGATGGATTTTACACTAAACAGATTTCATCCTAAACAGCAAAATTGTGCAAAGTCAAATAGAGGCACATTCTACGATTGCATGTTATTTTGCGGACGAAGTGTTTGTTTGTTTGTTTGTTTGCTTTTCTTACGTCACGAATTCATCTGATATGTGTACCTGTATACCAAATCTATAAGAAAAGAAAAGAGAGAGAGAGAAAAAAAAATCTAACTTTGATCTAAACATCTAATGAGGGAAAATTTGAGGGTTTTTTTTTCTTTTATTTCTTTTTTTGGGGGGTGGGAGGTGTTCTGTACTTATCTATTCTACATCAATAAGGAATCTTCTAAAACCTAGTTTTAGAGCACGTTGTTGATAAGAAAGTCGATATTGAAGTATAAAGGAATGAACTATTCCGCTAATTTTCTTGTGGATATATTTTGAGGTGAAGATGATATCCTCTACAAATATGGTTGCTTCTACATTAAAGCCTTGTACTCTCTTCTCGAACACAACAATTACAATAACCAAAACTATAAAAACACGTGACCGTTTTAGGAATTATGCTATGTTAACTGTAATTAAAAAGGAAATACAAGTATGAGGTCCTGCAATGAATGACGTCATGATGATTCGTATATCACAATGGATTGTGTGTGCGTTTGAGCGAGTGAGCGTATGTTTGTTTGTTTGGTTTTTTTTTTTTTGTTTTTTTTTTTGTTTTTGTTTTTGGCGTCCATATGTAAGGAAATTCATTGCATAAATCCCTAAAATGCATATGGGTGGTAATGAAAAAAAGGAAAGATAAAAAGGGAATAGAGACCTAATTGCTATCGGACCTTTGTTGAACTCTGTAATGAAAGTCCTCTCCATACTTATTGTATGTAGATTATTATTTGTTTCATTTAATCTGTGGCAAAATCACTGTGAATCTAACTTCTTGGCTTTATCGCGTTCAGAAGTGTATAGATTAGTAATTGATTCCAACATATGACACTGAAATAAGTTCCATGAGTCACTCAGCTCAAGAGTTCGAAATTAGGCAACATAAGCCCATGAGTTCGACACTAGATAAAAACAGCCCACGAGTTCGACATCACAACACGGGGTTCAACGTGTCGGTCTCGTGGGCCTTGTTTGCTTAGTGTGGAACTCATGGACTCGTAGCCAATCGTAAGCTGTTTGAGTCTTGGGTGTCGAACTCGTGACGTGCACCCCATATTACAAGGGTGTTTCTGGAGCTGCAAGAGCTAATTCATGGCCTCCAAAATCGGCGTCAATTAATTGCGAGGTAATCTACATAATTGAGTATCTGAATATAAGAATGACCCAAGTCCATGGAAGACCATTTCGAGTAAACTTTAAAAAAAACTTCATATCTTTTTTATTTGTCCAATGATATTCTATTTAACTGTGATGAGAAGGTAACATTGTATATACAAATTCGAGCATTATTATGACAATTAACATTTACATTAATTGTGGAGAGGCCATTTTGTGTGATGGACTTGGGTCGTTGTTTGAATCATATACGTGATATTCTGCTATAGAGATGAGAGGACAAGAGAGGGCGCTATAATATGAATGTAAGAATGACCCAAGTCCTTCATTCTTACATTCATATAAGATTTAACTCATTCATTTCAGGCACTTCTGAAGGTAATTAGGATTTATCATTTATACACAAGATGGGTCCATGCATAAGCTACATTATTTCCCATGTCAAACTGAATTTGGCCAAAAATTGGACTTGGGTCGTTCTTATATTCAGGTCTTCAATTTGTTTGAAGGCTTACTCAGTGGTCAAAGTCAACAACTCAGATGTTTTACCCATAACATGTGGGGTCCCATAAGGGAGCATATTGGGACAACTTTAGACTTGGTCTACGTGAATGACATCATCAGTGCATCCAATCTACTTCGTTTTGTACTGTATGCGGGCGACGTAAATGTGTTGGGTTCTCATTCTGACAAAACTGTACTGAACAAAATGACGAATAATGAACTGCAAAAAGTTTGTGACTGATGGTTTAAAAGTGACAGATTACAAATGGATACGGACAAAATTTATAGTTCAGTCCTCCGGAATTAGGCTGTGATGTGTAAATATGCAGATATGCAAGTGGTAATGTTATTTCCAGAGGTGATTCAATCAGTTTTATCTGGGGTCATTATAGACGAGAAATTATCCTGGAGAAATCACATAAATCACATCCACAGGAAGATTAGTGTATATCTGTTGAGATGATGTATAAGCTTCGTGTGGTACTACCATGGAAAACCTTATTGACATGTCATGATGATGTAACGCCCTTGTTTTGTCTAACCAAGATTATTGTAACTTGGTTTGGTTTGGTGCCATAGACTTAAATGACTTATAAATCGTCTCACTGTTCTCCAGAAAAGATGCTATTCGATTGTGCACCACCTTCCATTATCTCGCTCACACCCCTTCTCTTTTCAAAGAATTAGGTTGTCTATCCCTTTTTGTTAATTTGATTCTGTGCATCCGTGCATTTTTAACGATTATTTTGTAACGCATTCTCTGAATCATAATTTTGACATACGTTATAAACAACATTGTGCTATACCGTTATGCCGACTTGAGATTAAATGTATGAATTCAGTGCAATATAAACTTCCGAAAATATGGACAATGATGGAATTCACAGGAATCCAATCTCATAGGTATTACTGATGAGTTTAAGTTAAAATTTGCATCTTATGAGTTATCATGTTTTCATCAAGGTTTTAAAGCAGTGTACGCTCAAGACTTTCTGTTTTGTGTTGTATTTATATTTGTTATGTTTCTTATATGTATCTACTCTTTTATATTCAGTGCAACTTTATGTAGCAATGCGTCTACTTTACCCCAATTTATCTTTATTTTTATGCATCTCTGTAAAGGAAGTCACAACCCTCAAGCAACTGGCTATGTTTTAAGTGGTGTCCTTTTCATTTAATCATTATACATAAAATATCGGCTATATTGCTTTTATGAAATCAAAAAATTGAATGGGAATGAAATGAGTTGAATAGAACTGGATGTGTCTCAATGAGCAAAAAGGAATATTAGAGTCGATAGCCAGACTGGTAGCATGAGTAATTCTGGCTCTTCAAATTACTCGTTCGCATACGCAATAATGTATTTATTTTTACGCTGACACGTTCACAAATCGTTCCAGACTGTAGATTTCATTGACTGTCTGTTATGATTTTGTTGTGATGATTTTAGCAATTCCCTTCCCGACCCCCGCTGACAAAAGAAAAAAAATCACATTTTTAAGACTTTCTGTAAATGAGTCAATACTTGTAGGCAATAAATCTCTATTGAGGAAGGAAGAGAAAAAATAAAGAAAAAGAACAAACTACGACAATAATCAGGGCTGCACACTGGCGCCGGTCCGACGGTCAAAGACCGGTAAAAGTCACTGTCGGACCGGTAACTTTTCAGGAAATCCACAAGTTACCGGTCCGACATGACCAGTAAAAAAAAAAGCATTGGTGGGGTCAGTAGAAAGGAAAAGAGCAGCCCCGATCAGGGAGAAACAGAATGCAAGATATCGCACTGTTCAACAAGTTTTACGCAAGTTTTCGTTTATGTCTACCGGTGCAATTTGTACAGTAAACATAGTTTTGAGCACTAGCAGTCGACCAGTTACATTTGGCGCTGCTCACGCACTGCCATGCAATGCAATACATGCAAAGCACACGATGCAAAGCATGTACAGTGTAACTGCTTCTCGTTTGCTTGCGATCGGCGGTCATGCCAGACAAGAAGCATTGATAGAAGCGCACGCATTTCTGGGTCATTTTACTCATGATTTTTTTAACGCAAGATCGATCCGATCCCGGCTTCGCAGCAGCGTGGCAGTTATGTTAGAACTAATTTACTTGTGTCGATTTTTAGAAAAAGTAAAAACACATTCGATATTCAGCGATACAGTAAATAGATCTGATTGCGTTTATTTTCATTTTGCACAGTCATTTCACAAATTAATATTTTCATTCGCTCAGAATGTTCTCATAACGATGATAGGCGCAAAAAGGATCACGAAATCGGCCCTTCCGTGTACTTTTTAAGAACGCATGCACAAAATGTGAAGAGATAATACTAGGGAGAAAAAAAAAATCATGAAATCATGGCAGTCCCGCTTTCATATTTCAGGTAGAAATCGTCCCAAAAAGGATCATGAATTCGACCGGCCGCTCGTATCTTCTAAAAGATAATGTACGAAATGCGAAGAGATTATAGAGGAGAAAAAGAAAAAAAAAGAAAGGACACATTTTTGTGAGTGCATCATAAACGATTACAGCCGAATAACAATTCATGAAATCAACGCAATCCCGTTGAAATTTGAGGAAATAATAGGCGCAAAAAAAGGATCTTGAATTCAGTCCTGCATGCCGTCTTGGTTATCAAAAACGCATACAAAAATGCGACGAGATTATCGGGAGAAAAATAAAAAAGACATTTTTACCCTTCTGGTGCGTGTGTTCCAAAAGATTACATCCGAAGTAATTCATGAAATCGCCACAATCCCGCTGATATTTGAGGTAGAAATAGGCGCAAAAAGGATCGTGAATTCGACCGTGTCGTATACCTTGTAGATAAGAACGCATGTACGAAATGGGAAAAGATTAGCGGGAGAAAAATAAAGGACACATTTTCACCCCTTTTGGCGCTTGCATCATATAAATTACAGCCGAATAGTAATTCATGAAAATTTCGCAATCCCGTTGGAATTTGAGTAAACAATAATAGACGCAAAAAGAATATCGAATTCGGCCCTGCATGCAATGTATTAGTATAATTTTGAAAACGCCAAATACGAAGAAATTATCGGGAGAAAAATAAAGAACGCATTTTCAACCCTTCTGGTGAATGTATCACAAAAGATTACAGCCGACATTATTAATGACATATATCGCAATCCCGCTGATATTTGATGTAGAAATAGGAGCTAAAAGGACCGTGAATTCGGTCGTGACGTATAGGCATGTACGCAATGCGAAGATGTATATTGGGTGAAAAATGCAGCACACATTTTCAACCCCTTTTGGCCCGTGCATCATACAGATCATAGAGCCGAGTGATAATTCATAAAATCATCTCAATCCCGTTGAAGCTTGAGGAAACGATAGGCGCAAAAGAATCATGATTTTTGGCCGTGTCGTGTATCTTTTAAGAACGCATTTACAAAATGCGAAGAGTTTATCGGGGAAAAATAAAGGACACATTTCCAACCCCTTTTGGCGCGTGTATCATAAAAGATTGCATCCGAAGTCATACATGAACTCATCGCAATCCCGCTGATATTTGAGGTAGAAATAGGCGCAAAAAGGATCGTGAATTCGGCCATGTCGTACACGTTTCAAGAACGCATGTACGGAATGCGAAGAGATTATGGGGAGAAAAATAAAGAACGCATTTTCAACCATTCTAGCTGGTGCGTGCATCACAAAAGATTACATCTGAAGTAATTCATGAAATTGCCACAATTCGTCCGATATTTAATGTAGAAATACGCGATAAAAGGATCGTGAATTCGGCCGTGTCGTATATGCATGTACGAAATGCGAAGAGATTATTGGGAGAAAAATACAGGACACAATGTCATTTTCAACCCCTTTGGCCCGTGCATCATAAAGATTACGGCCGAATAATAATTCATGAAATCATCGCAATCCCGTTGAAGTTTGAGGAAACAATAGGCGCAAAAAGAATCATGATTTTTGGCCGTGTCGTATATCTGTTTAGAACGCATTACGAAATGCGAAGAGTTTATCCTGGAAAAATAAAGGACACATTCGTTTTCAACCCATTTTGGCGCGTTTATCGTAAAAGATTACTGCCGAAGTTATTCATGAAATCATCGCAATCCCGCTGACATTTGAAGTAGAAATAGGCGCAAAAGTGATCGTGAATTCGGCCGTGTCGTAGAACGCATGTACGGAATGCGAAGAGATTATGGGGAGAAAAATAAAGAACGCATTTTCAACCATTCTTGCCGGTGCGTAGGCGCAAAAAGTATCATGAATTCGGCTGTGTGGAACATCTGTAAGAACGCACTTTCGAAATTCGAAGAGTTTATTGGGAAAAAATAAAGGACACATTTTCAACCCCTTTTGGCGCGTGCATCATAAAAGATTACAGCCAAAGTGATTTATGAAATCGTCACAATCCCGCTGATATTTGAGTTAGAAATAGGCGAAAAAAGTATCATGGATTCGGCCATATGGTGCATCTTTTTAAGAACGCACTTACGAAATTCGAAGAGTTTGGTCCGGAAAAAATAAAGGACACATTTTCAACCTCTTTTGGCGCTTGCATCAGAAAATAATACAGCCGAAGTAATTTATGAAATCGTCACAATCCCGCTAATATTTGAGGTGGAAATGGGCGCAAAAAGGATAGCGAATTCGGCCCTGCATGTCGTGTACCTTTCAAGAACGCATGCACAAATGCGAATAGATTATCGGGAGAAAAATAAAGAACCCCTTGTAGCGCGTGCTTCAGAAAATATCACAGCTAAAATAATTCATTAAATCGTCGCAATCCAACTGACCACCAAGAGCAGGTTACGCAGCAAGTTCGTGTGCCGATGTTTAGAAAAAGTCACAAACGCATTTGATACAATCTGATTTTGTTCATTATCATTTTACACTGTAATTCACAAACAAACATTCTATTTTTTCCTATCTTTTTTTATTTTTTGTGTGCAATAAATAATGCAAGTTAAAAAATATATATTAATCTGTAAAATGTACATGGGTGGGGGGGGGGGTACGTCCATAAAAAACAAGAAAATGAGTTTGCAAGTCATTTAATGTTTTTTTAGGTTGTTGTTGTTGACCGGTAAATTTTCTGTTCGGACCGGCAAAAAATTTACCGGTCCGACAGAGACAGGTTGGACCGGCAGAAAAAATGGGTTAGTGTGCAGCCCTGCAATAATAGATAACAAAACATTCACTGCAGCCAAACCACTATTATACACTTTCGCAGATACGTTCGTTTGTTTATTAGTTTGTTTTATACCGATTCTAACTTTTCGGTTGTATCGCAATTCTAAATGATTTTCATTTTGTCCGTTTAAACACAGGGAGCACACAAGACAACTTTGTTGCCACTGGTATTCTCCCTGGTTGCTTCGCTGGTGATATATAATGTTCATGGTATGTCTTACGTTTATACATGCAATAATTCTCGTAGGCCTACATAGTTTTCTTATAAGACTGACTGTGAGGATGAATATCATTATTGGGATAACTGTCAGCTAGAAATGTTAACAAGGTGATGGTGTTGCCATGGTTACGTGAGACTGTTGAAGGGGAATTTTCCTACATATTTCATATACCGTAATATCATCATAACAATAAGTACAATTAGAGAAACAAGAGAGATCACTGATGCGCTTAGTTAAGATGTTCAAAAGATTTGACTTGGATATGAAGTTATGAAGTCTTGGTCTTGGTCTTGACTAGTTTGATTTGATTTGATTTGATTTGATTTATTCTCTATTTTATACCGTATGCCCCCCCCCCCCCAAAAAAAAAAAAAAAAAAAAAAGATACAACGGGACCCTCCGCGATGATAAATTAAAAAAATAAATAGTGAATCATTCCAAATACAATTTCAGGGTATGAAACTTTAACTTATTACCCACATCTTACAGAAAACCACATCCGATTTGCCTCAGTGGTCATAGAGAATTGAAGAGTTTTGTATAGCATGTCAGGAATTCCTTCCCTCCAAGTTTTGTCCGTTGTGTTCACATATCATGGAGTTCCAAGAGCGTCTTAGTACTAAACTTGTAAGAGTTTGTTCGCAAAAACCGATAAGTCCATATTTTCCAAATGGAGATATTTGCGATTAAAGGTCAAGTAAAATAAAGAGAATAATAAGAACATTTTTGCTTCTTTTGACCATAACTTCAAAAATGTATCTTTGTATGTAGTGACCAATATATCGTTCAAAATGTATTATTTTGTACTTTATGACAAAGACCGAACTTCAAAATCTTCAAAGATGGACTTATCGGTTTTTGCGAACAAACTCTTTAAATATATATATATATATATATATATATATATATATATATATATTGTAAATTAAGGGTATATATATATATATATATATATATAGCCTTCTTACATATCATACATATTTATATAGAAAGATAGATGATAGATATTGCTATCTGCTCTCAAAAATTGCCATTACTCTTAAGTAGTGAAGTTTGAGTTGAAATGGAATCGAATTCAAGTGTTCTGATTCTGTGTCCTTTCTGCATGTTCTCGTACCCACAACGAAATCATGCATCAGTAGAGTCTGTCGACATATCTTCAACATCGAATACAGCAACGCCGTTGACCGCATTGACGACGTCAAGTACGTCCACATCGACTTTCAAGCTGCTGAGGAATCTGACCGAGGAGCAAACCGCGGAAACCGGAACCAAACTCGAGACGGGCGAAAACACGCCTCGTCCAACAGACGAATACGTGGGAACTACAATGGGAGACATAGAGCCAGCAGTTGAGACCATACCATCACTCAACACCACATCATCTGGTAACTTTATGATAGGGCATGTTGTCAAAGGGAGCATCCCCGTCGGAGTAAATTTTAACAGTTAACAGTTAACACTGGTTGTGGTTATACTTATATATAGTGGTAGAAGTAGTAGTTGTCAACAGAATGCCTTGTAGTCGGCAGAAACACCGAATCAGACTGAAATAATCACACGCTCCAACGAGAAGAAAGAAAAGAAGAAAGATTCAATATTCTAAGGAGACTGACCTACTTTCGGACAAAATTATGCAGAATCTAACGAAAATATTTAGGAATGAAGTGTTTTGATAAAACGTTTTAGCAGATATAAAAAAGTGTAAAACCTGAATATTAAGTGATTAAAAAATTATGATCTCCTGTGTACAATCTTGGGCTGTTGGGCAAGAATCAATAATGGTCTTTATATTCAAATTTATTTGTTTAGCTATATGGTGTCAACGATAAAAAGTTTGCTTCTCGAAACGAAAATGTGTCCAACGCCCACTGTGCGAATGTTGCGACCTTCAAATCACAGCTAATATATAACACGTGTTATGCTTGTATTTTGGCCATAGTGAAATCAGATACAAGAAATTGCTTTCTTTTCCTCCCTTGTGGCCTCAAATACTACCACGATAGGTTCTTGCAAAAAGAGTTGCTGTGTGGATCCCAAATGGAGTTGCTTCCAGTCCCGAGATCGATGCTACTGTGACCAGATTTGTACAAGCCAAGGTGACTGTTGCCCTGACTATAATGATGTATGTGCGAATGAAGTTGCTACAGTGCATGAAGGTAAATGTAGTTCAACAAATCACATAATCTTAGTTGATGCTACTTTTAATCTACTTTCATATATTTTTTTCATTCCTGAAACATAATGTAATTCAGCTTTCTCATCATGTTATACAAACACTCATACCAGTTACCTTCTTTTTTATTATTTTCCTCTAATTCTTAATGTTTTTTAAAGGCAAATGAAACGAAATGAAACGGAACGGAAATGATGAACCAAAAACACCACCACTCAACAATATTATGATTATGTCGTGCTCTAGTTAAATGGTAAAAATGTTACGTTTTCCGTTGATTTAGCTAGAATGGCAAAAACTACCTGGGAACTACTGTTCGACTGTTTTTATGTGAGTGAAGCTTCAGCTTCTTCAGTGTGTGAAAGTAAACGAAATTCAGTGAAACAGGCAATTTCGGCCGGTAAGATTAGAAGCATTTATTCAAAATACTTAGCATCTTCAAAACAAAGCTTACGTGAATCTTTCTTTAATGTTTAGAAACACTGCATCGGAAATTAGAAAATACGATATGTTGTGTCACATGCAGGTGGTTTTTAATTTCGTTTTCAGTTTTTAATCTTTAAATATTCTCTATGTCAAAGGTTCTATGTTGTAGTCCTAAAAGTTATTTCTCCAGCTATCCAAGGGGGATTGGATTCAGTTTAAGAATTCGTGTTTGCAATATTGTATCTTCTAATATAGAACAAAATTAATGATTGGTATACCAGAGCGGATGTGAATACTGAACCAACAACGCCGTCGTTCAACGGTAAGATATCTCGTGATCAAATAGAAATATTAAAAAAAGAAGAGATTAAGTCTTCAGCTTATCATAAAAAAGAGTTAAAGAGAATTCATTTGCATATTATTCCTTACATGCAAATGCTCTTATGTGAGATATTACGCTATGTGTGTTTCCATGCAGGTGATCAATTACTGTATATGACTCCTGATTTTTGTTTCAGTCCTTTCACAAAACCTTTTTTATTGCAGTCTTAACAGATTGAAAAAAAAAAATCTCTTATTTCTCAAGCCATGCAACGGTGATAAGATTCAGTAATGTCTGGGAAAGTAAATGTTCTTTGTGTTTAGTTGTTCGTGCTTTTTGTTTAATATTGGACATATTTTTCCCACTCTCACTTCTTTACTGTCACGACCGCTTTTCTCCAGCTTGCCTTACAGAAGTACGCTGGTAAATTTCACTTCCTGTTTTGCAATATTTACCCATTCCATTATTGAAGCTTAGGTCTGATATCATTACGCATATTTACGTTCAGTGTTATTGTACATTAATCTTAGTTGTGAATTCTTGTGAGTCCGATGTAAAGTAACCGTGTCAGCCTTCGAGCTGCTGAATTGTATTCATATGAAAGCAAACCATGTTATTATCATTGTTATTATTATTATTATCATCATTATCATTATTGCCGTGAGTTAGACAATAAAACAGCAAAGAACGATACTTTGTAATAACATTACTACAGCACGAGGTTATACTTCCAAAGTATCATGTTATTTCGTTTATATGAGAGCACTGATATGTCTGTGTTTCTTTAATTTGATCCTTTTTCCTCGTGCATAAGATTTAAGGACGGGAAGTGGGACAATTTTGTCACCGACGAACTGGTCATTTTTACTGCAAATACCAGCACAATGGAGTTCGCAGAGTTCTTTCGCTTGAATGCATCCTCAATAGCCGGATCTTGGATGTAGCCTTCGAAGCGGCCGGCCAGACCCTATATTGGACAGTGAGAGTTGACATAAATCAGCACTTGCACCTGATTGACAAATTACCCTACATCGACGTAAATTAGCACTGAATTGATCAGTGTTTTAGTAGTAGCCATGATAAAAAAATCATGGGTGTACATACTCGAGCAGGATTCGAACCTACGACCTCCTGATCAATTCAGTGCTTATTTACGTCGATGTAGGGCAATTTGTCAATCAGTTGCAATGAAAACATCTCGACGGAAGAATTTCATGAATTTGAATAACAAAGCAGTACCCGCTGCATGCTGTAAGGATTAGAACCAACACTTACTGTCGGGCGAAAGCTCGGTGGTCTAGTGGAGATGACGCCTGTTCGGTGATCAGGAGGTCGTAGGTTCGAATCCTGCTCGAGTATGTACGCTCATGATTTTTTATACTGGCTACTTCTAAAACACCGATCAATTCAGTGCTTATAATATTTACGTCGATGTAGGGCAATTTGTCAATCAGTTGCAATAAAAAATATCTCGACGGAAGAATTTCATGAATTTGAAAAACCAGCACTTGTCGTGGATTATGCATTCTCCTATCATCAACAGGAGTGCTGAGGTGGTCCTTGAATCATAAATCAATTGTATTAAAGTCTGATCACTTTCCATGTAATTTATCTATTTTTTTTTGGGGGGGGGGGCGGGGGAATCTGTGACTGTGATCATTATAAGCCAGTAGAAACCTCAAAACAATGCATTACTCCTACTTAACATAGCACTGCATGAAACTGCTAGATTCGGCCGTCAGTGCGAAATGTGTTCAGGAGAAGCTTCTTTATAGTAAGTTCTTTTGATTGGTAGTGATTTTCACTACCAAACAAAATTTAAAGGAGTAAGTTGGTGGGTTCGGACTGATAGCCCGGAAGTCCTTCTCGCAGTCTCTCTTGCAATTTAGGGCGGTGATTTGGCTCAGCCGGTAGTGCGTCTGCCTACAGATCCAAGGGTACAAGGTTCGAGTCCCGAGTTTCACTGAGCAATGTTTTGTGTAAGCATTCCGTCCCGTCTAGAAAGAAGCAAAAAGCAAAAAACCAAACTATGTCCCTGGGATAGGACATTAAATGGAGGTCCCGTGTGTGAGTTAGCCACGACTCATACACGTAACAGATCCCGCTTTATTCATTTGTCGTAAAGAGCAAGGTGCATAACCCAGTGAAGTGGTCTCGCTTAACATCCAGCTGGACCCCACGAAAAACCAGCTAGTTCAGATAAATGCTAAACATGGGCTATCCAGCCATCTCCTCATGTGGAAAATGAAATTAACAAACAAACAAACAAACAAAATTCTACAGATAGAGAGTGCTTGACAAAGGCTATGATAATCACACTGACAATAGCTACTTTTCGCTTTGCGTGATTTTGCAGAAACTACACACATAGATACCTTCCACTGTGTGTTTTTCCCCTCAAACAATAGCTATTCACTTCCATTCACATAATACCAAGAACATCAATTCACTTTATTACTGCTGTACAGAATAATTACTTTAACATTGGTGACAATTGAGACATATTATGTTTTATTTTTCTAAGTAACAAATAGATGACAATAATATATGCGATAGTATACAGGAAATTATCAAGAAAAATATGAAAGTATATCCTACCTGTAATAAAACCCATCCCCTCCCCCCCCCCCAAGAAAAAAATAAATATATATATATTATATTCTTATATACCTTTCCTAAAACTATATACCGTTTTACTTACCCCTTAGAACATCAAAACCTCATCCATATTCACATCTCCCTTGCCTTAAAACCAGCCCATTACCAGACTGACAAAATACACACACACACACACACACACACACACACACACACACACTGGCTGAGATATCCAAAACAGAGTGATCCTAATAAAACTTGGGACCCAACTTTTATTACGAGCGCTTTTTTTCTACTTTGTTTTTGGACGTTCAGCAATTCTAAAACCGATTTTCATCAAATAAACTTTGAGTCCCTCTGAGAAGAATGGAAAGTGTTGTTCTATCTTTTGGTTGAGACTTAACTTCAGGTTTCTAACATTATTTGGTGAGCAATTCCAATTTGGTGAGCAATTCCAAAACCGATTTTCGTCAAATAAACTTTGAATTCCTCTTAGAATGGTATACTTTGTCTTTATATATTTCATAAGTGATATCTTGGTATCTCGCAAAAAATTAAAAGCCTAATTCCTCATCTCCACCACTACTGTACCATCCTTTTAAGAGAGCATTTAGTGCCCTTGCAGCGCATAGGCACATTGCAACTGTCTTTACCTCTTTCCGAACAAAGGCGTTGTTTTCGGAAACTTCTTCACTTTGAAAGTGAAGAAGTACTTTATCTCTCCTTCTGGAGGAACGCAGAACAGTGTCGAGGAAATAGATAGCAAGGTTTATTCTTTTTTGCAAAAGCAAAGTTGCTGTTACAGAAGGTTGATTCCATTGTCTGGATCAAAACTCTTGGAAAATGTGCGTGCTTACTAATAACGACGTTATTCAAATTATCTTGATGAATATACCGAAGGAATAAAAGATACAATCATGTTAACATGATTTGTTCATCACAGAATATGATTACTTTACATTAATCGAGGCCTAGCAGAAGAATAACACACAAACGATATTTCAAAGAAACTATCGAGCGTGATAATCAGAAAGACGTTAAGATGATTAATGTAACAATGAATTAGTGTTGTATATTCGACAATTTCATAACACAACGATGGCACATATAAAGTATGCTTATGTTTCGTCAAGTTCAGATAGCGTGTTTGCGAGACGCAGATATTGCAGCAGACTATTGTGTATGTGATTACTGTTTTGATGTTGTATCAGATTAGAATAAAAGATCATGTTTTATCCCACATCAACTCAAACTGGATGTGCCGTTGGTTTTCTTCGCATTTAAGTTGTGAAATTGGGCAATTTTAATACTGAGTTGTCGTACTTACCACACCATTTCATGTCATTATATAATGTATATATATATATATATATATATATATATATATATATATATACAGATGACTATAACGCTCTGCTATACAGCACTTTTTCCTGAATCCTTCACAAACTCTTCGCACTTATGTATATATACGTATATATATGTGTGTGTGTGTGTATATATATATATATATATATATATATATATATATCATCATTATCATTAGTAGTAGTAGTAGCAGTAGTAGTAGTAGTAGTAGTATTAGTATTATTAGTATTGTTATTGTTATTATTATCATATATGAAGAGTTTCATTGCAAAATGACCTTAGCGCCAGTTTTAAACATTTTGAAGTATGCCCATCGTCAGATAGGTATTAATAGCTGAAGCTCACTTGTGACATAACAAAGAATGTTCTATTAAAAAGCTGGTGCCAATAAAACCGGGGTGTTAGAATAGGGCTTTCGTCTGGTTGAAAGCACTCTGACAGTTATTCGACCAGATAAACTTGAATATCCTCCCGACGTAGATTAGACAGCAAAGATGCTACTTCCGCAAAGCTGTGACAAAAGCGGAGATAACAGTCCGCCATGCCCAGGAACCGCATCAGCTGTTTCCCGCTTATAGCTGGGACCGGGAAATTTACAACTGCTTGGTCGAGATTAATCAGCGCACCCTTGCTTCTGAGTTTTCGTGTTAAAGGGAAAAACCAGTCCAAATTTAAGTCAGCCTGATAACATAAGAGTAAAATCTTTCGAGTTCAAAGGTAAAAAAAAACACGACTGAAATGGGATGAAAAATAAGGGAGTTATGACATTTTAAAGTTTTGCTACTTTCTGCAAAACAGTTCTTGTACGATCTGTCATATTTTTATGTTCATAATGTGGAATCAAAATTTCAATAATCCATTGGCTAGAATAAATTCCGGTGACAATGTAAATGAAAGGACATTGAATAGCTTTAATTCCATTACTGTTGTTATTGATAGCACCAGTAGTAGTAGTCGTAGTAGTAGTATCCCGTGGTCGTTTAAAAGTTTCACGCTAGCGTAAACACATTCACATCGTCTGCTGCAAGATTGATATGATATTACAGATGCAGATGCAGATTTAGCAAATTCTATCAAAGGAGGCATTATGGAGGTGATCATTTGAGGAGAAAAAAATGATAAAAATTCATGGTACAAGGAGAGCACTTGACGTAGATTCTGAGTCTGGCCGTTTTCCAAAAGCATATTCTGACAGTTTAGTATACGATAAGAATAAAGACTTGACGGATATCACTCGTAAACACATGTGGTGGTTGATCTAATCCAATAAACTTAAAGGTAAACTCTTCTAAGTACTCACTTTTAATAAGAAGAGTAAGAACAAATAGAATAACGCATTTCATTTGATTTCAACAGTATGTGAAAGGAGTAGCTCTTTCAAATTTTCTGTTTACTCTCTGAAATCATTATTTGGGTCATGATAATAATCATTCAGTATGCAAAAGTGATTCTCTTCAATATCACAATTCTCCGGTCCTTCCATTTGTACATAAAGAATGGTTTGTAATATCTTGTGTGTGCATGTGTGCGTGTGCGTGTGCGCGTGTTTGTAAATGTAGGTCAATAAGTTATCAACTTGAAGCTATTCTCCTTTTAAACAGAAAAAAACAAATATTATGATAAGCAGACTTCTACAATTAGACATTACATAATGTATTGCTGCTTACAACGCGATATCTGACCCTTCATTTCATTTTAACAACACATCAGTAAAATCTAGGAAAATCCGACAACTTTTTTCACAAATGTATGATTTTTTTTTTTTTTTTTTTGGTCAATGATACTAAAAAAAATTAACGGTAAAATAATCCGTGATTTCACAGTATATAGGGAGACCATTTGAAGAAATGTGTAGGAATTCCAAAGAATTTAATGTTTTTATTTATGCCTCCAACTGTTTATTCAATGTCTTAAAAGAATTATAAAATTTTCCATATCTTATCTATATTCCAGGTAGGTAATGTGCTCTTTGGATGTGGCTAGAAATATGAATGCATGGAAAACTGCCTTTAGTATAGACAGATTCTACCTGACAGGTCACGCAGGTACTGCGGTGTCCCGCACGTAGACGAATTATAAATGCACGATAGCTATTGCGGCAGGTGCAAGCCGGTGGTGATAAATTCATCATGCATTCACCATCACATAACAAGATCGCACTAAAGAACTCAATGATATATAGTATCAAAATACTGATTGTTCATCTAGCCAGTAACAGCACGGACACGACTTCCTTTCAAAAAAGACTATAGAAAAAAATGATAAAATCATCTTTCAACATGAATTCTTCCTTTGAGGTTGTCCAGGAACAGTCCGCAACTCCTTCGAGGCAGTAGCTACATATACCTACGCCACAACGAGATCAGATTGTTACAATTTTAAAGGAGTCATCGATAAAATCGTTTGGTAATTCTTGATAATGACTGAACTTTGAAACTGAGAAAACTTTAATTTCAGATTCCGAAATAAGTATTATCATATTAGTAAGTAAGTTAGTAATCTAAGAAGGACATAAACTAAGATGAGTTATGATTATCATGCTGAGGGATAATGATTATGAAGAGTTCAACCCATTCCATACTGAATTCTGCAATCCCCATAGACTTAATACACAGGCCACCAGGTTCCCGCACTGAACGGGGTAAGCGCCACTTATGAACATTTTTCTTTTTTAAGTAAGTCCACAATCAGATATAGGGGAGAAAATATAAAACCTTTCCATTGACATCTCACTTGTTACATAGGAAATACTATTCTTGAAGTTATTATTCAAAAAATCACACTTTTCATCAAATTCTTTGTCTTTTACAATTTGAATTAAAAAAATCTTGAATTAAGAAGGATGAGAGTTATCTTATTTTGCGGTGAAAGTCTTCAGCATAAATTTCTTTAATTCATCTGAAGTTTTCTGTCTACTATTTACACTGTTCCACCTTGCAGCAAAGTATATCAATGAGGAGAAATGATTATGAAGACTTTAAAGTGCCGAATTTAATAGTTATTGCATTTCTATGTCTTAAGGGTCTGTTCCATGAGTCAGTAATATCTTCCTTTAACAAGTCGTCTATAATAAATGGTGAGGTATTCCGAACATCAGGTTCAAAATATAACCGATTAATTTTGGGGCTAAAACAATCTATGTGTTTACAAGGCTGTTGAAGACCGAGTTAGGCATGTGTGAACATTAGTCTTCATGACAATGAAAAGTTTTGTGGAAATGGATGGTAATTTTGGTACATTTGAACATAAATATACCTGTTTATAGTATTTAATGAATTCCATGTGGGTCGCAGAAGACACATTGACCAGATGTAAACAGGGGACAAATAATGACCGACGGACAACCTGTTGTAAAACGTAAGATAAAATCACAACATTAAAGAGTCGGATTTGCCTCGGTGGGAAGCTTTATAGCTGCATGTCATAAATTTAAAGTTCCTGCCTTTGAGTGATTTTAACACAGCTTCCCATGTGTTTAATATCATGATATCTTTTTCTGTTCAGAGATTTTGCATGCTGCAGCAGTCATCAAGGTTATCCAGGTATTTGTATCGCAAATCGTGCTCGCTGCGGGCGCTCTTCGTTTTTCGCAAAATTGAACATTGAGGTTCTAACTTTCCAATCTAGCCTTTGGACAGGCCTCGCGCACTGCTTGTCTAAAAATAGACTAACGCGATGTGAGTAACAACAGTGATTGCTGGACCGAGCAGATACTAATGGTTGCACACCCTGTATAATTAATTACAAGGCGGGGGGGGGGGGGGGGGGGGTGGCAAAAACTTAAACATCATGTCAGAGACAATATGAAATTTATACTGAAAACAAAAACGAAAGTTCGTGAAATTCTCTTTAAATGTAAATGGTATATAAATCAAAATAACATGTATATATGTATATATATATATCTTTTTTTGCGAGAGTTTAGAATGGATTTGTGCGATCGATCTCGAACTTTACTGTAAATTTAATACACGTGATGATTATGTTTTAGGTAAACTACTGTGTTCACGATTGCCCCCGTTCCCCCCCCCCCCCCCCCCCCCCCCCCGTCCCCCAACCCGAGCGCCCCACCTGCCCAGATTTTGGTTACGTTGTAAGGGATTCTTTTGACATCTGCCACGGCTGCGACCAAAACCACGGATGTACTAGATCGAGCGCCACCTAGTGAGGAGCTACAGACAGCGAATAGCGAGTTGGAAAGACATAATTATTTAACTGTCGTGGCGTCGCGAGTTCCAAATGGCGCCATTGTTCGTTTTCTTGCGGAAAGTGTCGGACGACAAATCTCAAGTGAAGGTCTCCCGCCTCTGAATGCATGAAAAGAAAGGGCAAACATTCAGTCTGATAATACCTGGAATGTCACCTTGAAATGCGATTGATTTCAGCCTTTTCTATTCCCTTTTCACAGAAAGGGGGAAGGACTGATGGCTAATATCCATGCTTTTCCTCTTTTTGAATGTACGATCTTAGTCATTCCAGAGCTCGATCCCTTAAAAGATGCCATTATAGCTTAGTATTCTTTTCTGGCTTCGCATTCCGTTCGTAAATACCACAATGTTACAGCTATATCTGTTCTAATTGCCATGCTTATGTGGCTGAATGTAGCTTTTTTTTCACTTACCCGAGAATGGTAGGGAGAGAAAGAGAGAGAGAAAAAACCGTACACCAATTATTGCTTCCAGTAGAAGTTTGAATTCAGTGATTTTGAAGGGTGTTTCATATGTTATCATGAACTTTGACTACTGCATGAAATTTCATGTCGGAGTTAAAAATGATATGAAACCTGATGTGGCAGGTGTTTTTTTCACCCGTGCATAATTAAGATTTTGTTTGACACAAATTGTCCTGTACGAGTTGAGTTCCTTCTTTCGTGTTCCTTTTTATTAGGTGATACGCTATCAGCGTATCACCTATTGTGATTGTCAAAATCTCTCTTTATTTTTTTTTATTCTTCTTTCTTTCTGGACAATTTTGTGTCGTCAATATCTCAAGAATGACATAACGAAATAACATGACATTTTCAGTCAACATGTCTCATGACAAAATCTAGCCACAATAAGGTTTTCATGACAGTAACATATCTATGACGTCATCTAGGCGCCATTTTGTGATTTTCGGACCTTGTCACATGATCGATCATAACTTCATAACTAGATGTCATTTCTGTATCATTTTCGGTGGACATGAAGTTCAGGTCACGCTCTATCTTACTTTTTAACGCTAGTTACACAGGTCATCATTACGCGCGCGTAAGCGCGCGTCAAAATTTTAAAAGGCTCAAAACGACTTCCCAATGGGAAATCTCGAAGTTTCAGACAATTTTAAGCGTTTCAAACATTTTCTCGCGTGCGCGTCCGTCCGCGCAATTCCGCGCGCAGAGCCCGTAAGCAACATGAAAATGCAATTTTTTTGACTGATTTGGATTCCTGATACTTTGAGTAACAATATCCATTGATTTCCGATCGATTTCGACCTATAACAAAGGAATGCACTGGCGTCAAAGTTGAAATTCCACGTGCGCGTCTTTCTGCAAATATAGTGAAAAAACATGTCTTTGTTTATTTCGCCATGGCTCTTTAAATCGTCCGTTGACCCTATATTTCTATTGCATATTACAAAAGTATATGAATTGTAAATAACATTCCTGGTATCAATATTGCCAGGAAAACGCGATGACGTCATCATATCGTCATTTTAGATGAAAAAAGTGGAATTGATTTTTTTGAGGTACTGTTTCTGACATTCATTTGCTCGTATCTCTGTTGTTTAAGCTCAATATTATCCCAAATTCAGATATGTTGCAGTTTGAACATTTGCCTTTCAAGTCCATGTGATGGTTTTGAAATATGATGACGTCATCACACTAGAAATTGTGATTAAAGGTAAAGACTCAAAATCAGACAAGTTTACGTGTTATGTCTATGGGAGGTGATTTTTTTTTTTAAACCATGCATTGACTTGACAACGTTTAAGCACCTTTACCTCATCTGATTTTGCTCCATTTCCTCTGAAACATAAATATGTTGTAGTTTAGACAATAAGCTTTAGTAATCATGCATTTTATGTTTTCAAATCTCCTCATCAGGTTGACAATTTTGCAATTTAAAACTGAAAATGAGAATGCAATCTGTACGGAACGATTCCCAATTTTTCTTTGCAACTGTATATTGATCGAATCCACGCTGCCACTTGTGAGAAATTGAATAGCGCCATCACAAGTCGACACTGTCACAATAGTATTTACATTTAAGTTTTGCACTCGATCTTCAGGACAGCAATGTGGCATAATCTGTTAGCGCGCTGGTTCTTCATAACGCCATACCGGAAGGCGAGAGGTTCGACCCCCGCAGGACTTTTATCCGTTCTTTCTTCTTTTTTTTTCTCTCTTTTTTTTTCGGCAGTTCAGCTTTACTCCGATGTCATTTATCGTATTATTTTATCAAGTGTACGTAACCCGTGAACACGGCTGCTCTATTTCCCTTGCTTTGTATTGGAGTTTGGAGATTGGGTTTGCTTCAATAATTTTGTCACACTTAATGTTGTAAATTTCCCCTTGTTACAGTGTCCCGCTTGCCACGATTCGTTTTCTCTTTCCTTTTCTCTTCATTTGTTCTTGTTATACTGTAGCAGGATATTTAGGAACGTGTTCGTTTACATAACTAACATGAATGGGAACTGAATTAATTAACTCTAGTCCAGGTGCATGGCGTCTCGCTTATCTCTTTGGAATTCCAGGTTATTGTTTGACCAAATAACGGAGTTAAAGACAGGCAGGGAAGGAAGTGACTTGATATTGCTTCATAATGAGGAATTTCGGGCAACACCTTTCCAAGTGTAGTGATTATGACGGGGTTCTCTGTCGTTTATTTTCGTCATGGCTGTTTCACTAGTTAGCCATAGGTGATTATGTTGCTGGCATCTGGGAGAATAGAACAGATCAGTACCAAACTGGAATAGCCCTATAAGCAATGTGGTAAGCGTTCAATTTTTTGCATCATCTTTCTTCTTTAAAGTCAATCACTACTGATCGAAATACGCAATATAATATGACACGTTCCACTGGTAGTTTAGGCAAAGGGAGTTAATGCATGATGCAATGATAAATGTGCTACCATTGATTTTAGAGACGTCATTGTGGTGTGGTACTGGTGATGGTAAGGGAACCATAGATTGCTTTTAAAGTAATGAGACAATCATTGGACCTTTGCATCAAGACCGTATTCCCATCTAGAATATAATGCATGTTCGTGCGGCGTTTTTTTTTTTAATCCTGACGTGGACATTTTTTTTTCTTGTTTTTAATTTAAGAATGTTATATCTAAATTTGTTTCTTTCCCCTAACATTTGTTTTTTGTTGAATATAGAGTTAGACGTTCCGTGATCGAGTAGAAGAGCAGCGATTTAGTTACAGTTTCAATGCATCTTGTTTACCATCTTCTCTGACATTAAATTGATGGTTTTTATATTTGACATTGTCTGTCTATTTGCCAGTTTATGCTCATAAACCACTGCTATAACAACTAATACATTTGCTTCACCTGTCACACGCAATGACATGGATTGCAGTTGTGCATGCAGTTTTCCTTTTGCCACCTCTCGTTTTTCTCTCCCCTTTTCCCTCACTTTGGTTTTGTTATACTGCAGATGGGAATGATTACAATAGCATAACCCAACTTAAAGTAGGAATGAGAACTGAATAAATTAACTCTGGGCCAGGTGTATATAGCGTCTCGCTCATCTCTTTGAAATTTCAGGTTGCCATTGTTCGACCAACGGAGTTGAAGACAGGCTTTATGTTGCTATAGAGGTATCTCGCGCCACATGAATGGAATGCATACGCTGTTTAGTATTAGTAATACACTTTTTCATGCCCATCCCTGCCAATAAAAGTGTGTTTGACGGGGTTCTGTGTCATTCTGCCTACGAGAAAGCAAAGTTTTATTTTCGCCATGGCTGTTTCTCTATGCGTAGCCGTGGGTGATGGGTGTTGTTGGCATCTGGGCAGTAAAGAACCGAGTATCATGCTATAATACCCCCCCCCCCCCCCCGTTAGGTTCTAAGCGTTCAATACGGTGATATATCTTTCTTCTTTATTATATCGATCACTGCTGATGGAATTACAGAATTATGTTATGACACGTTTCACTCAAAGCTTAAAAAACAAAGTTTATGCACGATACAAGTAATGGTGCATGAGTCCTATAGGCCATTGATTTTAGATGAGAAATTATGATATGCCTAAAGTAGTGGTGTCATTGATTAGGAATTAATGACACGATTAAGCACTCCTTCCACTTCTAACTGTCCCCTTTGAATGTGTGTCGATCACGTGAGATCGTCATAAATTATCATTCACGTATAAGCTTACGTTCAAAGTGTACTCTTAGTTGGAGGAGACCTATAGTTACATGGTTAAAGGTGATGTTTTGCCCTTTTCTCTTTAATTGAGGTATCACTTTCGTCCAGGATAAATCACATTCTCATGTAAACAGACTCACTTGCTCTATATCCCCTGTTTTGTATCGGAGGCTTCATTGGTTTTACTGCTGGTAAATCTCACAGGCTTGTATATAGTTGTAAGAGCTCTCTGAACTGATCATTGTGATAGCAAGATTAGAGGGAGTCATATTGGTTATGTAAATAATGGTCAAAGGTCATGTTTTAAAAGGCCACTGTTAAAGCCAGGATGGTTATAAACACTTAATTGTCATGTTTTATTTGTACGTGCCGAGGATCACTTGGACCCCGTTTACAGTGCGAGGCTCGGCCGCGTTCGGTGTAAACGCGCAAAAGGCCAAATGCGGGGCCAAAATTGGCCTCGCATTAGGCCACGCTCTGGAGGTGGTCTCGGCCGCGGCCGAGCCGCGGTCGCGCCCGGCCTTTTTCTCAGTGTAAGCGCAAACTGGGCTAAATGCGCGGCCAATTTTAGTCTGGCTTCCAAACCCTCGCCTGTACTATTTCGCTATTCAGGATATTAACTACTTCAACGTCGAAAACTAGTATAGTTTAAGGTGGTTTTGTCCTGCAAAGGATTTTCTCCTTCGACAAAGGCCTTTGCCCGAACGGCGACTTCGTCGCCACGGAATTCAGTTGGCAAAGGATCTGAAAACCAGACAATACCAAATTGCGTTTGTTTAAAAGGGTAGAGCGCCACTACGACAAAATATTGAAAGGTTCGAATCAAAAGCGCGGCCGAGCCCGGCAGTGTAAACGGACTAAATTGCGGGGCTCGGCCTCGCAATTGAGGTTGTCCTTGATTGCAGCTCGGCCGCGGCTCGGCCCAGCCCCGCACCGTAAACGGGGTCTAAGTTTATGCACTGTAAGTACTCAAAAAGTCCGTAAATCGACTTAGTCGCACACGCACAGAATTTCCACTTAGTTTGTGTGACAGAAAAACAAATGTGATCTGAATAATGTAGGCCCAAAAAAGTTCAACTAAGTATCTCATTAGAACTTCAAGGTTCTGTATTACATTCTTTTCTTTGTCGATCACGGATGACCGACATCTGATGACCCCAAGCGTATCACCTAACTCGTCTTCAGTGTGACGAGTTTCATATCTCGTTCATTATTTATATTAATGATTTTCATAGATCCTCGGAGAAACTTTCATTCATATTATTCGCGGATGACTCTAACCTTTTTTTTTTCTCACCCTGACCCAAACATTTTAATAAGAACAGTCAATGAGGAACTGAAAAAGGTTATACAATGGATATACGCAAATAAATTGTCATTGAATATTCAAAAAACAAAAGTTATGCTTTTTAGTAATTCTTTAGATAGCCTCCCAGGCAAAATAACATTTGATACTACTCCCTTAGAAGAAGTTTCTTCCTTTAAATTTCTTGGTGTTTGCGTTGATAACAAGCTTTCATGGAGGAATCATATTGATAACATATGTAAAATTATATCACGTAACATTGGCGTAATGAATAGATTAAAATATTATCTTCCTTCATCTGCATTATTAACTATTTATTCTAGTTTGATATTACCTTATTTAAATTACGGGATTCTTGCTTGGGGTAATACATATCAGATGTTACTTGATAAACTTCTTTTATTGCAAAAGAAAGCGCTTAGAATTGTTTTTAATTTACATACCCGAGAACATACAGATGCTTTGTTTTCTGACCATAAAATATTAAAAGTAAATGATTTGTATGTGTTTCAACTTGGCCAGTTCATGTTTAATTACAACAGTAACTTTTTACCTAAAATATTCCATGATTTATTTCATCGAAACAGTCATGTTCATAACTATCCCACGCGACGATCCGACGAATTTCATCTTCCATTAATGAGAACCGCACATGCCCAAAATACATTTCTTTATACCGGACCCAGACTTTGGAATGATTTAGATAATAGTTTAAAAGATTCCCCCAAATTTGTTACATTCAAATACAAACTCAGAAAATATTTACTTTCTACTTATAATCATAGATAATTTTAATTGTTTTGATTCATGCTTGAGCCTTCACCTGTCCTGATGTCGCAGCACTTGGCGTGTTCTGTGTGCAGACTTCTCTTCTTTCTTCTCTCCTCTTCCTCTCCTGTCTTTTGTTCTTCGTAGACTTGTATTGTTACCGTCTTCTCTCCTCTCGGTACTGTCTCGCGTCTTACAGTGTATATACGTGTGGGTAATCGAATGTGTGTACGAACGTGTTGTCCTTGTCATATTTTCCCGGTACACGTGGTTCAGTGAGCAGTGTCCGGGCACTAGCATTGGTATTCTATATTTTTTCCCAACCGGTGTATCTCAAAATAATTACATGTATATTATTATAGAATAGTATATAATTTACTCATTATTTATCTAGCGATCCACGTCCGACAAGCTTTGCTTTTTAGTGGATCACTATTTTCCATAATCGAATTTATTTTCCGCTCGCCCACGAAGAATTTATACAGTGTTTTTCCTAAATATTGTACATGTTATATGTTGTTCTATAATTTGTCTCGTATATATATTACATGAATCTTTTGCAAACGTTTGAACCTTATTTCAACACATGTATACTTTGTACTATGTTTTTTTATTTTCGATGATTGGAAATAAACTATGATTGAATTGAATTGAATTGAATATATATATATATATATAATATATATATATATATATATATATATTTATATATATATAAATGATGTTTGCAGTTCGAAGTATAGGGTAATAATGCATTTCAATCCAACAGTACTATTCATTTGAATAAATAGCACTGTTGGACTAAAATACATTACTAATCTACTTCGTCATCTTATAAGTGTGTGTGTGTTTGTGTGATCTATGCAGAATTTTATGTAATTTTTCGTACATGGTATGACTTGCAAAAAACCCAAAATATATTGTACTGTATGTTAAAAACAAATACATGTACAAGATTTAGCAGCACAAGAGAGAAAAATAAAGCTGCTATTTTTCATATAAATTTCATTGTAAAGATGGACCTTATATCGAATGAAATAAAAAATATATTATAAAACAAAAAAGTGTGACTTATAAAAAATGATGCTGATCCTAATCAAATGATTGGCTGCGAGCTATCACGTGACCACTCTTTTATGACTGTAAAGCCCTTCTTTGCTTTTCACTGGGCAGTACATAACTTGCTCTAGTGAACGGACCGTATATGGATCCAACAATCGCCAGTCTTAGCTCAGTGCAGCTGCAATGAACGTGATTAACAAATGCATTGCAGTTATTTGTGTGTTTCTGGTAATCTTGCTAATATGGTTGTCTCCATTTCTTAAAACAAATAATGCGCATTACTTATACGGACGGTGGTAAAATTATTCACTTTCCGCAAATTTTGAACTGAATGCGGCAGCTGTGCATGAAGCATGCAGTTTTGCCCAAAAGTTTTGGATATACTGATATGACGTCATTCTTCTAAATTTACTGATTTTTTTTAAAGCAAAACAAGTAGTCAATGGTCTACTTGCGCATGAAACATGATTTGGCATTCTGTGAAAGATGGGGGCCCTCTATTCAACTCGGATTGGGATCCGCTGACTTGAATAGGGCGCAGCGTCATCGTTAACCATGTGAGATAGTTATCTTGTACGTCGGAAAAGCGACGACTCACTATAGTAGTTTTATGTATCTTAACGTGTATACAATTATATGTGATAAAAACCTATCAACGGCATAAAAACTCTTCATCCTGCCGGGGAAGTGCCTGTTTTAAGATCGAAGTCATCGCATTCTTCATAAGTGATCAGGATGCGACGTGATGTTAGACTGAAAATCGTTTCTAAAGCACAGATACACACAAGGTCATATATTTTATATGTAGGCTACTATAATAATATAATAACTTTACATCAGAGATGTCCAAAGCAGACATGCACACAAGGTCGTACAATATATATATATATATATATATATATATATATATATATATATGTATATATATATATATATATATATATATAATATACACTGTTAGAAAAAAATCAACAAGGTTGTTTAAAATTTTAAACAACCACAAGTTAACCGGTGAATCGCTCAACTGTTGTTTAAAAATTAAACAACACGTAGTTGTTTAAACTTTTAACCCTTTGTTGTTTAAAAATTCTAAACAACTGTTGTTTAAAAGAAATTTAAACAACTGGGTTGTTTAAGAAAGTTGTTTAAAAATTTAAACAACTGTTGTTTAAAAGTAATTTTATACAACTGGGTTGTTTAAAAAAAGTTGTTTAAAAGTCTAAACAACTGTTGTTTAAATGTAATTTTATACAACTGAGTTGTTTAAAAAACGTTGTTTAAAACTCTAAACAACTGTTGTTTAAAAGTCATTTTATACAACCGGGTTGTTTAAAAGTAATTTTATACAACTGGGTTGTTTAAAGCAAATATTAAATATTCATGTTTAGAATTTAAACAGTTCTTAATCCCATATTACTGTACAACTCACTTGTATATAAGCACAATAACAAAAATGTTTATTTTTTTGGCCAATCATATATTTCAGCACATTTTCACTGTCTATATCACTGACAGCGTATCATTAGAAAACCTTCAATCGGTCAATCTGTCCATCGATGTGCAAACTTATTACAAATAACAAATTGAGCCAATGAAGAATTGTCTCATCCATTTCAGAATATAACAGAGTAACAATTCTTCTTATACAGTGAACCTTTGATAAGTCGAAGTTCTCGAGAACCGAGAAAAATGTGTCGACTCGCGCGGATTTAGTAAAAATATGCAGTTTGACTGCAAAGGAAAAATCACGAGCTTTTGTTATGCTTGAGTTAAGTGATTTCCCAGCTGAATTGACCTCGACTCATCTAAAGCTTAGTGTATTGTCAAATGTACATTTTGATTCCACTTACATACAAATGGGCGCTTAACGCCGTAAAAATCACATTTCACAATATTTCAACTAAACTGCAATGGCAAATTGAATTTGAAACATGCAATAATTAAAGAATTAATTATTATGCATAACATGGATGTGTTCAGCTTGAGATTATCTATACCTGTGCCACATTGAATATTTTGTTGCTTCATTTCTCATATTGTGTGGGTGCATGGGGACCATCAGTTGCCCTCAGATGGGTCCAAAAGGGCTAACTGAATGAACAGTACACAGAGAATGTAATTTTTCAGAATGCTTTTACAGTCCAATGCACACCTTACAGACACATTATCCAGTTTTATAGTGATCATACCCTGACAAGACAAGATAAATCTTGAATGAGTCTTGTTTCCTGGAATAATTATCTGATTTTCTTAGAACCACTGACTTTGTTCTTGAAGTGTTTGTCACTATTACAGTTGTACATGCGCTTGGAAATCTCATAAGCGAAGCATAAGGGAATGGCCCTCTAAGGATTTGCTTTTCTGTCCCAATACTGTACTTTGTTGCCCCACTAAGAAAATATTACTGAAGGTATTCTCTATCAAACTAGATCATTTTTAACAATGTTCAATTTGATGTAACAACATTTTGAATATTTCAGTTGCAATGCTTTTGGGGAACATCTGCAATAGTAAGTCAGGGGTTATTAGATTATATTTCCTGACAGTACAATGATGACTGTAAATAAACTGCAGATGGAGAAACCATTCACATTAAGAAATAAGTTTTATCTCTTGTGAAAATTCTACTCCATACCTATATTCAGCATATCTGAACAGACCAAATAACAAATACAGTACATTGTAATTATAATGAAACTTACTCCTGTTTACTGGTGTAATTTGAGAAGTCATACCTGCTACTAACACATACAGGTGTTTTTTTTCATATCTGGGATGTGCCAAGTACAGCACATCTGTCCAGCAAAGATCATCTCTGTCACTCCTGTGATAGAGATGGCAGTAATGAAGATTACTCTATATACAATGAAATGAATTCATAATGGAAATATACATTCTACGAAACAGTTCATCTTGAATTTTATGAAGGCCACATTCAGTACAGAGTGTCATCTCAATTATGCTCAACAGATATGAGGTTTTAATTTCACAATTGCTATATTTCTGAAAATTGACTGTCATGCTTCAGTATAAACCTGTGAAGATCTTGCCCAATATTTCATTAAGTCACTACTATGCAAAATACCCTTTTTAATTCATTTCTAGCCCATCTTTATCACAAGTTTTCAAGGGCCAACATTACCCACTAATAGAACAATCTTCTCATGACCTTTGATCTTTCCATGTGACATGTATCCATTACTTATTGATTTATAAACAGATAAAACATAGATACCAAACCTTTGCTTTGGCGAATGACCTAAAAGTCAACTTTGTCAATTAAACTTCTGATGACCATGAAAATCTCATTCTATGCATCTAATCTTCCTGATTTGAAGAGTTCAGGTATGTCCTGATCTCTCTCACAGAATTGGACGTCACTTTACCAGGCATTTTGTACACAACTGTCTCCAAGAACTGCCAGGCAGCTAAACATTGAGCCTGGTACTCCACATCTAGGACATAATGCACTATGAATGCACAGTCCACAGCCTTTGTCAAAGTTGGAAACAAGAATCCCTGTCTCTCTACAATAGGGAGTTTTCGCAAGCACAACGCGGCCGGGAGTTAAGCGTGTCATGTGCGAAATTTGCTTCTGCACATGATCAAATCCGAGGAACGTCCCGTCCGGGGGAAAACGAGAACGGTACTTGGCCAAAATAGCGTTCGGTCCCAATGCTGGGCAGGAGTGAGCCAGCCAGTCAGCCAACCAATCAGCGATCTTGTCCCCACGCCTCCGTCCTGTACAGGAAAGCGAAACTGCATAGATATGGGGACGTGAATCAGAGTACGGGGACCGTCACAAGTGATCGCTTCCTCGTATTCTCGGTCTTCGTGTCGTGTAGCGAAAACTTCCTCATGACAAAGGTTTGCAGTGGCTTCTTCCAGGATCCTCCCATCAGCAAGATGAAGGGCTGTGGTCTCTGCTTCCTGTCAATTTGTCCAATGTAGAAAGCCAGGTCTGTGCCCTCCTGTAAAATGAAATGGAAGGGGAAAAGAAACATGCATATCTCGATAAAATCTTGAAATAATCTACGCAGAAGTGTTGGGTTGAGGCATTGGTACATGTATAATGAAGTCCATCAGAACAGATATATTTCCCACACCTCTCCAATGTTCAAGGTAGAGTTCATAATAAAGTGCCTGACCAAATTCTGCAACATTTCATTTGCAAACATATACCCTAAATTGGGTATTTTATGTAGTATATAACATCCATGTATTACATTTTCTATTCTTGCAAGGGCTAACCATGACCTGGCTGAATGAATTTTCAACGGTGTGGCCTATGGGAACTTCTGAAAGAAAATCAATTTTATTGCTGGCAAGCCCAGGCAAAAAGTATTATCAAACAAAAAGTACTTCTGAATTGCATTTCAGTATTTTGGGTAAGTTACTCTTTCCAATAATAGTAGTATTTGTCCACTTACAATGTAGGAACATTAAGGAGTATATGCGAGGTCTTTTTTCTTTTTGATATGGGGGAGGGGGGGGGGGGAGACACCCTGTATCACATTGAATGTATATGAGTGGTATGCGATATATTTCCAGCATCTTGCTGAATATAATGATACCATAAGTCAAGTGCAATATTTATTGATGAATGGAATATTCCTTATTGGCGACATTTGGGACCAATTTTGCATTTCATGCGAATTTTTTCCCCTTTTTATCAAAATGAAAAGGACATATTGATATTGGACAAGTGTGTGATTGAGCAGTCGGGCACAAAATAAAGTAAATATGTATGTTGACTATGTAATATAAGATTTTTTTTTCATTAAAAAAAATTATTGTGATTCACAGGATACATTAGCAACATAGTAAATTTGCATAAATATGTAGCATCCATGGACTAAACTAACAAATGAAACAGCATAAACTGGGAATTTCTGTAACTATGGACCACAGCTTGATGATTTTTATATTTTGTATTGCAATGTCAAAGTCCATCTCATCATTTTAATAAGAGGGCAACACATCACTTGTTTTAGAAGATTAGCCTCCGAATAGTTAGATACTTACAGGTTGAAAGTCGTAGAATAACTCCATCGACTCCTGAAAGGAGCACTTGCCCCACACCCTCGCAGTCCAGCCTCGGCAAACTAGCGGCAGCATGCTGAATGCAAGCGTCTCTTTTTCCTCTGTGGAGCAAAATGTATGACACAGGGGGAGTATTTTGAATGACAAGTACAAATATACCCTTTAAAACTATTAACACAATCAAGGCTGATAAAGAGAAATGCTGACAAGTATCAGCTCATATTCAGATGCTAGCTTATGTACTTATATTGTACTTGATTGCAACCAGGATTACTAACTGTGGGGGGGGGGGGGGGGGGGCTGTTTTAAAGTTGTTTGGAGGGTATTGTAGAAAATACTACACATTTTGAATGAGGGACTGATTCTGGCAACGGCATTTACTACCAAGACGGGCAAGTACAGGCTAATTGTGGATGAGTAGAGCCAAACTTGTAAGGCCAAGCATTAGAATTATATAATGCTGTAATAATCATCATGCTATTCTACAAAGCAGCAATCAGAGTTACCATGAACTTGGATGAAAGAAAGTTGACTGGTGTTGACAGCCAGTGCCTTAATAAGAATAATCTTGCACTACTGTTAAGTGCTTAACAAAGACTATTGCAATATGAATGACATTTGGGCTTTTGCAGGAGGTTCATGTCATATTCTGGCATTGCATAAAGCAAGATCAGTTAATATGCATATATCTTAATTAGATTAGCAAGAGCAAGAGATGTTCAAGGTCCAGTGATTTTTATTCCAAGTAGTAGGAAAAAGAATGCAAAAACGTTAATAGTTCATAAAAAACTTCTCTGTGAATGTTATCCTATAATGACAAAAGCTTGATTATCATGTGAGTTGATCAGGCAGTGGAGAAGAAAAGGGGAATGGTAGATGAAGGAGGCAAGGACAAGCCGTCCAGAAGTTTCAGTGTACATGAACTGTGTGGCCGTGGGGTGCTATAATGTGAGAGATGGGCAGGAGACAGCCTCTCCCAAATAATTGTCCAAGCTGTAGTTACAGTCATTAAAGCTGCACTACCGCATGTGATACAAGGAGCGAAAGAAGCTCGTATGAGCACAATTAAAGATGTTCTGAATCCACATGTCATCTCTTGAGGATTCAGTTCCAGCAGGACGAGGTCCAACATGAGCTAAGGAGGGACAATCTCTGCCTGACTGGCCTGCCAGAGGGGGCTGAGGAGACAGAGGAAGAGCTTACTGAGGGCGAGTCAAATGTTGCCAAGGAAGTTGGCTTAGACATTTGGAAAGAGGACATCTCATCTTCATGATCTTGTCATCATCTTGGGGAAAAGGCAAGAAGGAAAGAGCAGGCAGATCAAAGTCCACTTTATTGCAAAC
The DNA here is from genome assembly GCF_040938485.1 of Diadema antillarum. Classification (NCBI taxonomy): domain Eukaryota; kingdom Metazoa; phylum Echinodermata; class Echinoidea; order Diadematoida; family Diadematidae; genus Diadema; species Diadema antillarum. The sequence goes on from NW_027270896.1 coordinate 3,863,635, forward strand.
AAAAGGAACAAACTGTATTCTGGGTATTCTAGTCTGAAAGGAAAAGAGAACATGAAAAGTGTGTACATCAATGAAGATCTAAAGGCATGCAATGTGTCACTCGATCAGTGCATGATAAATGCCAAGGAAGCTCATGATGTCGAATCGGCAACAAAACCAAATACGGGAACGTGACATGCAAGTTGAATGATGGACAAAGCAGAGTCATCAAGAGCCCGGATGATCTCTTTGATATTGGCTTTGAAATTACAGATCCACTTCTGAAAGTCTTAGAAATTAATTAACAAGCATTGAATGAATTTCTCGGTCTAAAGATTTTTTTTAATAGTCATGTACAACATACTGTAAGTATTTTGTTAATGTTGTTAATAAATTCACCTCGACTCAAATCCAAAAAAGGAAAGGGTGGTACTGGGGCTGTAGATTAGAATCTCTACACAGAGCAATACTATTTAAAATGTACCTTGGGAAAGGCCATCGGTGTGACCCGTGTGACAAATAAGCAGCGTTTGCTACGATGGACATCTTGATTCCCCATACGGTACTAGAGTACTTTGTCAGCATACATGGCCATGCTGCAAACATCCTGTCTTCAACCATGATCTCCTGGCTGAAGTCTTGCTTGATCTGTACAAATTAGGGAACAAGATTGCATTTGTAATCATATTAAGGGTGGCCCAGAAAGAATGCTATAAACCAATTGGAAAAAAATAAAATACTCAAGTTAATAACAAAAACATAAATGATGGAGTGAATTATGCATGATCATTAGCTTCTGCAAAAATGTTCATTCTATAAACATTTTTCTCACAAGTTTGTGTGAATTTGCACAATGTGCTTCGTTTGGCATGGAAATCTTGACAGACTGAGAAGAAAGCTCCTAATCTTTGCATAGAAACTTATTCGAAAGTGACAAAAGTGCCAAAAATTGGTTCCAAACCACCTACCTACACGAAACAAATAGCACTCTACTAAGGTGGTATATTATTACTACAGGCATTAAGTTTACGTGTGGTGCATAGACTATATTGTGCGTTAAAAACACCACAATCTGTTTTCTGTCTTTATCTTCATTTTTTTATAGGGGTTCTAGGCATTTTTTTCTACTGGAAGCTTACGTAGACCTTAATTCATCGAGCATCATTGATGGCAATGATGCTCAGTAAAGAATGAATTGCTCCAGCAAAAGTAGCAGAACTTAACTTGCACTTCAGTATTGGATTTAGGGGGTTCGTTATGTTTACAGTAGATTTTGGTTGTACGGTTGGACGTACTACTCATCGACCGCCTAATGTTTATTTGCTTGATAAGAATATTTAACACTGAAATTCATGCAAAAAACTTGACCTACGTGACTGAGAAAATCCAGAGCTAGGCTATCAAATGCCTTTGTTCCCTTTTCGATTCGAAGTTTCAGTGCAAAAATATCGCCATCCAACTTGCGTGGCCTCGTTTCAGCTCCCCGCGGTAACGCTCCTTATTGAGATCGACCGCTGTTTTTGCATTGACAATGCACGCAAACTGAGTTGTATTGAACACCGTGTTGTACGAAGATTTTTAGAAACTTCCATAGACATTACATTACGATTCGGTGAAAATATTCATTCGAAATTTTGTCCTTGCTTAAAACCATCAACTTTGTTAATGAATTTTCGCGTTTTCCCACACCATCCTCATCAACAGTCAAAGCCAATCCATTTTTATGTGCTTTGCGTGCAGTGAAGTGCGTATACTAAGCGTTCAGTGCGCCAATTAATACACAGTTGGTTTATTACAAGAGGGTGGTCGATATAAAGGGCTAATACAGCCGACCATAATTTCTAAATTATGAGGTAGAGACGTAGGAAATGATCGAGACAGGTCATTGTGTAATTGAACTTAGTCTAGTTAGCACTAGCAGTCTAAAATATAGGCCCTAGCCCTTGACTAGGCCCTAGCATATTGCCTAGCTAGGCCCTAACTGTCACGTTAGACCCTATGCCTAACTAACTTGTTAGATTTCTACGTCATCGAACTCGGACACTGCGCCTATATATGTGCATGATGTGATACGGTGCCTGTTAGGTTACAACTTAGAATACCGGTACTGTAACAAAAGTTACAACGAATAGGCTACACTGTACCTAGCCCCGGAGACCGCGCAGCCAGGCGCGGTCCTGGCGGCTTCCCCGCAGTTTCGCTTATGTTAGTTCAAGTATTCTGTGTGCGCTTGTGCAAGTGATTGTGAATTCTGTGAACATCGGTGAGCTGCTTATAAGACATCATTTTGTGCATCACAAGCAATGAAATGCATCAAACAGTCGCCGATGATAGTCATTTAGGTTTCATCGACCCATGTAAGTATTCCTAGTAGTTTCTGTTGAAAAATTAAGGAAATATAGCGCCGCAAAGGCACCCGTTTGTTCAACATGAAGATCTTTTATGGGAGCACGGCGCAGCCGCCACACTGCGTGTGGCGGCTGTCGCAGTAACACTGTACCGTGTCAACAATGGGAATATTCCGTACGCTGATTTAGATGATTAGTTTTTGTAAAAGAAATTCGTATTTTATGTGAAGTTTTGAAAATGTATGTAAGGATTGAATTATGCAAGTGTTTATACAAGCACGAGTTGGTTGAAAAACATAATGTAGAATCCTCTACCGGTACAGACGACCTAACTTAACGTTAAACGTTAACATTAACAGTTTGTTAGATGTAACGTTACATGCATGAAGGCGAGGCGTAGCGCAGCCCGGCCAAGAACCCAAAGCGTGTCGAGCCGTGACTAGCTTCATACATCATTCAAATTACAGATGGGCATGAAGCGATGTAACTATCAGTTAAATAAATGAATACCTTGGAATGACTGGCAAAGTTCTTCTACAGCTAGACCCCATTTGCTGAGAATGTTCGTGACTCCATATACATGTAGCTGCATTGCAGTCATCGTCACCGCCGTCCATCATGATGAATAGCCGCGCTACTGTGGATACAAAGTGTAGCTATACGTACTTATAAACGTGTGATGTACGTACGTGTGTGTGTGAGGCGCGGTGGTATGGCCGCCCGGCGGCGATCATTTGCGACGAAGGATACATGCAGGCCCGCTGATTGGTTCATGACTATCACATGACTTTTGCCCATCAATTTCTAAACAACGATGTTTAATTGTTTGGACAATCATTCCGAATTGTTTTTAAACAGCCGCTGTTTAAGGCAATCAAGCTCCAATTTTCTGTATTTAAACAACATTGTTTAGAATTTTAAACAACAATATTTTAAACAACGAAATTTTACACAGCGTTCTAACAGTGTATATATATATTATATATATATATATAATATATATATATATATATATATATATATATATATAATATATGTATGTATGTTCATTACTCCATAATATGATCCGTTATGCTCATCTATTTAATTTCGTATCAAAAGACAATAAACCTGACGAAGACCTGAGGTCGAAAGCTATCACCAGGCGGCAAAGTGCGACATCTTCTGTCCTCATTATTGTCTCGATTATATACTTCCAAAGATGATTGAGGCGTATACGGTACGAGTATCAGCATCATCCCACTGTATAAACATACACACACACACATACATACATACACACACACACACACACACCCACACACACACACACACACACATGTCATATCATCTGCCAAGAAGGATTCCAAATGGATTATGTTTCCCATGTTTCAGGGACACTGTACATTATTCTTTGTCGCGCCATCAAATATTTACACTTAAATTTTTAGGAAAAAGAAAGATGTAAGCCAGGCATACAAAAACAAACATCTGAAAATGTATTTTGTTACATTTAATATCAGCTGTGAAGTAACCATATTCATGATGAAAGGGTACAAAGTGGGGATATGCTCAATCTCATCACTGCCCAACATCGGGATCTGGAAATGTCATATCAACAAAGTATCTAAAAGAAAAACAAGAACATTTTTAGCTTAAAACAGCAAATGACGAGAATAAATTAAGTAAATTACTGTATGAATTGTGAGTGGTTAAATTTATTCTACTGTAAACTTGTTGACTATTTCCTATACGCCAAAGTGCGTTATGAAAAACAGCATTTTTTTCATCTGAAACAAATATAATACGTGGTAACAATAAATCAGTTTTCTACGATTCTATTTCAGATCACAAAAATACACCACTACACTAATATTTCAGTGTTATCAAACATACCAAAAAGAAATAGGCTTGTCAAGAAAAAGAGTAGTATAGATTGCATTTCAAATTGAGAAAATGTCGACGGCTCCCACATCCCATCAAAAACGAAATGTGTCGCTAGGACTAATGTTCTCAAAAACAAATTACCAATATTAATCTATTTCAAACAAATGATCAGAAATACTCATACGAAAAGAAATCAAAATTAATCTCGTTATACGATTGCCTCTTCGAATATGAGGTAATAACTTCTATTATTTCAGGGTTGTTGTTTTTTTTTCATTGCAGGGAGGTGGTATCTTACCGTTTGGTCATACAGGACAACTGTGTCTAAATTCTTAATGCAGTAATATCTCATGTTTTATTTTTCATAACAATATCCACATCACTACAATATCCTTAAAATGATTGCAGCTATGTATGTGCTGGAACTGGTCTGCACAGAAATGGGACACCACGAAATAAACACAGTTACACATGTAAATCTCATTTCCAGGTCATTCAATGCCCCAACTCCCCCCCCCCCTTCCGAAAATGCGATGCATTTTACATTATTTATACAGCTTTAATGTTATGCTGAATTAGTAACCGGCTGGTGGCATAACAAAACGCTGGTTAAAGAACAAAGAATATTGTAGCTGAGCTGATGAGGGTCTATAATCATAATGTGGACCTCAGAAATTGTCATATTGGTATAATTTCTCAGCTGAAACAAAAAAAAAACGTGTATACGTTTTCATCAAGACAAGTTATTGTCTAATTGAAATAGAACATTAACAGCAGTCATTGCAATGTGGTCTTTTTAAGTATAAAGGGTAATGTGCAAAATTTGTTGGGATATTTCCTTGACCTCTGTTTGAAACTAAAGCGATACAGAAGTCTGACAGAAACTGAAATAAAGCAAAAATATGAAATAAAAACTCCAAAGCAAATGTATATTTACTTAAGAGCCACTGTTTTTCAATTATCTAAGGAATAAAAAAAAATAATTTAATTCCTACTTAGCCAAATTAAAGATAAAGGGTGGCCAAAGTTCTGTTCTTGAAAAAGAAAAGAAAAGAAAGGGGGATTCAAATTGGTTATAGATGAACAGATAATAACCTTCGATACATATATATCCCATTCGTTCATTCATTCATTCATGCTTATCATCATTTCCAAACACATATACGCATGTGTAATACAAACTATAAAATTAAAGTCATTATTTTCAGTGTAATGAGATATTATACACAAACAGATCTTGATTCATAAACGACTAGAAAATTGAGGGGCTGCTAGAAACTGAATTTGTGTGATGTAGTCCCCTCACTTACGTTGCTTTACTAATGTACATTACGCAAAACTTACAAACTTAGCCTCTGTCACACTTTGCCGGATAGGTCCACCGTACAAGAAACGGGCGACATTTTGCTCATCCGTTCTTTAAATCTCATCAATCCAGTAGTCATAGTTTAAAGTTTCCGTTTTAAAGGAGCGTACATACATGGTCTAGCGGCCGAAGAAAACGCACCCGGGGCGATGTGTACAGAGCAGTGAAACGTGTGCAAACGCATGAGAAACGAATATGAACCGAATGTCCACAGGACAAAACGCACGAGGAACAAATGTGTGACGCGTGAGACGTACATCGAACGTCAGAGAACCGTGCGTATGCGTTTGACGTGCTGTACATAGCCGTTCCATTTCTTGCAGCAACGGACTTTGCAGGAGGCTTAGCGGATGGAAACGCGTGGAAAACGACAAAGTACGGTACAGATACAGGAGAAAACGTACAACTATATCGTACAAGGGTCAGTTCTCCCTATAAGTTTTTGGCCAGGAAAAAAAAAACTTTGTCATGCACAAAGTTTTGTTGCCGCTCTCACGGAAATCACAGGAAGATAAACGTCCATCCAAAGGATAAAAAATGACATGAAACGCTTTTATGAATATCAACGGATGCCCAAAATTGACATTCGCTTCTCATGCGTTTGCTTAATTTGGGCAAAGTTTGACAGGGACATCAGTAAACATAACATGATGCGGCTGATCTTTATTACCTTCTAATTCTAACGATTCACATGATATTAAGAGCAATATTGGTGAAAGCAATGAAAACGCTGTCACACTGAGGTTGTTGTACAAACTATTGACTAACCATGCACAGTGTGTTTTTTCCTCCTCCGTTTTCTCCCAATATCTTCGTTATTCTATTTGTGTGTGTGTATGTGTGTGTGTGTGTGTGTGTGTGTGTGTGTGTGAGGGTGTGTGTGTGTGTGTGCGTGTGTGTGTGTGTGTGAGGGTGTGTGTGTGTGCGTGTGTGTGAGGGAGGGTGTGTGTGTGTGTGTGTGTGTGTGTGTGTGCAATGTGCAGCATCTTGCGATGTGGACTCAGATTTTGAGGCTTCGGTATTATATGTTCCTTTATACCTTGACGGTCTCGCCACATTATTTACGTCGGCTAATAGAATTCCCACATGGTGTCTTTCGAGAGTGTCTCACCACTGGCGGTTAGGGCGCCACCCTTGTAGCCCTTTAGGTAGTTCATGTCGTTGTTCTGCAGTGGTCGAAATGCTAGCAGCGCGCGGCCGCACAGCACGTGCATCTCCACGATAAACGAAGTGCGGTTATCTGCGTCGGTGACAATTACGTGTTCGTGCAGAGAATCCAAGCTCCAGTACTTCGGAATTTCTCCTAGGACTTTCATTAGTAATGGGGAAAAGTGATGTAAGAGGAAAACATTAATGGGATATTTAAAGTTAGTTGAGAACGTGTATATCTCATTGCTGTGCATAATACATTATACATACGACGTGTCGGAAATTGAAAGCATTTAAAAGTTGCTAAATCACTTGTAAGTATGATTTCCACATATGTAAACCATGTGATTGATTGCATTATTCATAAGTCACCATTGATGTATTATTAACATGAGACATGACAATGAAGAAAACGTTGAATTGTTGAAACAAGCAAGTCTCATAAACATAATCTCTATATGTTATCATACATTATAGGTAACATTTCGCCTATACACAATTATATCATTGTTTGGACATTCGACGTGCAATATTCTCTCCTCATAATGGGCAGAGGAGTCAGTGGTTAATGACAAAAGGCGAATAGCAGCACATTTTGGTAATTGTGTGTGATGCATGTACCTCCGAACTTGCTCAATGTGTAAAGTCATACATCCACTACGATTTAAAAATGAATATGATAAGGGCTAAGAAAAATGTGGGACATGCTGAGCTCACCTGCAATGCGGTAAGTGTTTGTTTCCGGTTCATAGGTCAGCCCGAGGTCGTCAAATTCAGCGGAGTCGCACCTGACCTTGTTTTTCTTTCCGCTCCCCTCGACTTTGATATAGCCGTACTCACCGCGCAGAATCAGCCGCGGTCTATTGACCAGTTCGAGAGCCAGCCTCGTCGACTCGTTGATGATGTTTGCGGTCAGATAGGGCCGGCCGCTGTCGTCGATGCGTACGCACTGGCTAGTGTGAGAGTGGCGGAGAACGAACGCGTTGGCGACAAACTCGAACTCGAACTGCTTGGCAGTGCTGTAATGAGAAAATGACATCAAATTTTAACGGCATCATGGGGGATGATTACTTTTAACCTGATTGATCATCTGTTAAACCTTTCAACTTTTCATCTTTACCTTTAAATATCGATATAATATTATACTTTTTACCATCAATATCCTGGTGGGTGATATTCGTTTGCCTATGATTGTTCGTCATCTTTTTTTTTTTTTGACGGATCGAACCAGCCTCTGCCAAAGCTCTAACATGCCTAGCAATTACTAGGAGTACTTAAGATAACATCAATCACCAAGGAAAATATTTACTTTTATGATTATACCGATTTGGTTTAAAACGCCGTAGCTAAGATTGGCCGCAACTGTTTGTTTGTTTGTTTGTTTGTTGTGTGTGTGTGTGTGTGTGTGTGTGTGTGTGTGTGTGCGTGTGTGTGTTTGGGGGGGAGGGCTTACAAGGTGAGAAGACTAAAATGTAGCTAGGACAATAGGTATGCCTCTAACATATAGCAAGGTTCTCCTAATAGTTCTAGGGTTCATCTTGACAATGTGAGATGACAGTTTCACATGATTGACAAAACGTGATGTGTTTTGAAAGTTTGGCACAACCACAAATGTATTGAGGGTGTACATTCCTTGATCCAGTTTTCAGTCAGATGGCTTTATTGTAATTGTTTCAGAGAGGAGGTATTTGGACATTTTCAATTCAATTTTGACTCCTGCAATTTGCCCCAATGTCCCACGGCTTTCTTCAAATAATTACCAACTGGTAGTATCCAATTTTCACAACAGTACTTTGAAACATTTTCAAAATAGGGGAAAAATTGCGAAATTCTAACACTGTCACCTAACCTTTGACCCCCATGGCCAAAAGTACCCTGCAAGATATGGTAAAAAGCGTACTTTCAGCATAGAATAGCAGAGTTTTATCATTTTAAGCTGACCTTTGACCTCATGAACTATAAATTCCCAAGAAAGTCTTTGCCGGGCAGTACTTGCATAATATGTAATTGATTTCGATACCTTGAGCCGTTTCCGAGGTAGACATGTTTATTTGACCTTTGACCCCTGGCCAAAAATTTCCCTAAAGCGTCTTTACCTGGGTAATACATGTATATACTACCTTTTCTTCAAATATAAGTACCTTTGCCTTGCAGAGATATAATGATAATAGTATACAACTTAGAATTTAATGTTGACCTTTGACCTCTAACCTGAGTATGTGCACTCAAAAGTTGATAGGCACAACGTACGTCGTTCACTCGAACATACATAATTATGCCAAGTTTTGTAAGGATACCTCAAATGTTTCTAAAGTTTAGTTGTCCACACAAGTGATTACGTCCAGATGAATTGGACGACGAAGGACGGAAGGACGGACGAACAACTAAAATACAACATGCCTCCGGCAACACTTCGAGGAAGAGCTGTAAAGAGGATTCAATGGGTTATGCAATGAGGTAGTGGCATTGCTATATGTCAGTGTATAGATTAGATATTAGCATACTCCCCCCCCCCCCCCTTAATGGCTGAAATAGAAAAAAAAAAACACCAAAATCAAGTCGGTCCATAAAATGATGTTTCCTTTTTAACAGCGGATGAGACTGTATGGAAAGTACAGCTGCTTAAATGTGTTATGTGTGCATTACACTTCTGTTATGATACCACTCGTACATAACGTCATAGCAAACTCAAAACTGCATAACGAATGCATGTGATGTAGACTTACAAATAAAAACCACGAGATATGTGATTCCTGTTTTTCAGAGGAATATGGCAACAGGATGAATTATTTGAACTTAAGCAGATTTATATTACCCCATTGACGTGCGAATTTGCAAGTAGCTTTAACTAACTTAGGCATTGAGGCATACGTTTATCGACAACACTGTTATGCTTATTTGAGATCCTTTTCCCATTGTATGTACCACGGTAACCAGTATACCATCATACTGCGTCATTTTGAGTCGATTTTGTTGAATTTGTCTCCATTGCTCGCGATTCTGTATTCACCGCCGACACGATGGGCACGTTTCTGCAACTAGTTATTTCTTTATTTTGGCATGAACCGAGAGGATATTGTTTCAAGAAATCAATTATTCACGTCAACGGTGCCTGCAAACAATTCATTGTTGCTAGGGCAACGCAAAATACACCTCTTGTTTGCCATGTCCACCGTAAATTTTTGATATCATATCAGACATTCGTGTGCGGACCGTAAAATTAGTAGCAATGATCTATGAGGCCTATTCCGTTTAAAACGCTGAACATGGCGGGGTTATGCAAAGAGTCAGGTGCATTGCTATGTCAGTACATGCATTAAAGGGACTGTACTGTACTGGTTGAGGTGAGGATTCAGGTTTATAACATGTTTGGTGAAATAATGAGAAACCTCTTGTGAAATATGAAAGAGAATGTAATTTCTAGAAGAATTCAACGTTTAATTGATGAAAATTGGCCTTGAAGTGGCTGAGATATCAACAACAAAAAAGCGATCCTAATAACATTGACTGGCCACGACTTTATTAGGATCTCTTTGTTTTTTCTTGTTTTAGATATCTCAGTCACTTCAAAACCGACTTTCGTCAAATAAACTTTTGATTCCCCTAAAATTATCTGCTCAAATAACATTTCATAGAGTGGTTTCTAAATATCTCGCAAAACGTTACAATCTGAATCCTCACCTAAGCCAGTCGTGGACAGTCCCTTCCACTATTGTTAGACCTACTGGAGCCCCTCCCCCAGTCAAGGCTGAAATAGACATTAATAAACACACAAACAAACAACCAACCAAACAAAATAATAAATAGATAAACAGTTCCCAAACCGAACAAGTCTAAAGCTTCAGCAATCAGATTGTGATAATTTTATAAGTGGTTTGTTCTCTCTCTCTCTCCCTTCACACTTAAACGGTCACCAGATGTGACGCAATGTGCAGGACATTATAATAATTATCTTCACATCAGTAACTTCATAACAGACGTGAATAGAATTTCTCATTTCATCAGCTTGCAATTGACACGGTGGTGAACAAATCTATCTTACAATCCCCGAAACGGTAATTTATCTAAACTACATTGCAAAAAGTCCGGTGTTAAATAGTGAACACCGAGCTGGTGTTAAATTTTCGGTGCTCATTTATGGTGTTAAATTAACACCTACGGGTGTCATTTCCAAATTTTAAACTGTTTTTTGAAGAGTTTCTTAGTAACTGCACTTCTTGTTGATTTTTAATTTAAACAAGACGATCAAGAATTTTACATTAAAATACTAGATTTCTGAAAAAATGTGAAAATAAATTTACATCAAAGTAACACCAGCTGGTGTGGTCCCTTATTGAAGCTGGACGGGTGTTAAACCATTGATATTAACACCAGCAAATATCAAATCAACACCATGTGGTGTCATTTTTGAATTAACACCAGTACAGTGTCAAATTAACATCACGAAGTGTCAGGTGAACACTTTTCAACACCATCACAGCGCATTTTTAACACCTGTGGGTGTGGTCCTTTATTGAAGTTTGATCGGTGTTAGATTTAACACCCGTGGTGTTAAATCTAACACCGATGTTTTTACAGTGTATTCATAGAATTGTAAAAAACAAAACAAAACAAAACAAACAAAAAAAAAACATCGTTCATTAGAGGTTTTTGAATGGCGTGATCATACACGGCATTTCGAGTAGCCCGACATTTACAGACCAATACCTCAAAGCATCGGCACAGGCACGAACGCACGAACGTATAACACCTATCATATTTTGGATTTTTAGGAAAAAACCCTTTTAAAGGTGATAGGGTGAGAGGGTTCCATGTGATTAAATATGCATTCCTAACTTTTACAATATGTTGCCATGTTTGACACTCCATGATATACATTACTCTTGGAAAATGAAGTCACTCTTTTATGACGACATCTTACAAATATCTCCTTTTTTGTGAAATGATGCCACAAAGCAATATTGTTACATCGCGCCCTCCTTCATGATGACTTTGTGAAATGTCGTAAAACTATTGTGACGTCACTTAGCAATTCTTCGTAAGGTCAATGTAGGATCCCTCCACAAAATCGCATCAACCACATGACGTCACGTCTCATTTTTCCCTTCTTCTGTTTGCATTTATTATTTTTGTTCAAAATAAAATAATCCCGATGTAATCTCATTTTCTTTGCTCATTTTTCCACTAATAAAGTATATTAATTTCTGGTCAGTTTTCTTCTGTTTGCGTCTCTTAAATACATAAAAAAAAAAACTGCATCACTTCGATGATCCCTCGCTTTTATCAAGTTTATCCCCAAGTTGAATTATCCTTCGGGTTTATGCCAGGATTAAGTGTGTGCGTGTGTGTCACACAAAAACACACTGCTATAACTTCTGACCATCCGAATATTGACAATAATTGAGGGTTTCTTGGACGAACACTGAACAAAGACTTTCTATAGCACAGTCGGTAGAGCACCGGGCTAGCAATCCGCAGGTGATTTTCATTGCTCATTTTCCACGAAAATAAAAAACAAAAACAAACGAGTATCATATATATATATATATACATATCATATAGGTATACATATATATATGTATATATATATATATATATATATATATATATATGTGATATAGGCCTATATATAAATGATGAATTGACCCAAAGTATAAAACAAATATTGCTATTTTTACGTCATTTCTCCCCAAAAGTTCAAACCAGAAACTCTCAATGCAAAGTATAGTGCGATTGGTGATATACTAGGTTTAATGTCGTCATGGACCTGTTATCAATGAACGGACTTTCGACGAATCCAACCACTTAGAAGTACGGGATACGGCGCCATCTGATCATGCGCATCTTAATGGCCCGAATTCACGAAGGTGGTCCAATTGAAACAATGGTTTAAACCATGGACAAAGACCGTGGTTTTGTATGGGGCGCTAAGTGTCGCATGGCCTATTTCGTTACGAAATCAGTCATTTCGACATGTGAACATTTTGTAGCGAGATGAAAATTTCGTCGACAAGATGGACGAAATGGCTGATTTACAAATCTATACGGTCTTTGTCCATTCGTACGTTCAGACGTCTCGAAAATGACGATTGCGTAATCATGCATCCAGTCTGACCAAAAAAAAATATATATATACATATATATATAGACATATAAATATATTATGTATATATGTATATATATATATATAATTTCGTATCGTTTGGAAGAATGTGCGGAAATGTAGAAAATGAGATTGCAAATCACACGCTACTTAGTAAAATGCTCACATTCACTGTGAAAAAGTACCTGCGTTTTGTTGAAATGAAAATGTCGAGCGATGATATACCAATACATACCACAATTACACATACATTTCCCTTCAATTAAGAGAGATATTCTCTTCTGCGCATTTGGTTCATAGATTTTTCAAAGCTGCGTTGTGCTTTTCCCCGGCTTGTTGGCGGCAGATATCATTAGATAAAAGCAGGGAAGAATGCTTATTTTTTTTTAACGCTTTTGACATAAACAGAGCATTGCATTAATTTACAAAATTAATGATGAATATCCATGTGCAGTAGGTCCATCATATCATCAAGGGGGTATCACATACGCATTTCACGAATGGTGTTTGGAACCAGACGATGCAGGGGCTAGCGATAAATAGATCTACGTTGCATAATTGCAACGAGTGATGCATCTTCACAAAGCATCAACCCGGCAAAAGATATTGCACAAATGGTGTCAGTTTGTAGAGTGGATAGGAATTTGAGAATGATTAAAGTTGCTCTGTCTTCTTTTGAGTGGTATACTTTCATATAGCAAAACATTGTCTTCGCCTGGTAATCCTCGTTAATATAATTGAAATATGCGTTATCCGTTTAAAAGATACGAAAACGTTTCGTAATCAGTTGTTTGGCTTAATTGCTTTGCAATGTCCATTTCCATTCCTATCCTTATTTTATTTGTACTGTGCATAAATCATGTATATCCTTAAAAATACAATATAAAATATGTTGTTATTCATTATCACATGTATTTTGTTAATTTACGTTTTTGAAATTATTACAAATATGTTCTGCGTATGCATTGTATATAATTTTCCCTGTTTATTGATGGAAATGAAATAAATTTGAACCTTTCAACCAAAATATGTAGTTCTCCAAGGGATGTGCTGGCATGTATCACTTTACTTCTGGTAACCTGAGCGACGAAGAGGTCATCTCAGCCACAGTGTCATGTATCAGCACTGAATCATGCTATAGCTTCCATTCAGTAATCAGGAAATAATTGATACACCCTTTGAACTCGGACAATGTATTTGATTAGAGCGACTAACTCATGATCATTTTTCCCCAAAGCAGACATTATTTCTTTCATCTAACATTGCTACAAACTTTCTTAAGTGCAAGATAAGCTCATACTTTCATACAAAAACAATTGCAATGACTAATCAGCGAGAGAATGTGAAGACAACATGAAAAGTCGATTAAAGGAAGGCAGTCCTGAGAATTTTCACTGTACTGATAGTTAAGAAGAGTAAAAAATATAATCTTTCACCAATTTATACACGTGGAAAGCAAACACTGTCTCCGTACGCGATTTTTGAAAAAAATATTCCTGCAAGCGATCGTGTAAGAGCCTGCAAAAAGGTGCAACGTCAGTGATGCCCAACTCACCAAGTTGACACCCGTGCCTCAGAAAACAAATTCGTGTTCAAAATGATCATATCTGATTTTGTCATGAAATGTGACAATAAGTGGTTTTATTGTCGAGCCCACCGGAGGTAAGGGGAGACTATCAAAGGGATCGAATGCGGCGTCTGTCCGTCCGTCGTCCGTCCGTCGTCCGTCCGTCCGTCCGTCGTCTGACCGTAACGCTACAAAACCTTCAATATTTCTTTACTCTGGGCTTCAATTGCAATCAAACTTCGAGGGAAGAGGGGTCATACAAAGTTTCACATTTTACCATATATGAAGGTCACCTCAAGGTCAAAGTTCACAGGCAGGGGTCAGTGAACTTTAGGGCGCAAGGGTTAAGTTTTTATGGCGCGTTTCTATTAGGGGTCATAACTTTTGATCCATAGGTCCGTTTGTTACCAAACTTGGATGGTAGATGTCCCTTGGGGAGTAGATGATCACCACAAGGTCAAAGGTCACAGGCAGGGGTCAACGAACTTTTAGAGCCCAACGTTAAGTTTTTATGGCGCGTTTCTATTATGGGTCATAACTTATGATCCATAACTCCATTTGTGACCAAACTTGGATGGTAGATGTCCCTTGAGGAGTGGATGGTCAACACTAGGTCAAAGGTCACAGGCAGGGGTCAACGAACTTTTAGAGCCCAATGTTAAGTTTTTATGGCGCATTTCTATTATGGGTCATAACTTTTGATCCATAGGTCCGTTTGTTACCAAACTTGGATGGTAGATGTCCCTTGGGGAGTGGATGGTCACCACAAGGTCAATGGTCACAAGCATGGGTCAACGAAATTTTAGAGCCCAAGTTAAGTTTTTATGGTGCGTTTCTATTATGGGTCATAACTTTTGATCCATAGGTCCGTTTGTTACCAAACTTGGATGGTAGATGTCTCTTGGGGAGTGGATTGTCACCACAAGGTCAAAGGTCACAGGCAGGGGTCAACGAACTTTAAGGGCTCAATGTTAAGCTTTTATGGCACGTTTCTTTTTCGCCATAAATTTTTACTCTTTTATATCTCTTTTTATCTGTTATATCTCTTTTTTTATCTGTTATATCCCATTTGCGTACAGTTTCTTGTACGCGAATGGGCGAGACACATTATGGCACTTGCCTTGTTATTTCAAACAAAATATTTCAAGCTTATTTACATATATAATTAATATGAAATAAAATTGTAAATATGAATTTATAAACATTTTAAAATCAAACATGCCATCAAATAGGGACTGTCCTTTTCGAGCTTCCATCCGTGTTGCATACTACTTGCGTACAAACCACTCTCGCGCGCATTCTTATCATACTCCGTCGTATAACTGAGTTTTGCGATCAAACCGAAGATTACCTGGGCATAAGAGACTCGAATTCTTCAAAGAAAATATTGTTTGTATATCGATATTTCTGTACGTACTCAGATATCAAACGAATATGACTTCCACCTGGCAGGGTAAAAACAGAGGGCCGCAGGGATATTATTTCGCTCCACTTTGCCGTGCAGGTCCAGTCGGCACTGGCAGCAGCTAGCTCAGTGGCACTGTACTGCAGTCCAACCTCGGCTGCAGCCCCACCGTAAATGAAACGTAGCTAGCCACTTTCCTTACCTCTCTACGCTTCCTTTCCTCGGTTCTCTTCGAAGTCGATGCTTGAGGTGTTTCTATTCTATAACTCATATGAGCAATTATATGGTCGGGATTACATCTGGCTTCAGGAGTTTTCTCGGTATATAACCAAAATGTACGAGCTTATTTGGTGATTTGAAGTTTTGTTTTTGGTGAAAGTAGTCCATTGGAGGTACCAACAACATTTTTTTTTTAAATTCGTGAGGACTGCCTCACTTTAACGATCAATATTATGTGAAGTTGCGCCGGCGCCAGGGGCAGATGATGACATCCTCGTCTGTTGAACCAAGCTACATACATGCACATGTAGAAACAGAACGGCGAGCAAAATGTATTGTCCCTGTAGCAGGTAATCGTCTGACGACTGAATCATGCAGTTTAAATCAATCCAAATGACCGTATCCTAAGAAAGCAATATTAGTTGTTTTCGCTTAAAGTGAAAACATAGTAGTGGTAAGGGTTTGAGAACCCGTCTTGCACCATTTTATATTTGCTTGCAATATATCGAAAGAGTCTACCAAGAAACTTACCTGGCTGACGCGATTTGCTGGGATGATGAGTTGTTTGGGAATATTTTGAGATAAATAATAAAAGTCGGTATACCGACTCGGTATACCGACTTTAATTCCAGAAGGATCCAGGTTAACTCGGTCTCAGGGACACTCGGCCCTATTTCAGACAATTTATTCGCAGTCCGTGATCTTCACAGTCTATGCATAGGCGCACATTTTTGTTGGCGCGCGAAAGAGGTTCTTTGATGCGCGCGTTGTATCAACTCGGCCCATAACCACGATAACTGCGACCAGCCAGAACGCGAAGCGCTCCCATAGTACAACATTGTACAATCTAGAGGGACAGCTCGGCCAATGTCGGCCCCGCCATCAAAGTGAGGCCGAGTTGTTCCCGAGTCCGAGTTCAATAGCCTTACCCCAATCGGGTAAGTTCTAAGATTAGGCATACGTGTACATTTTGGAGCGAAATTTGATAATTTTGCAGGCGTGCCAGAACTATGTTTTGCATTTAAAGTATGTGTGGCTATACGAGCACTGTTCGAAGTAAAGTGAGAGGCCAATGGAGATGGTAACATACATTGCACCACATGATGACACTAGCAATCTTTTCCTTCTGCGTATTCAAAAGTTCAAAGCTGACGTTGACCGCAGTGTAATGATCCGCCCAGGCACGTGGTACCGAGGAATAGCGGATAATTCTCTTATCTGTTAATCGGAGGCCCAGAGTTCGAATCCCGTCAACTGCCTACGTCCTAGCTTGGACAAGATGTTTTTACCAACCATATGTCCCTCTTGACCCGGGTGTATGCACTACCTACCCTGAAGCAGCTACCGTAGATTAAAATAATACTAATAATAATAATAAAAATAATAATAAAAATGATAATAATAATTACTTCTTTTTCTTGCCTCTCCTTCTCTCACACTCCCTTTGGTTTCGTTCTATTTTAACACGAATACTCCTTTCTCCCACACTGCGCCTCTTTCCCCATTTTCCTCTCCAATTAGAGTTGCACTCTCTCTCTCTCCCTCCCCCTCCCTTTCTCTTTCCCTCTCTATTTCTTTCATTAAATCATTTAGTTATCGTTATTATGAACATCACTTCTTCTTTCTTTATATGTTCACCATTTATCCATAGAGATCCAGAATCTCCATCTCATTCTTCAAGTATTTTGCAAACACCTCAGGAGAGTCATTTTGTCTACGCGGACCTACATCTATTCAATTGTCTGCTGAAAACTAATTTCTTCGTTTCTGTGGCGAGCTCTCCATCTCTCTCTCTCCCTAAATCAATAAATCAATCAATCAATCTATATCTATCTATCTATCTATCTATCTATCTATCTATCTATCCATCTATCTATTTATTTATGTAGCTAGCTAGCTAGCTTGCTGACACACTGTCATATCTGCCATATATTATGATTATCTATAGCCACTGTCATATCTTCTGATCTATCTCTTACTCAATCTTTCTGCCTATCTGCCCTTCCCATCTCCTTTTATCTCTATCTGCTGTGGTATACCATGTCTATATGCCCATACTTATCTGTCCTGTCTATAATTATCTTTATGTGATTTTCTACATTTCAGAGTGTTTATTGTTTTGTATTAGTTTTCTACCCAGCTACCAGTAAGTGATGGGTGGGTGGAGAGGGTTTAATATTACTATACCTGGAAGAGGACCTCCAGTGTAACAAGGCCGAGTACATTAATACTGAACGAACCTCATGAAAGAGCATTAGAGACTACTGTAGAGGGAATTAGCTTACGACTGGAACTATGGGTTTCAGACGTGGTGAAGTTATGTGTGCAATCATGTTTGTTTATTTGTTTGTTTGTGTGTGTGTGTGTGTGTGTGTGTGTGTGTGTATGTGTGTGTGTGTGTGTGTCTGTCTGTATGTATGTATGTGCTTGTTTTCAAAAGTGGATGGATGCAGATGAACTCGAAGTGCTGATGGCAGTACCTCGTGTACAACGCTAAACTTACTTCAGGAAAAAGGAAATAATCTATGCAGAGAATGGTGACGAATCATGAATTCGACGGTGGGGGTTTAGGCAATAAAAGCATGGGAGTGCTAGTCATGTGGTCAACTTAACACACCTACAGAGTTGGTTGCTTCATTTTGCTCGATTGCTTTCTGGGAACATCTTTCCAATCTAATTGAAACCTCATATTTCCGTTCATGCACCGTACACCTCACTGCGTTTAGTTATCACTAATGAACGAGAGCAGAGGCTGATATCGTTAAAAATAGATGCTTGATGGATTTGAAAATGAAGAACATGGATGGGTTAAAAAAAACAACAACAACAGTATGTCATGAGTCTATTTGTTTCGCACCCATGCATATTCCTGTCTGCATCAGGCAGTGAATTGTGAACTTAAATCACTAATTGGTAAAACAAATTATGAGATGGTACCACTTCTCCTAGCCAACACATACATCTTGAAATAACTTGTTGTAATGCGTTATGCCTAATTCTATGGTATGATTAATGTCAAAGACTGGGGTCAAAGCGAGCGTAACTTCATCTTCATCTTTATTTTGCTGAGACAAATACAAACTTTTCATGAAATGAACCCCAATCAAGATATGTAAATGTGAATACAATGTTATAGGCATGATAACTCGTGATAACTCGTGACAGAAATATTCAGCGCTTCTTTTGTTTTTTGTTTTTCTGTTGAAGACCAGGAATTAGTCCTCACAATCGCGCAGGCGTAGTGAAAAGTGAGCACAAACATGCACGATAAGGTCAGTTGAGCGGATTCAAAGTGGAACAGGACAATATGAGGCATTATTAACAATCTTTAACATCATATTGCATTCTGACTTGAGATGATTGTTTTTCAAACCATGTTCTCACATCTCAACGAAACGACCCCCTCGGCGTACATGTCAATATGGCGTCCTATGAGTATTTTAAACACGTAAACAAAACAGAGAGAGTGTGCGTGTATAATGTGTGTGGATCTTACTGCGTAGCTGATTTGGACACACAAAGTTTGCCCTCCGTGTCGACAATCAGGTATCTATTATCGGCCGTGGTGAGCGCCCACTTGGAGTTTGGCGTGGTAGAGAGGCTGAGAGGGGAGAGTTCGAATATGGTCTCGTCCTCGTGATCCTCGCACTTGCTGGCCTCGATCGACACGAGTTCCGAACAGCCTGCAAATATGAAGGAGAATGTTGGTGTGGCAAACGGAAATGCTGAATTCTCTTTTTCATGGTCATTGTGGTCTTAGACTGCGTTTATGCTGAACTTTCGGGGGTCATAATTAGGCTGAAAAAAACGCCTTTAAACATTGTTATTGTTATTGTCAAACATTGTTATTGTTACTATTGTTATGCGGATGATATACAACTTTATTTGTCTTTTAAACCCACTGTGTCTTCATTTTCATCCGCCATTGCAAAACTCAAAGCATGTTTGCAAGACCTGAAAATCTCGCTAACATCTAATGGTCTTAAACTAAATGATGATAAATCTGAGTTTCTGTTATTGGACTCAAAGCATATGTTAAGCAAAGTTGATTATCAATCATGTCATGTCAACATCGGTAGCACTTGCATTACTCCGTCGAAAACAGCCCGTAATTTAGGTGTCGTATTTGATCAGGAAATGTCATTTCGAAGTCATGTAACTCATATTCAGCGGAATGTTCGATATTAGTTGCGTAATTCAAGTTTCATAAGGAAATATTTGTCTAAATCTGCCGCTGAGATACTTATTCATGCTTTGATTTCTTCTCGGTTGGATTTTTCGAATTCATGTAATCTTCCAAAAAAAAAAAAAGATGTCACAAAACTTCAACAGTTGCACAATTCTGCTGCCCGATTGTTAACTTTTACTAATAAGTTTGATTAAATATCACCAGTTCTCCTTTCCTTGCATTGGTTACCTGTACAAAAAAGGATTATTTTCAAGATTCTGTTATTAGTACATCATTCAGTTCATTCTTTCTCCCCCGTATACATAAGTAATTCTGTTCAAAAATACAATCCGACACGAAGACTACGTTCATCATCAGATACATTCATACTCCAAACACCCAGAGTAAAACATGGGTATGGTTGATCGTGCTTTTTCCATTATGGGACGAAAATTGTGAAATCAGTTGCCTCTTCAGTTAAGGGGACTGTCATCTACAGAGTCATTCAAATCCAACCTTAAAACTTATCTGTTCCTTTCATAGTGAGGACTGCAATTGCTGTATGTCATAAATGTTGGATCAATATTGTATTTTTAATTGGTATATGTTGTATTTTTTATTTGGTATATATTTGTTTTTGTTTACCATTTTCTTCTTTGTTGAAATGTTTGAATATGTATATGCATGTAAATATCTTTTCATTTCTGAAGCGCCATGAGCACTGAAAAGTGGACCTGTGCGCTAGACAAATAGCCACTATTATTATTATTATTATTATTATTATTATTATTATTATTATTATTATTATTAAACCCCTGTCACACTTTCGCGGATCAGCATACCGTACAAGAAACGAGCGATATTTTAACAGCTCATCCGTTGTTGAAGTCGTCAATCCGGTGGACAAAGTGTTTTCCGGGGGATAAAATGTGGGCAAAAGTTTTCGTAATTCGAGGAGTGTATATGCTCGGTTTAAGGGCCGAACAAAACGAACAAACAACGCACCTGGGGCAACTGTGTACATGACAGTGGAAGGTGCGCAAACGCATGAGAAACGAATATGAACCGTATGCTCACAGGACAAAACGCACGAGGAACAAATATGTGACGCATGAGACGTGCATCGATAGAGAACCGTGCGTATGCTTTTGATGTGCTGTACATAGCTGTTCCATCCGTTCCATCTGTTGCAGCAACGGACTCTACAGAAGGCCTGGCGGATGGAAATGTATGGAAAACGACAAAGTACATCTTTCAGACAAGGGTCAGATCGTGTTATCCGTATTTGGTGAGAAATACAAAATGTGCATGCACAAAGTTTTCTGGCCCCTCTGACGGAAATCACCATGATATAAACGTCCATCCAAAGAATGAAAAGGACATGAAACGCATAGACTGATAGAAATGGATATCAACGGATGCCAAAAATCGACATTCGTTTCCCACGCGTTTGCTTCATCCGGCAAAGTGTGACAGGGGCATTAATTAAATATTTGATAATTATAAACAATGTTTCAAAACGCCGATTCAAATCGCACCAAAAAAAAAAAAAGGTGCGTTTACGATCGGTGATTCTCTCTGAACACGGGAAGCAAAATCACGTATAAAGATTCTGACGTCACCTCAACTCTTCATATTCACAAGAAGTAGACAGGAACATATATGCTGAACAGCTTGCTACAATAGGGATTTATAGTTTTTCAACAATGCACAGTGCATAAATGTACTTCCAAAATTGGATCTTTCTCAAGCTCGAAAAAAGAGCATAAACAGGATATACCTGATTGGCGTTTTTTGATCAGGTTTTTCAGATATACATTTCAAAACCCTGATTATGCCTTCGCAAATTGTTCACAAACGCACCCTTTTTTTACATTTTTTTTTCATTTCATTTCAATTTATTTTCATATTTCTCACATATATCACAATAAAGTATATAAATACGAAAATTATACAAAACATAATTCAGATGAGACTTCATCAGAATGTACAGAAGTTTGATTTGGTATAAACACGAGGTCTGTATGCATGCGAATTACACTGTGGTCATAATGCGAAAAAAATATGATGGGGCCTGCGTAAAAGCATTAGCTTGTACAGCCGCAGGTCCCGTGAGTAATCAGATTAGGGGAAGTTTAAAGTACGGATGTTTTTTAAGACCAACTATATCTGGGGAAACCGATTAAAACAAACAAAACAAAAAATCCAATTAAATATATATCACTAAATAAAAATACAGAAAAACAGAAAGCTGAAAGGTCACATGTTGCAGCAGTGAACAACAACTGCAGAGATTCAAGGGGTGTGTTGCAGAGTATAGAAAATGGCGTAACTGTATGTCATAAATACATAAGTAGAAGGTGGGATAATGAGATTTGTCTTGAATGTAAACAATACCGAAAGCTCAGGAGTAACATTCCAGCATGGGTCCTAAAACCAAGCATTCCGTGTGACCATAGTAACCGACAGCTGTCACGCGCGAGAGTTTCGATAACCGAGTGGAACAATAGGTGCATGAACAGCGCAATAGGCAGACTGTTCAAAAATAGTGTTCATGGTTAGGATCCCGTCGGACTAAGGTGGGATAGACAAGGGGTAACATGTAAAGAGCAACAAGAACTATACACTATGCATGCCGTACAATGTAGCTGCTAAGAAGATATTGCTTCAGTTTTCGTTTGAATGAGGTTACAGTGGTACAACTTACAAGTTCCATAGGGAGTTCGTTCCAATATTTGGGCCCAGCGAACATAATGGTTTTTTTCGCGAAAATTGTTCGGGTACGTGGAAGGTGATATGCGTAACGTTGACGAGTTGGATAATCATGAACTGTATAATTTCTTGTAAACATTTGGGAAAATACGTCTGGTAATTGGCCAGTTGAAAATTGAAACATAAACAGGCCGACGTTGTAATAAAATAACTCGGGAATTTTCAAAATTTTATTACTTACAAAAAGTTCGTTCGTGTGGGATAAATATCCAGTGTGGTTAACAATTCTAACAGCTCGTTTTTGTACAAGAAATAACGAATCGATAAGGTTTTTAGAAGCATTTCCCCACGCCAGAATCCCATAGTTGAGATAGGGAGATATCAAAGTTGAATATATGCTCTGTAGAATATTACTTGGAAAATAATAGCTAAGTTTGTTAAGAACCCCGGTATTTCTAGCAATAATTCTGCTTACATAATTAACATGGGTTCTCCAAGATAAATCACTATCGATATGAAGACCCAAAAATTTTGTATTGTTGACCTGTGACAGATCAATGTTGTTTATCTTGACAGAGAGAGGTAACACAGGTAGCGAATTACTGAATAACATATACTGAGTTTTATCAATGTTTAAGGATAATTTGTTCGCAAAAATCCAAGATTGGACAGAAACAAGTTCTTTATTTATTATGTTTATAAGCGCATCAGGATTTTGATGAGAGAAGAACAAATTTGTATCATCTGCAAAGCAAACGAAGGAGAGAATCTTAGAGGAGTTCTGGATATCATTAATATATAAAATAAAAAGAAGTGGGCCTAACAAGGAACCCTGTGGAACACCACAAGAAATCAGTTTTGGTTGGGAATCGTCACCGTGAATACTTACAAATTGTTTTCTATTCGTTAAATAATCAGTGAACCATTCTAGCGCCCTTCCCCGAATTCCGTAATGATTTAACTTATAAAGTAAAATGTCATGGTCTATTGTATCAAATGCCTTGGAGAAGTCAAGGAAAACACCGACAGTGTGAGAAACATCATCTATAGCATGAGCTATCTTAAGAAGTAGCTATCTTAAGAAGTAGCTATCTTAAGTACATATGCAAGGATATTACTTTCTTACACTACTCTTTCAAGACGATGCTGATATCATTATCATCCCAACATTGCCAGCTGTCCTGTACACATAACCTATGACGGAAAAGCTCCAAGATCACCTGTCTCAAATATTTTCCACAAACCACCTTCGATTCAATTGACATTTTTTCCACCCTTTCATGCTTAAGTGTGACACAAACCCACCAAATTGATGGTTTGGAGTGTAACTGTTAAAAGAAAACATAGAAGGAAATGGGGTAAAGAAAACACGTGATGATAATAGTGTCAAGCTGCGACTATTCACAAGTAGAAATCTTCTGTTGTGAAGTCAACAAAATATAAATTTACTGATTAGAATCTTTAGGACATAGAAGTTTAATCACGTGGGAGCACATATACGACATACACACATACATCATCATTTATAACTACTTCTTATTTGCAAATCATCTCCCTTTTCCATATTTTCTTTGTCTCTTTCTCCTCTCTCTCTCTCTCTCTCTCTCTCTCTATCTATCTATCTATCTATCTCTCTCTCTCTCTTGGAGTATTCATTGAAACGATGAGACAACAGAATGTCGAACAAAATTTAGAAGTGTCCCTTCCACTAAACAGACAAAAATACAGCAAAATACTCTTACTACCAAAGGCTAGACAATAATTGATTCCAGAGTACGGCTGCCATGCATGGCATTAAAAAGGAAATAGTTATTTGCTATAGAAAAAAAAAACCCAATTGCCTTTCCAAGCCAATCAGGCTACATAAAAGCGATTGCGAAGTACATTATTGTGTGATCTTGAATATCAAGAAAGCGAGATGTTAAGAAAAGCATGATGGTAGAACTCCACTCGGTTCTACCAAATCAATACTCTTTCGCAGCTCCTACAGAAACGTGCTGTAATACTTATCCCAGGTTTGCATTACTATACATACATCATGTTACAAGATGACGGCCTCTTGCACTCGTACCTTGAAAATAAAATATGTCAATGTTCCCACGTATGCTATTTTCTTTAATGAGCCCCCATGTCTATTACGTTATGAGTAACAGTATATCATTGTGTCATTTCAATGATAATGATAATAATGTCAATAATAATAATAATAATAATAATAATAATAATAACAAAATGATAATAATAATAATAATAATAATAAAAATTTTCATTTTGAATTTTGTGCTAATCTATTGCACTCTGTGAATCTGTACAAGTAGACCAACTACTTTAAATTGAAACTGAAACTTTTAAGTAAAAATATAAAGAAAACACACAACCGGACATCACATAGCGCACACATAAGGCATGTATGTGCATGAGTATCATTGCTTGAATGTACGTGAATGGGATACATAATAATCTTAATGAGCACAGGATGCGTTCAAACTCGTGATAAAATATGAATACGTGCTTGAACATCGCTCATTTATGCATGATGACGAGCTAGTCTTTTGTCGACTCACTGTCCCTTTCATTATGGTTATTAACAGGATTGCGCTGGGGAAGCAGGGGACAGTAGTTTGATATCTGCACCAGATAGTGCCTGTGCTTTCCTTGGTTGTCCGTCACGCGCCGACAAACGTGCGCTTTAACTACCTAATTTCTATGGCTGTTATACGGCAGTGTGTAAGCGTTCTCATTGCTTCAAAACAGCAATATAGTGGCTCTCTATACTTTCTACCTAGTTTCTATGACTTTTTCAAAGTAGCGCTTAAGCGTTCTCATTACTTCAAAACACCAAATTATTCAGACTCTATACTTTGTTTTGTTTTGCTCTCCCAGGAGAGGGCGTCTGAAACAGATCTCTGCGGGCAAAAAGTCAACTTTTCCCCAAAATAAAACGGGTACGATTTAATACCCTATCGACTTGATATTCACGCACAAATTATATGCAAAACATTACATCCGACGCATGACTCAAGGCTTAGTTTTATATCAAGTTGGCTTTAGAGAGTCGGCTTTCCTTGGGCTTGCCAATTATTGCAGCAATGTGATGTACTTTGATTTGCCATTCAGTGCTATAAGCATGATAAGTAAAGGGTGCTGGGTATACAACTCGGTAGTTGAAAGTGATAAGTGAATAACAGGTTGATGAAGATATAGATGATGCATATCTTAGTCCATGGACAATGCAATATATTGTTCTTCTATACACAATGAGAATGGGTAGTTTCTTGTTTGGGATGCATATCGTTTTGTTTTGAGTCTTCCATGCCATTTGCTTTTATCAATGAGTCGTTCAATTTCATTTCATGCAAATCAATTTCTATATGGGAAGACCACGGTGAAATACATCAAATCAAATTAAACTGAATCGAATGGAAGACAAATGTAACCTGTACATGGAAGCTAATGTAATACAGTCAAATAAGAAGAGGAACCTTACAGGTAAAGATTTTTAGTATGATAGTGGTAATATTCGGTGTGTTTGATTTCTGTTCATGAACGTTCTTACAATTTTTATGATTGTTAAGGTTTGTTTGTTGTCGTTTTTACCAGTGTACCAGTGTACCAGTGTGTTTGCGAAATATCACTGAGAGTATATCTATACTTTAAATTCGTTTTCTTCAAGGCACCTCCAATTGTTGGAAATGGCTTTGCCTGCATCGATAGCGGGATGGGGCAAAAGTAAGCCGTCGCGCACGCACTATGAATACTACGGGCGATGACGGGGAAGTCTATAGGTGCGTGAAGTTTCGTCGCATTTCTTGCAACTAGTTCGTTACATATTGGATACGACTTACACTTTTTCCATCCTAGTTTGAACACACTTTTTTGTTCTTTTAAATTCAGGTCATGTTGACACAATCGTGACATATTTCTAGGCATTAATTACTACTTCTTGGTCAAAGATGATGATCAAGGACAAACTGCCTCAATGAAATAGACACAAAATTTTCGCTGTATTTTATGAAATATCTCATGATTGCACAATGACTTCGCCTTAAGTAGGTTACCTTCTTTAGCAAATAATTTCATCCAGGTACCCTTGACGTTTTGATGAAATGTAACATGGGGATAACTGAGTTTGATGTCGAAGGTGGCACGGTCCTTCCCGGTAGTACTGAGCAGACGGCCTCGAGTGTTGACAGAGAGATAATGGCCGGAGTAGTCCTTTAATCTCACTCGATCTCCGGTCACTTCCAGAACAAAAAGGCACTGTGGACAGCAGTCCCGCATCATCCTGCCCTCTCGACTCAAATACTTTCCCTCGGCGTCTTGGAAGTAGCCATAGCCCTCGGTGTATTTCAGAGTAAATAGCGCGTTACTCTGCCAAGGAACAGTGGTGTCAAAGGCCAGCCTGCCGGCATGCACACGGCCGTAGCACTGCTTGGCTTCGCTGAAGAGGCATACATGGGGATGTATATCCAGCCTAACGAACCACTTCTGATCCATTTTCTGCATCTGTTGCTTCTTACACAGAACTTTCTTGTTCTTGCTCGAGAGGCACATATCTTGGGCAACGTTTCGGAGAAGCCAGCCACCGCTACCGCAGCAGCCCACGTCGATTTCAAACTGCTGCTCTTCCTTGGGCTCCTCTGCGTCCACAGACACCTTGCCGGACTTGTCAACCGTCAAATAATGACCATTGGTAGAGTAGATGGCGTAGACAGACGACAAGGATCCATCCCCTTCGGGCGCAGAACTCTCAAGAGTCCACTGTTGACCCTTGGGCAGTCTTTTTGGTACATTGTCAAGACTGACATTTCCGTCATAATCCGTCGTCAAATACTTTCCCGACGACGACAGCAAAGCTATCTTGTAAGCACGCGACATGTTTCACTCAGTCTGTCAAAGGCGCTTCGCAGGGTTTGCGTTCCTACACGTTTCACCGGACTGCGACGTAACTGAGAAGAGGAATATGCAATATCAATCTATTCTCCTAGTCCATCATCGCATATTTGACTCTTGCACCAATTCAATTTTCCAGTTAATGCTAATTGTTCGGCCACGAAACGACGAGCAGACAATGCATGATTAATGAACTCAAGCATCTCGAAGTATCCAGTTTAAAAAGTCGTGTTTTTCTGGTATATTTTTTTTTCTTCTTGCAAGAAACGTTCAGTTTCTATCTAGAAAATGCGAGGCTCTCTATTCCTTTGACAAACGATTAAAACCAGACGTCCTTTTCATGAGACGAAGCACGCAATTTCACAAAGATATTTTTTTTTTCATTTTCTAGGTAGTTCCAGAGGAGGAGCAAGCCACTGACACAGCGCATGAGTGAAAAGGTTGTACGATCTGCATTTATCGGACGCCCGATAATTATGGTGACGATGAAGCGGAGCGGGATGTTGCAGAGTCTCGTTTCCATGACAACAGGATGTAATCGCGAGATCAACTCGGTGAAACAACCGGCGGCCCACTGGGAAACTGCGAAGGTGTACAACAAAAGCTTTTATTCATGCAAAATTGAGGGAGGTGGAAAGTGAGTCCCTGCGGTCGCATAAAGAGTACGAGTAATTGATCTTTCCCAGCAGCCCCACCCCATTTCTCCTCTCATGCTCTCCACGCATTCGCTTCTCTTTTTCCCACTACCAATCTATATCTATCAATTTTCCTTTCGTTCCTCTTTCCCTCTCTCTCTCTCTCTGTCTCTCTCTATTTTTTCTCCGATGCTCGAGATGAATACAATGTACATTGACACTCGCAAGCAGTCTTTTGCAGTTACTTGCATTCTTCTTTTAAGCCTTTTTGATAATAAAATTTCCTGTCATGTAAGCCTTGAAATCCTTATTATATATCTTTTCGTTTCCAAATTGTGGTTCTAGAAAAACTTACAGGAACTCTGATTCATTTTTTGCGGGCAATTAGTAACAGAATTACGTTTAATTTCATTCGATTTGTTGAAAAATGTGAGACCTAATCAACTGACCCTGTCATAAAATCCAACATAAGCAGATAAGTAGGGCCCTATCTTAATTTTGCTATAATTTCCGAAATTAATTTTTTATTACAATAACTATGACGTCAGTAAACATAATAGGAGGCATTGTCCGACATTCTTTAAAACACTTGCATTTGATAACCTTTCACTATATTGAGACTATATTGTCCATTGTCTTTTAGTTCATTTTAAACATTAGAGGTCGAAAAGGCACAACCCTACTAAAATACAAAGCAATCACATCAACAGTTATGAATGCTCTAAGGGGATATATTAAAGTGGAATACAAGAGGAAATCTCGTGATATCGCTTCATTCAATTAGAGCAGCGAAATTATGAAAAGTCCACTCGGAGCGGGAGGTATCTAGTGACAACAAAGCGAGAACAAAAGAACGATAGTGGCTTTATGGTGGCGGCCTTGATAAGTGGACTCCTTCCACTTCACTTTTGCTCTCCCTCTCCCTCCCTCTCTCATCCCCATCTCTTTCCCTCTCTCTCTCCCTCTCTCTCTCTCTCTCTCTCTTTCTCTCTCTCTCTCTGTTCTATCAGTTTTTGCATTTCATCCCTCATCGTGTGAGGATTACGCCGTAAAGATCTTTCGAGAACCATAATCAATCACTCACGACCTGCTAATTTGCAAAATTGAGTCCGATAGGCGACGGCCATATTATCCACGTTGATACAAACGAGGGAGAGCGTGACCATGAAATATTGTGTCTGAACGCGGCACACGATGCAATATCTCGCAGGATGTGGAACAGTGTTTGCAATGCAGATCGACACAATTTGAATCATTGAAAACAATTGATTACCTCGTGATATCGCCCATCAAGCAAGAGCCTGAATCCCTTCGATTAATTGGAGAACAGAGACTTTGCTTTTAACACTCTCTTTTAACTCAACTGCCCAAGAAAGGCTGAAAAAAATCCGACATAAAAAGTTCTCCTTTCTGTTCGAGGCCAAACGTCCCCATTATTTGTTTCCCAGTGTGCGTATGTATGTGTGTGTGTGTGTTCATGTAATTGAGCAGAATTGCATTTTGCGTTTAAAAGCTTTTCTGTTCGTATTATTGCACCCGAAAATGACATATTTCATCGACTATTTGGTTTTATTTTATTCTTTGTTTTTGTTTATTTTCATTTTGGTGTTTTTGGCTTTTTTCGATTTTTGTTTGTTGGTTGGTTGGTTGGATGGTTGGCTGGTTGTTTGGTTTGTTTGTTGTTTTCGTTGTTGTTGTTGTTGTTTTGTTTGTTGTTTTTTTTTTTTTGGTGTGTTTTCCACATTTTTCTCCTGACAGTGAGGTTTGGGAAGACAAGGCAGAAATTCTTCAAAGGAAGGACTCGGTTTATGCTATTACAAACATAAACCTTCATCTATCAGCAAAGTTTTATACTCGAGACTACAAGACAATAATATAGATCGTAGCATTATGGAACAGCCTACCTTACCAGACCATCAAGTGTACTTCTCTAACTTTTAAGGACGCTTGAAGGAAGAGGTGCGACATTTTCAGCTCCGATACGAACACAGGAACAGGTTTTAGCTGCACACGTTATAATAAACACTACACATATCTCCTCATAGCAAATGTTTTGAACGTACACTGAGCTGTACACAATATGCCTGCACATCACACCATACCAATAGAATAATACATCGCATGGTGGCCTTTACTTTATCGAGAGAAGAAGAATTAAGAGATTCCACTGCGTCCCTCAAATGTATTCCTTTCCAAAATTATCAAAAATGCAAAAAAAAAAAAGAATGTTCTCTTTCTGAATCAAACATGTTTATGTATTTTTTTTTTCACTGAATATTAAATTAAACTTTGTCTTTCCATACGTCATGTTCTTTTTAATGTTCGTGAAAGTGATTTTCCCATTTGGGTAACCCTTTTATATATATTTAAAAAAACGTGTATTTTGTTTCTATTAAGAGTTGAATATACCCTTCGTTGGATCTATGTTCATATTGAGAGAAATGGTAATATGTCTTTGTTGTCACACTTTTTTGTCCTGGGGAGTTATTTTCTGTAACTCTATTTTCCCCTTGATTATTGGCACGTCATACTGGCACAATAAACAGAAAGTCGTTTAATCGAAGGCGCACAATAATCAGATAATCATAATGAGAGCATTAACAAGAGAGGAGTACATTGTAATCGGGTCTATCAGTGATCAGTGCACCTCCTCTCGTCGGCTTTGACAAAACACGTGATTTCATTGACTCTCACAACGACTCACATCATTAATTTGATTTCATTAAAGCCAGCCATCTTGCAATAGATGAAAAAAAATATAAAGCAAAAATATTTTTAGAAAATATCATTAATTGTTTCACAGAGAGGAAAATGATCGAAATTATGAGATGGACTAATACTGACAACATATCAATAATGGAATTTTAGATATATTTTTAAAACTATTTTTTCTTTATCGATTTTTATAAAACTAATTCCAATCACTTTCAATGAAAGACGGGTTGCCAAAACTCTTTTTTTTTTCTTTTGTTCTTTAACTACCGTTATATTCTCTGTAAAGATAACACCTGAAATTCCATCGGAACATCTGCGTAAAACTAACGCTCGAATTCACAGTGTATTTCTGCACCCACCTAACGCTAGAATTCACAGTTGAATTTCAACGCAAAATTAACGCTCAAATTCATAGTTGAATTTCAGCGCAAAACTAAAGCTCGAATTCACGGTGGCTTTCTGCACTGAACTCGCGCTCGGAATCCCTGTGTATTTCTGCGCTCAACTTATGCTCGAATTCACAGTTGTTTTCTGCACTGAACTAACTCTCGAATTTCCTGTGTATTTTTGCGTTTTTCCGTCAACTGATGCTCGAATTCACACTTAAATTTCAACGCAAGATTAATGCTTGAATTCCCTGTGAATTCACAGTGGTTTTCTGCCCCCCCCCCCAAAAAAAAAATGCTCGAAATCAAATGATTTTTGGCGAAAGATAAGTGCTGAAATTCCATGTAAATTAACGATATTACAAAATTGGAATTTGTGATATCACAAATGTATTTCTTGATAATAAAAATGTGAATTCGTGATATCTCGAATTGAATTTGTGATATCACGAACTGAATGTGTGATATCACTGATTCGATTTCGTGATAACATGAATTGGTCTTACATGATAAATCAATGGGTATTTGTGATATCAAAAATTGCATTTGTGATATCAGAAATTCGAATTTTTGATATCACGATGTGGAATTCGTGATATCAGCAAATCTTTTTAAAGATCAAATTGGCTTGCCATATGGTAGAAGAGATTGTCTTATTAAGGGCTAAAACTGTACGAACGATGAAAAATAATATGCTTCACCGTGTCTTGTCGGGTAAGTACAGATACCAATCTCTTTAACAAACATTGAGGTAAATATACTAGGGAGATCGCCAATATTCAACTAATACATAAAAATTCCAACATGATATAAATACATATCAGATTTTTTAAAAACCAATTTACTTGAAACAAACAATTCATTTGTATGATCCAAAAATGTGCACGATTATAATCCGCAAGGCCTTTTTCTGAATAAAAAATAACCATTAAATTTTAGTCTTTGAGCAATTCCCCAAGACAAATATTCCATAATTCATGAAAGGTTTAATGAAAGAGTTGAATAGAGAGAATGCGAAATTGGCTTTGGGAAGAGATATTTCAGTTTGTGAATAACTCCAACATTTTAACACAAAAATTTACATGAATAATCAACAAGTATCTTCTATGACAGATTGCTATGAATACAAATACCTAAAAATTTTGTCGAATCTATTTGGTTTAACTGCAATCCATTCACCAATACTAAACCTGGAAGAGACTTTATTGTGTTACTGGAAACCGTATAATTTGTCGTATTTATATTGAGCGATAATTCATTCTCGTGAATCCACTCAAATACCAATCGAAGTTTATTATTCAAGGAATCGAGCAATACATAAAGATCTGAGTGAGAATTAAAAAAAAAAGATTTGTGTCATCTGCGAAAAGAAGAAAAGACAGCAGAGAGGATAAGTTCCGGAAGTCATGGACATACAGAATATATGAAAGAGGACCTATCAAGAGGTAGCCCTGTGGAACACCACAACAAATCGAGCTCATTTCAGAGTTATGATTACTCAGTGTAGCAAATTGAGTTCGTCCAGTAAGATTCTGTACTGTGAATAGTGAGTATTCCATGAATACCGTAATAATTAAGTTTGTACAAAAGAATTTCGTGATCTGTTGTGTCCAAGGCCTTGGAGTAGTCCAGAAACGGACCGAGTGTCTTATTTGTGTCTATTATTGAAGGCTGTCACAACTTTCTCAACCAGTAATGATATAGCAACGGTGGTTGCATGGGATTTTTTTTTTCGGAAGCCAAATTGATTATCAGCTTGAATATTACAGTCATTAAAAAAAAAAAAAAAATGATTAATCGATTATAAACCACCGGCCTTCTCAAGTAATCTAGAAAAGGAGGCTAGACAAAATTGATATTGGTCGATATTTTCCTAACTCTTCCTCTCTACCTTTCTTTCGAAATGGTATAAATTCTGCAATTTTTATTTAAGTGGGCACAATATATCCGTAAGCTAGGACAAATTCAAAATGTGAGTTAGTGGTGAAAGTATTTTATTTACAATACATTTCATGAGATGACTAGTAATCCCATCATTACCTGCACTCTTCTTATGGTTGAGGAAATGGACAATATCTAAGACCTCTCCTTCAAGTAGAGGGAGAAAAAAATAAAGGCTGAAGATTGGAATTTAGAAAATATGAATGAAAGGGTCTATGTACAGGTGAAATGTTGAGGGCCAGATTCGGATCGATATTAACAGAAAAAAAAAAGTTAAACGCTTCCGCAATTTCCCATCATCTGTGAAATCCTTGCTTTCACAGACAAACCTACAAATAACACCTTTATTTACATATCTGTGAACATCATTATTCATTTCATGCCAATTATATTTTGCATCCGACTTACGCGGTTCAAATAGAGCTCAAAAATAATATTTTATTGTTTCCCATTTTGTGTGATTTGTTTTGCTTGTGAATATGATTCCTATATCATTGAACAAAATTGGAGTAAAGACGACGGGAAAAAAGAGCCAGAGAGTGTGTGTGTGTGTGTGTTTACACGTGTGTGTGAGAGTGTGACGAATACAGTAAAGTGTTAAGTTAATCATCACTGGCAAGCCTGAGTTTTATAGTCTCTGTATTACGCTACTTCCATTCTGTGCTGAATGGTACACACACAAATGAGGCCGTATGGCCAGCTTGGAAAGATATGTGAGGCCTCCTTTTTTTATACTGCAACAGGGGGAATAGAAAAGAGAGAGCAAATATGTTCAGGTCAGTCCCCACTATAAAATCTACAAAAATAATGCCAGGCATTAATGATCAATAACCTTCACACGAGAAATAAGCACGTCCAAAGCAAATCTGTTTTTCTAAAGCAGTTATTACCGAAAGTTCACTTCGCAATTAAGTTGTTTGGTTACCGCCCAAATAAAAGAAAAAAAGCATACCTTTTACCATGAGGTTATTCCCATGGGTGAGTCGCTGCATCCATTAACACACTGATTTCTGAAAAGAGAGGAGTTCGGCGTCATCGCACAATTGCATACCACGTCAATTCTAGCACAGATGAATGACGAGTGAGAATGCACAAAAATCCGTCGAACAAGAGCCATGCCAGGGCTATATTTCTATTTATTTCAATAATGGAAGATAGTAATCCCACGGGTTCTCACCAACGTTTACTTTCTAGTCGTGGGCAGTAGTCAAAGAAGCAGAGTTGCCTCTGTATAGAAATTCCTTGTTCAGGTTTACGAGATGATCAGCTATAGAGCTGAACACATGTCAAGGATTTCGGTACAGGACAACGATGCGAAGCATTTCATTTCATTTCATTTCATTTCATTTATTTCATTTCCAACAACATTTTCATACACAAAGTAACACAACATCAATACAATGTAGTAACAAAGAAAAATACGTGAAGTTGACAATACTACGCATCACAAAAGCAAAATAAACAATGAAAACTGAATTAAAACTAAAGTTGCGGGAAATGGAGGAGACATGCTAAAAAGCTAAGCTTGTATTTTGCAGTCTCCTCGTGGGCAAAAAGACAAAATAACATCAAAACGCAATTAGCTAGACATAATATAAAAGGTGTACAACATATGCAGACCTATACATACAAACAAACAAACAAACAGACGGACAAACAAACACAAGTAACCTCTCTTGTAAAGAGAAAGATACAGAGAGAAAAACACAACACAGTGAAGGAAAGGAGGAATAGAGGAAATTATTTGAAAGAAGAAACAGAAAGAGACAAGAGGACAGGAAAAGGTGAGAAAGGGGAAGAGATGAAGGGTCTATACCAGCACACGCGAGGCACATGTTGCGATGGATCACCGAGGTATATGTACATAATGTATGAAAGGAATAGATAAAAGAAAAGAATGAGTATAACGAATATAAAAGAAAGCTCAAAATTGAGGCTAATTGAAATATTACTCATTCAACTATATAAGAATTTATGAACAATTTCTTCAGTTTGACTGTGAATGTGTTTAAACTTAAAACATGTTTCATACTATTATCGAGAGAGTTCAAAAATTTGGGGCCAGTAAAAGAAAATATAGATTTAGCAAACATAGTCCTAGTTAATGGCAAATGAAATGAGTTGGATTGCCATGTAGGATAAAAATGAACAGATCTATTTTTAGTGAACATGGACTCAAACACAAATGGGAGAGAATTATTGGTAAGTTTGTACATGAATTGTCCTAGGTGTAAAAAATACAAATCGTTAACTTTTAAGATTTTGTTTTCATGAAATAACTCATCAGTATGACTTCTCCACGATTCATTGCAAATAATACGAAGAGCTTTTTATATATATATATATATCAAGAGAAGCATACATCAAGAGAAGTAAACCAAGTTTCATTTTTCTAGCATAATGAATGAGCACTAGATTTGCCTCTTTCAGAAGGCAGGGGGAATCGCCTTATTCCTAACATTATGCCAATAACATATTGAAGATATGTGTACTTTTCACTGAGAGATGGAATTTGATGGATTTACCTTCATAATGTGTACATCATAATGCAATCAAATGTCATCATAATTTGGTACGTTACCTGCAACTAATATTGGATTTTATTGAGTAGGAGTTCTGTCAATGAGTAAACAAGAATTATACAAATCTTTTGCTATTGCGCTGAATAGTACCTGTATATTCATAAGTATATTTATTAACAACCGTTCACGTTTTGTGATGGATGATGCTGGTAGCCTCTCATTATGCCCAGCATATCTGGCACCTAACTTTGGATGCCTCACTCTTGCGGTAGAAATTTCGGCACAAGCTAATAATATTGACCCCCCCCCCCCCCCTCCAAAAAAAAAAGAAATAAGATAATGATATCATCATCTTACACAATTATGGTAGCAAGCAGATGGACACATACATTTTCTTTTCTTAACACTCAACACTAATGATTTTACATAAACTATGATATCGTCATTTTGTTTCATTGCGTGTATATTAACGCATTCACAAAGTAATGTTGATGAAATTTCAATCGATAGAATACTCAAACACTTTTTTTTCTCCTTTCTGTCCGTCTTGTCAGTCAAAATTCTAAACGATATTTGGTGGAGGCTGACAGGAAGATGTCAGTTGCAGCCTGTGCTACAATTCTATCAGTAGAATTCATATTTTTTGGTTACGTCTTATCTCTGTTTCTGAATTTCCAAAATAATCTATCAACCATGTTGGCCAAACTAGATTGATACCTTCACTGTGTTCTCCTCTGAAAGGATCTCTTTAAACAATTGAAATATTCGTCATCTTAATGTGCCTGGACGCACAAACAATATCCTCCCAATTCAATGTGTATGCATAATAAGCTCCCAATGCACATGTACCGGAAAATAAGTTGCATTACTCATGACTAACATTTAAAGAGTATTTTGACTTCTATAACGGTGTAAAAAATCATTTTAATCTAGTATAGATACTACTACGCGTTCTTCTAATGTTGCAGCATTTGCTTCCTCCCAAAGTTCAAGTATGTACTATACACTTTAAGAACCCCGTTAAGATATTTAATTGAAATGAACCTTTTGCGAGTATACGTCAAATCGCAAGTTTTATTCATAAAGTCAGATTAAGTCAGGTCTTCAGCTACATACTATTTGTTCTCATTTGAATATAAATGAAATCAACTTCCACAAACGAACTGAAATTTGGCTCTGAAACATAGCTTAAAAATAGTCCTCAGTATTGTTTTCCATCGTCAATTTACGAACAACGAAAATGAGAAAAGAAGGGGCGTAGGATTTGTATAACGAATAAACTTAAAGCGGAAATGACTACATATAACTTATTATGTTTTGATGAAATAGAATCCATTTCTCTTGATATTAATACTTCAGGTCAGAAAGATTCTATTTAAGGTAAAATATAAAGACCTCTTGATCGTAGCCCTAGTAACTCTTTTGATGCTCTCAAAGTTATTCTCCCAATGCCTACATTGGGTGATAAGAGGAAATATGCCAGATTTTGACTTGAATTTGTCGCAATGGAAAAGTAGCAAGCGCTATCAAGATTTTTAGACATAATGCTATTCCATGTCTCAATTCCATTGACTAGGAAACCTATACGCGAGTGTCTGAAATGACTTCTACCTTATAGTGGTGATATATTTGTTAGTGATGTATCTAATGATTGAACAAGTATATCAGATATTTCTGATAATTACCCAATATATTCGTCAATATCAAAAGTTGATATAAGACTTGGTAAATCTAATAAATTTGGTATTAGAAATTATTCTAAAGTGATACTATTGATGAATTCAAAGAGAAATTAGATTCTCGTGATTGGTCTATTTCATATACGTAGTTATATGTATTCACATACGTTGCGATGTTCAAATAAAAAAAAAATTGTTCTTTTCTTTTTGGATTCCCAGTTTAGTTTCTTTCTTCCACGCATGGTTTAATAACTTTTATGGATAAAATCGCCAATGCAATCAGCGATCAAGTTTACACTGTTGGAATTTGATTGGACCCGTCAAAAGGCCTTTAACACAATAAATTACCTGTAAAAACTGTATCATAATGGAATCCACGGTCAAAATGGTCTTTGACTGGATGAAAAGTTATCATTATGACATGATAACAATTACTTGTTATCAATGGACATGGATCTATTCCTCGAAACGTATCGTGTGGTGTTCCACCATGTCCTTATATGGCACATTTCATTTCATATCTTATGTCTATGATTTCCCTCACTCTTCTTGTTCGCTTTCCTCTATCCTCTTTGCAGATGACTCTAATATTCTTTCGACATCGTAATCCCAAATTCCTCCTACAAACTGTAAACAATGAATCGAAATTCTTCCAGGATTGGACACATGCAAATAAGCATGAAACATTTGAATTCCAAAGAAACTGAAAATATATATTTGATTAATATTCTACAAAATAGATATTGAACAAAACTTTAATTAATTCATGTACGTATTATGGTATTTTCGCGTGGGAAAATAGTGCATCATTTCATTTTGATAGCATTCTTCATGTCCACAAACGTGCTATTAGTATCGCTGAAATCTTTTTTTCCTCATACAAATACATCATCCTCCTCGAATGAGTATCCAACTTTATAAAGTTATTCAATTTTGAATAGTACTGGTATACTCTAGTATCGATTTTCCACACTTAATGATCATAATGATGATTTCATGTTCATTTTACATCCGATAAAGCCGTTTCCTCCATCTACCATGAAGAGCACATGTCGTGTGTGTGTGGCACACATACACACACTATAGCTTCTGACCACACGAGCAAAGAGAATTAAGGGTTTGGGACGAACACCGATCTAGGGCTTTCAATAGCTCAGTCGGTGGAGCACCGGTCTAGTACCGGTAATCCGGAGGTCTCGGGTTCGAATCCCGATGAAAACCCATTTTCTTCGCTCAAAGTTTTCACTATTTATTTAAAATATTTGTTTCTGGTCAGTTTTCCCTTTCTTGTTTCAATATATATTACAAAAAGCTGCATCGCTTCGGCGATCCCTCGCATTTATTCCAAAGTTGATTTACATCCTTTGGGTTTATGTCAGGTTAATGTGTGTGTGTGTGGCACACATACACACACTATAGCTTCTGACCACACGAGCAAAGAGAATTAAGGGTTTGTATTGGGACGAACACCTCGGGCTTTTAATAGCTCAGTCGGTGGAGCACCGGTCTAGTTATCCGGAGGTCTCGGGTTCGAATCCCGATGAAAACCCATTTTCTTTGCTCAAAGTTTTCACTATATATATATATATATATATATATATATATATATGCATATATATGCATATATATATATATATATATGTCCACACACAAAAAAAAAAATCGGGTTTTCAAATTGAAAACTTCCAATATGATTAAACTGTATTAATGTTACTTTAGGGTCTCAAAATACAACGTCTAAGCTATATTTTGCAGAAAACCCCACTTAGTTTGGTCAGGTGGTTACAGAGAAATGTGGGTCTTTGTAAAAGCATGTCATTTTTCCAAATTTAGTATACATGGATGCTCTTCTAATTGCATAATGTGTGAACGCAAAGGACAAAACTTGGAGGGAGGGATTCCTGACATGCTCAAGAAAACTCCTTATTTCTCTTTGACCACTAAAGCAAATCGGATGGTTTTTTGTATAAGATGTGGGTAATAAGTTATAGTTTCATACCCTGAAATTATATTTGGACTGATTCACGATTTACCCTTGTGGAGAGTCCCGTTGTAATTTTTTTTTTTTTTTTTTTTGGGGGGGGGGGACATACGGTATATATACATTCCTTTGATTGGAAATCAATCTTTCAGATTGTGGTTATGGACAAATCCATAGAGAGACTTGAAAATTAGATTGCCTTCCAATCTATCAGATTGCGATTTTCAATCTAATTTTCAATCAATCTAGGAATTAAGAGAGTATACTCCAAAATAATATTCTTCCCTTGGCACACTCACATGAACAAATCAATCAAACCCTGCCAGACACGCACCACCGCACAACACCATAGCCCCTGATACCCTCCCTCCCAGTACATAACATGACCTCTCCTCATCCCGCCGCCGACAACATCAACACACCCCAAAGCAATACACACGTCTGCCAAGCAGGTAAATACACTCTACTGTGATAAAATGTTTATCTATTTCTGTTTGCAATGTCTCAATTATTTTTGTAAAGTTGTGTTCGTATACGCTATGTATGCGCGTCTACCTAACTACGCTCCATTGGTTTTCTCATGCCTTTGTATATTATTCTTAGATAAAGTCACATGCACTTTATGGGATTAAAGTTTGGGGAAGTGGTTACAAAAGTCACCTTGATTGTGTATTTCTGGCACAGAAAATGGCCATGACCACTAGGCCACTATTCACCAGTCTATACCAAAAGTACTGGATATTTATAATCTTCATAAACTTGCAGTAGAAGCATTTCTATATGGTTTCCATAAAGGACATTTACCACATTTTTAATCCAACAATATGATATGTTGAATCATATCTGAGGCCAGAACCACAAGCATAGAAAACGCCATGGTTAGACTCTTTAAATGTAAAGCAACCCATGGTACGCATTTTATTTCTTTTACCCAAGCGAAATTTGGAATCGTTTGCCCCAAAGCATCTTACGCAAAAGTGCTTTAAAAGTGCTTTAATTCTGAAGAGGTTAAGATTTGATTGAGAGTAAAAATATGATGATAAAATGTAAGTCTATTATGAATTAAATTTACGGTTTTGTATAGTATAGGTATTTTGGGGTGTTTATTTTTCCAATGTAGAGAATTAGTTGTGGGACTTACAGTAAAGGAGAACCATTCTCGACTAGCACTTGGACTAACTTTTCGTCCACATTTTAACAATTACTTTCCTAAACAATGAATGTGAATATGTATGCATTGTGGTTATGTATGCATGTATCTATACCTGTACATAAATCTTCGTTTATTGTATCCATGTTATCCTGCTAACATGTTTATGCAATGGGATTATAGTTACCTTATATTTATATTCATATTCTCATGTGAGATATGCTGTTGCTGTTAATAGACCAAAACTCAATAACTAAAGAGATTTATTTCAAACAGTCCATCATCGGATATAGTGAAATAAATCCTTTCCAGCGATGCCTCAATAGTAGCATAGCAAGAAATATGCTTTGTTTCACAATTCATATGTACAGAAATCACATTTGATTAGATAAGCTCAGATGAATCTCGTAAATATCTACGAAATATTTACTGATTTTTTTTTTGTTTGTTTCTCCTTCACTCTGAAGTTCAGAATTTAAGGTTTCATTAAGGTGTAGGGATCTGGATGTGAGAAATTACGTTTCACTCGTCTGCAAGTAACAGAAAAGATAAGAATTTTCACCTGTGTATATGACAGGGGCCGCGGAACCGGGGGGCTGGGGATGTAGCTCCCCCCCCCCCCCCCCCCCCCACACACACATACACACACACTTTTGGTTCGTGAAAAAAAAAAGAAAGAAAAAAGGAAAATCGGGGGAAAAATCACAACACCCACGAATTTGAATTTCCACAGATTCCGCCCTTACATAAAGTTCCCTTCTAAGCACCGGCGTAGCAAAAAAAGGTGCCAGGTTGAAATGGCAGAGTTAAAAATGGCAGGGGTAAAAATGGCAGGGGTAAAAATGGCAGAGGTAAAAATGGCAGAGGTAAGGGGTAAAAATGGCAGAGGTAAAAATGGCAGGGGTAAAAATGGCAGAGGTAAAAATGGCAGGGGTAAAAATGGCAGAGG
Organism: Diadema antillarum; assembly: GCF_040938485.1. NCBI lineage: Eukaryota > Metazoa > Echinodermata > Echinoidea > Diadematoida > Diadematidae > Diadema > Diadema antillarum. Next base: position 3,905,368 of record NW_027270896.1, read on the forward strand.
TAAAAATGGCAGGGGTAAAAATGGCAGAGGTAAAAATGGCAGGGGTAAAAATGGCAGAGGTAAAAATGGCAGAGGTAAAAATGGCAGGGGTAAAAATGGCAGAGGTAAAAATGGCAGAGGTAAAAATGGCAGAGGTAAGATGTTAGAAGTAATGAGAGCGATTTCATCAGAGATAAACGTATGAAGAGGTGTTTAATGATAACCTAGCCAGAGCAAACTAGTTATCGAATTATCAAATCCAAACTGCAGACTTGAGGAATGTTTATTGAATTATGTTTTAAAAAGATTAGAGCACTCTCATTATTCTGAGTTTGATTCAAGTGCAGTGGCGTAATCTGTCTGTTCAGAGGAATGATAAACCAGCTAAGAGCCTGGTAGGCCTATGGGAAATTATTTTGATTATTCATTATTATTATTATTATTACTGTTATCTATCATTATAAGGGGGTTCCAACAATGCTGCAAAGCCCTTAAACAGTATAATCCTACGTTGTTTCGCCCAATGAAGTTATCACACACACGCACATACACACACACACACACACACACACACGCACGAACCCACTTTTGGTATAAACATATACTTCTATACGCAGATATACATACTCTCACATACACACTCTTACACAAACGAATTCCGCTCACGTCCAGGCTAGTATATTGTCATTATTTTTCATTTTTTTAACTGTTTAGTGTAAAGAAGTGAAGGAGACATAGTCGAAGCAAACCGCTAATTTTTCACCTGTTCTATGTTATTTTCTCACATTCAGGTTTCGTGGAGCCTATTTATCTCACAAGGCCTGATCGCGACATAATGTAGACGTGAAAATATGAAACGCAAAAAAAAAAAAAACTAGAGCAGATGTATCGGCAGACATAAGTAAGCTCTTGCAAAATATTTTATTACATTGTTCAAGTATCACATGGCGCAAAAACAAATATCTCGAAGTTTAATGAACACTTTGTGGTCACTTTACAAACTTATGCCTATTAAAACTGGAGACGAACTTTAGCAATAAACTGTTCTAGTGAGAGAAAAAACCGATAGTTTGCCATGGGATTTTTTTCAATCATTGTTGAACGAATCCGCAGCGAAAAAATGTAAATGTTTGATGCCTTTCAAACTTAGCTGTTGCCCCAAAGCATGGGCGTAAATCCCGGAACACACCAGAATCAGGTCAACAGTATATACCATTAGACCCAGAGATAATCGCAACTGTAGATTTCAAATGGCGACCATTTTGAAATCCAACATGGCGGACATAAAGAGAGAATTCCAAGTGACCCAATATCTGAAAATGTTTGCAACATGTTAATGTACATTTTTGTGCCAAATTTGGTGCTTGTATCACAAAATGCACGATAGGTTTGCTAAGCTGCCCCACTAAGAGTATTTAGTGATACCCCTTTATATGTAAAACATTTTCGTGTAATTAATGATTTGTTTAACCCCTAATTTTGGAGGAATGGGACATCAAGCGGGGAAAGAGACAACCTTGAGAGAAATTGGATAACCATCATGACCAAAGTAAGATTTACATGTGCCGCCGGGAGAAATGTAACACTGCCCTATCAAATTTCTCCCAGTGGTAACAGAAACAGTAAAAGATCCCTGCCATTTTTTCATACCTGCATGTCTGTTATCAAGCAATTTTATTTTCAGAAGTTTGCACACATATTAAAATACCTATTAACATAGTATAGGACCTCCTGATCTATAGTAAGTTTGATATTTTACTGACAAGATACCTGTAGAGCTGACCTTGACACCCCCTTCGTTCCCGCAGCCCCCCCCCAAAAAAAAAAAAAAAAAAAAAAACTGAAAAAAAAAACTGAAAAAAAACCTGAAAAATGTTCCGCGGCCCCTGTATGAAGAGGTGAAGTCAAAGTATACTGCCTTGAAGAAACACTGCAATCTGGAATTTTGACCAGATAAAGAAACAAACTGTTTGAGGTTACTCGAGTGAGGTAGCTCCTGAACCACTCCAAGGACCTCCATGGATACCATTGTCATGACTGTAATACCATAATGATACCACGTATACCATAACATTATAGAATAGTATACGTACTTCCATTTTACATTTACTACTCTCACTAGAATGTTGGTGTGTTGTGTCATTACGTAGAGGGTATGTGTAAAAAAGTAAGTGTAAAAAGCCCGTTATGGGCTTTTTACACCGGCAAATTTTTGCTTAGTCCGGTACCAACGGTGGGGCTAAGGGGGGGGGGGGGTGTCAAGCAAGCGAGTGTAAACAGAACGAAAAAATAATAATCCGGGGCTAAGCGACGGAGACGAAGTCCGACCCCCCAATGACCAATCAGAAACGAGGTAATCAAGTGCTGCCGGTGCGTGCGTGTACTTGTACAGTGCACAGCGTAGTCATGAATATTGATGTGGTTTGGAAAGTACGGGGCTAAGAAATATGAGTGTAAAAAAGGTCAGTTTTCTCCTTAGCCGAGGACAAGAGCTTAGTACGGGATTTATTGGCGAGTGTAAAAAGCTGAAAAAAATTGGTACGGGACTAACGATAGTCCTGGGTCAGAGAAAGTACGGGATTAAGAAACACAAGTGTAAAAAGGGCTTAAGGCAATACACACATGATGCCAGGTCAGAATGTGTGCTTAGACTGTTATAAACTCCAGGTTACCGCAATGCCCCTCCGTTTTATGGAACGGGGTGTATTCTTTTTTCCATCATGCAACGTGATGACAAATCTACTGGATGCCGGACTGTTTTTACTGGACATTCCTGGATCTCAAAGTTTTTGGCTTGCTTTGGACGAAAATCATGCATCTAGTTATAACTGGATGCACAGTAGATTTGGTTTTGTGTTTTGCCTCGTGTAAATTGGAATGTTTTTCTTGTATCCTATCATGACTATACATATAATGGCACCAATGTGTTGCACTAGTCTCGTGCTCCTGAACTGACGAATTCAAATTCAATATCAAAAATTTTCATGACTGAAGGTCAAACCATTATATCAGATGTAGTGACAAAGAGGTAGGAACGAACCCTGAGGAGGTTGTTCTATATTTTCAGTTGATACAGTTCGTAATATACATGATTGCCAAAATTCCCTGAATAAATGTGTTACTCTTGCGAAAAGATTGACTGGATCAAGTCATGCCCACGGTTCAGATCAACAGTTTACGTTTACTGATAACAAATTCAGATTGATGTCATTAAGACAAAATTATGATTTTGACGAAGTGTATTTGCACTTATAAGGTTCGAAAGTATAATTATGTCGTACTTGCAAAAAGTATTGAACTTTGGGTTTTTGGTGGGCTTTTTTTTTTCAATATTCGTTTACAGTCTTGCTGTGCAAATCATTTATGTACGACAATACGAGAAGCATCAACTGAAATGACATTTCAAATTTTGACATCGCAACAAAGAAAAATGTAAAAGTTTTTCGTCTCCAATAGAAACCATAGTGTTTGTTTTATGTATAGTGTATCGACTATAGATGATTTCTTTTTTTTTTTTTTTGGTGTGTTTATTTTGTATGACTTGCCAATTGCCAGCAGTTGTGAAAAGGGGAAAAACTATGTAAAAAAAGCAACTTCAAATTCTGAATAATGTTCTACAACAATTAAAACGTTCTTTTGACAGGCAAACCATTCTTGTGATTTACATCATTTCTGGGGCATTGTTGATACGACCTTAATCGTGTAACTGCGATGTCATCATTACAAATGCAAATTGCTGCCATCAGAACTTACAGGACACGCGAGTGCAGGACAGCCAGAGTATACATTAACGGTTAGAATTAGTAGCTCAGACTGTCGTTTGATATCATATCAGCATGAGTGCCCTTTAACGTACACTACATCCTCGAGAGGCCGAAAGATGATATTTTCAACAATAAGGCATTTCGGGATTCTGGGCGACACGATCCAAGAACGAGGGTGAAATTCCCGAGACCACTGGACTCTAGAACCACAAATAAAGACATACAGGTCCTGGTGACACACTGCAAAACCTGAGGTCGGATAGTGAGAACAGATTTTATATAAAAACAGCTGGTATCGCCAGGCATTTTCCCCATAGCAAGAGAGGCTTACAGAAAGCTAGTGACAATCTAATTTCGTGGCATACTAAATGGTACCAAAGTGCCACTGAGTTCCACAACAAGAGAATTAATACGGCCAAGCAGCAGAATTAACACCTGGAAAAAAAAGATGAATGCGAATGAATTGTATATTGGCTCGCAGGCTGGATGGCTGAAGGTTATTTCATATAAAGTGCATTAAAAAAGAGATGTGCATGAATTTGCCGAATTGAAAGTAATATTCCTCACTCTCGGGATATTGTGTTTGTCATGATGATAATCTGTCTCATCTTCACGAAAAACTTTGCACACTGTTACATTACTGACATAAATATGTGGGGTTTTCGGGTTTGTGTGTTTTGTTTTGTTTTGTTTTTTTCGTTTATACGCAAGTCGACGCATCACTACGCATTCACTGTATGTCACGAAGTACACAATATTACTCTACCCTACGCCAGTCCGAAAACCTAAACAGTTTTTGTGTAAATTACCATTTACGTTATCATTAAACCTTGTTGGTGATTGTATATGTATTATTGGTAAAAGTTGTGCATTTATGTTAATGTTTACCAGTTTATAGTGAAATATAACCGGTTATATATCTTTTACGAATTGAAATAAACAAAATAATGTTACATTATTTGTTGTGGCGTAGTTGCTAAGACTCCCAACTTCAAATAGGAAGACCCGGGTTCGTTTCCGGCAAGTGCTTACGTCCTTAAACAAGATGTTTTTACTCACTATGTCCCTCTCGACCGAGGTGTATAAATGGGCACCTGGCAACGCTGGGGTAATATGGTAATGGTAGGGCCCTCTGGTAGAGCAGTGGTAGCACTGAAGATGCTAGCCTGGATACATAAGACCTTATTATAATTATTATTATCATTATCATTATTATTGTTATAATTATTATTATCATTATCATTATTATTATTATTATTACTATTATTATTATTATTATTGTTGTTGTTGTTGTTGTTGTTATCATCATCATCATCATTTTTATTATTATTATCATTACTACTACTACGTAAATTTTTGTCATTTATCCTCCCGCAGCACGCAATACGGCTTTGTTTCCGTTGTTATTTCCAGACCCACAAGAACTTTCGGAACATACACCAGCATGTCCTTTCGTAACGGATCGAAGTTCTTAGCATTTGGATTATGTGTTATCTGGACATTCTCCCTACTCGGTTCCCTATGTTATATCTGTGAGTATTTCAATTTACTAACTGAATAAGAAACAACAATTACTGTAGGGCTAATACTTTGCAGAGGCAAAATATATTTAAATCTATAAGCACGACGAAAAAAATCTATACATTTTGAAGTTGGACATTTTAAACGTGCGTTTGTCTTGTGAAGTTGGTTTACAAACCTGTTTGTTGACGTGGCTTGGAAAAACAAATCAAAATAATGGTCAACTCAGCGAGTTGAAAGGTTATTCATGGTGTTTAATGAGCAAATCGATGGGACTCCTTAACTCCCGGAAATAGTTTTGCAGGCCCCGAGGTTTGAACATTTGCTTCACGAAATTTCATTGTAACTGTCTTGTTACCAACTTCACGTGACAACGAATTATATATAGAGTAGCAACATGTACTATAGCAAAGAAGTGACACTATAAAGTAACAAATACGGCATGACAATCAGACAGTTATCAGCTAAAGCATATAGTTTTTAGAATTCGTGAGTTAGGTACTGAGAAAGTGATCTTACCGCATAGATGAAATAACCTCTGAAAAGATCAGCCTATAGTGCTGTTGTTTATTTATCCTCTGAAATTCGTTGATGCATTATGCAAGTACACATAGGCCTATGTAAAAGTGGCAATTGCACATTTCGCCAGACACATGCACGCAAGGACACTTGTAGTACGAAGCAGCATCGTCCTAGCAAAACAAAGAGTTCATGATAAACATCAACGGGCAAGTATTATGACATTTGGGCAATATTTCATCGTTACTACTGATGTCCGAGTACTGGCTGTACTATCTGTGTAAACACAAGATACTATCTCCATGTTCTTTAGAATGGGACCTCTACGTCAGCGTTAAAATTTCTCGAAACTGACAACCCATCATTGAAGAAAAAACTCCTCTGATTCCCTTTTCGTTGGCATGCATCGAATCAATGTTCATGAAGGTGGTATTGGTATTAATTTTAAATCATTTTATGGGGGATATTTATATTGAAGTCGGTTTTACACCTTCAGAATCATGAAATCACTAACTTTAATTGGAATAAAGCAGCTGCTTGTTTGAATGTTGATCGAGGCAATCATGACATTTGCTCGAAATGGATTATCATTTTTTAACGAAATTGCGCAAGTTAAAAAACTATTACGACGTCAACGGCACCACTGATAGTTGGCTCATGAATCGATAATGAAACTTCAACCTCCATTGTTTCCTCTTGTTTGTAATTTTAAAACTCGATGTTAACATAAGGCCTAATGATGTAACAGTAGGATTTGTTTGACTCTATTTCTACATTAAGATTCAGGTATTTACTAATGGTCATTATCTGAAATTGACATTGCCCTCCCCTAGAAAGGTTTCGCACCTTATTCTTTCAAAATACGATTATACGTTGTTGTTGTTGTTGTTGTTGTTGTTTGTTTGTTTGTTTGTTTGTTTTTTGGGGCGGAGACTGTCAAAACATATGTCGATTTCGTCTTTGCCTGTATCCTTTCTACTTTTTTACCTACTGTAAGTGTATAGCACAATTTAGAGAGTACTTTTCTGCAAAAAGGAGCGACTAGATAAATTTCTTTTGTAACCATTAATTTTTAAGCAACAGCAGTCGATAACTGCAATCATAAGCTGGAAACAGAGAAAAATAAACATTCCGAAAAACACTTTCTTGAATGTAACATCAAAATGAGCTTGGACGCATAAGAAATAATATCGTCAATGTCTACAACGAGTTTGCCTTGTAGGAAGCAACTTGATAAAGAATCAGGTTTTATTCCTCTCTTCATAGATGATGTCACGTGCCCAGGACAAATATGCCGTGCTCATAGAAGCAAGCTCTTCAGCCGGACTCAAGCAAGGGTAACACTCACTTCAGTTCATATGGGTAGAAAAAAGAAGAGAAGATCATAGTGTTGGCAATCTGTTGTCAACAGAAAAAAAAACAACCTATAATTTCATGAACAATGTTGACGATATCATGGACTTGCATACTATACGAATTGTTCGAAAAGCATTATCTTCAAGACCCATCATCCTTTAGGGTTTCTTCTTTTTTTGCGGGTTTTTTTCCCCTTTCAGGTATGCCATACACAAGATGACAAAAAAAAGAGGAAAAGGATAGTAATATCACTTCCTTATGGACTTATTACACGTCATTGAAAGATTTCCCTATAAAGGAGAAACACATAGAAAAACTCACGGCACAACTGATGTATAAGTCTAACATAGGCCCTATGTCAGGTAATGTTGTCTTTGTATATTTACCTACCTGAATGCTGCAATCAAAATATGCTGTATATACACAGTGATCACACATTCCCTCCATTGTCGTAAAATTGATTCGACTTAAAGCCCCCTCACACCTGAGTGAATGTAGGGGGACGAAGGGGGACGAATGGGAAAAACGCACAAAATGCGCGCGAATTCAACGATTTCAAATAAAATTGCCTTCAAATCATCCGATTATAAACTAAAGTCAAATATGATTAACGAACGGTAAGCGAAGGATAAGTATGACATGCGAAGGATAGCGATTTTTCAGTTCACTTCTTTGAGTAAATTGCGGCCGAAGGCGAGCGAAGGGTTGATATGACCCGATAACACGAACGAACAATGAGCAATGGTTTGATATGGCGTGCGATTGGAAACGAAGACAAACGAATATAGATCAGGCGTTCTCGTACGTGTGTGTGCGCTCCTCGGGGAGTATAAAAGCGACCAGGTCAGTCCAGATTTCAGTGCGGCCAGAGAAATCATCTACGCAACATTTACATTTAAAGGACGTCAAAGATATACAGTAAAATCAGCCGGAAGATTCCAGTATTTTTGGCACTGTAAACATTAATGTCTTTTTTCGCAAAAATTGTGCGAGTACGTGGAAGGTGATAGTCATCACGATGACGAGTTGGGTAGATATGAAAAGAGTTATTTCTTATGAACATAAGTGCAAAAATGTCAGGAAGCTCATCAATTGAAAATTTACACATAAAAATACCAACATTATAATGAAACAAATTTTTACATAGTTTGTATTTTTTTGCAATAGATTTTAAAAAGTACAGTTATGAATATTTTACGATAATCAGTGGCACATCAATCTGTAACGCTGGATGCATCTGGAAGGGATATAGGTTAGGGCGGTCCGCGGACTACAGTTATTTAGTTAACTTGCCCAACGCCTGGCAGCCCTGTCAGGTGCATTCAGTGTTACGGTATTTTTGTGCTATTGTATTTATTGATTGTTTTGAGCTTTGTAATTAATTATGTATTGCATGTTTTCTGCCAAATGAAATAATAGTAATGATAATAATAATAAAATCAATCGATCAGTTTCAGATTTTTACTTCTGCACAAAAGATCATTTGTGTGAAATAAATATCCAATATTATTAATTATTCTTAAAGCACGTTTTTGAAAAAGAAAAAGGGTATCAAGCAAAAACTGAAATGAATTGCCCCAATTGCTATCATTTTAGCAAAAAAAAAAATATATTGAAACAGTAACAATGGAGGTGAGGTGATAACAAATCTGACGTACCCCTGAATTGACTCGACCTACCCCCTTTCCCCTATTGTATCATACCTACCACCAACATCGCACCAGATAAATTTGTAGTCACTGTCCACTATAGCCAACAGGATTATACTAAAAAGCCCTTGTATAGTTGCAGCATAGCGAGCCGGACAGAGGAGGCTTTCTGATGGCCACATGTTTGCCATCAATAGCTGCCACACAGTGGGGAAAATTCCACCGCCTGTAGAATCCACCTCCAGCAAGTTGTTTCCATCCATCAGGGGTTGAAGGGGCTGTCATGACTTCATCTGCATACTCGTCACATATGGCCTGACACACTTCCCTGGCCACTACAGATAGGGCGTTTTCAGGCACCCTCCGCCCATACTGCATGTCGGAGTACTTGGTGCCAGACACAAGATGACGGAGAGTAGCTGTCAACTTGAGACCTTCTTCCAGTGGCTCCCTGTACCAGGTGTACTGCCTCCTGATTCTTCCTCTGACCCTCTCCAGGATTTCATCGTAGAGTTCAGGGGGCATGCAGAGAAATTTCTTGAAAGTCGAAGGGTCTTCTCTTCGGAGCTCAACCAACAGCTGGTCGTGGATTCCAAAAGCCCTTCTTCTGGCAGGGTTCAGCCACGTCCTTCTCCAGATACGACGTCGTCTGAAGCCTCGTCTCCATCTGAAGCGGCCTCTGATGAACTGGTATAGGTTCAGCTGCTGATGTATAATATCATTCTGAGCCATTGCCAGTAAATACTGGACTCTGAGGCGGGCTGCATCTTCCATTTTTCTGAAGATACTTTGAAACTTTCAGGTGAAATGTTTATAAAAATATATGAGTTGCGTGGTGAGTGGCTGGTCACATAGAGCAGCTCAGCATTCGCCAATTTTTTTCGTCAGGTCATTCGCTCGTATTCGTATCACTTCGCAATCCATAGTTTGTCATAGTATCTCTTAGACTTGCCTTCGTGTATGCATCGCCTTTCAAATTTAGTAAAAGTCAATCTTAGTTTCCCTTCGCATAGAAGATGGCAAGCGAAAATACGTTTGTCATAGTATCTTCGTTTCTATGCGCAAGTCATATTTAGTCATCGTGTTGCTTCGTTTAGAGTTCTTTCGAGATCGGTCCACCTTGGCAAAAGCGCGATGAGGGACTATGCGTGACAATAGCACACGAACGATAAACGAACGATTACCGCAGACTAAATAAGAGATGCGAATGACAAACGATTTTTCAATTCGTCGGGAAATTTTAAACATGTTCAAAAATCCCGTGCGAATTTGAATAATTGCAACTGTTAGCTCAGAAGGTGAACGAACCCAAACACGAAGTGTAAATATGACTTACTATCAATTACCATTGAAAACGATTTTTCCAAAAATGCCTTTCGCCAGCCATCTCAAGTCATATTTCAGGCAATTCGCTCAGGTGTGAGGGGGCCTTTAAACTGTCTCAGAGCTATAGCTCCTGCGCGGTAGAGGTTGCCGTATTCTATTGCAATAACCCTACTCATGGTCCAATTATTCCTAATAGATGTTTGGACGTTTTGCTTCTTTTGGACAACAAAAGTCCCGTTTCCCTCCATTTACAGAATATGAGGTCACATATACGTGCGTATCAAAAATAAAGGTAATCCACGTTTGGAGGGCTACCATTTCATAATTGTCAGCTATGGAGAGTGAAATGTTAGTTGTGAGGTAAGAAAAACTCTTCATCTTTCCATTGATACCTAATTATGTGGACAAATGTCACGCATGACTGAGCATATGGACTTTAAAGACAACAATGACAAATTGCACTTTTTCCAAGTTTGAGTGTTATCGTGAGGGAACAATGAATATCTCACTGAATGGATGGGATCTCTCCATGAAAGTGGAACACAGGCCAGCCTGCATGACTGCAAGTTAGGGCTTCTTCTAACCTTTTATGGTCAGTAATCTTCAATATGGCCGCCGTTGTTGATAACTTGGTCACTCCCACGAACAAGGGCTGAACCATTATCCATTTTCTCTCTTCACATTCAAGACTTGGATTAGCGCTGCGAGCTACTGGTATGTGTTGAATATGGACATGGAAAAATGGACTATGTGGGTTTGCCTTAGTAGGAGTGACCACGTTATCGGACAGATGGCCATGTTAAAGGTTAAGAACCATAAAATGTTAGAAGAAACCCTAAACACTAACTCTAAACACATACCTGCAGTCATGCATGCTGGCCTATTAATGTTATCACTTTCATTCAGATATATCCCATCCATTCAGTGAGACATGCATTGTTCCCTCACAATAACACTCAAACTTGGAAAAAGCGTAATTTGTCATTGAGTCAAAGTTCATGTGCTCTGTCATGCATGACATTTTCCAGCACATTTAGATATCACTGGAAAGAGGAAGAGTTTCCCTTTCCTCTCAACCGGCATTGCATTCTCCACAGCCTACAGTTATGAAATGGCAGCCATCCAAAGTTGGATTACCTTTTTTATACGCTCTGTATATCCTTTACCGTGACATTAACACCGTGTTATATCTCCCTCATGTCAGCAGAAAATTTGTACGATGAATTTTTCACTACCATAGTATGACAGAGAACAGGTTTATAATTCCAATGATGCATAGATTCAGAAATGGCTTATATCTTGTGACACACAACTGGTTAAAGCTATTGATTACTGCATGAGCTTATGGTAAGACCCGCCAACTTCAGGCAGATGCTCTCCTCCTGGATTTCAGCGAGGCCTTCTATGAGGCATCTCACCGGTAACTACTCCATAGACTGCAGTTCTACGGAGTCCAGGGACCAACATTGCATTGGATCAGAGTTGTTGTTTTTTTCTATAGTCGCTCACAGACGGTCTTTATAGTCAAAGTATGTGCTTCAGCACCTGGACACTCTCTCTGAAGTCCCACTCGGATCAGTCCTGGGTCCTGCCCTGATCCTTGTTTGTGTGAAATGATGTCAGTGAAGGGATAGAACTAGTACCATCCCATTATTTGCTTAAGATTGTGTCCTCTACGTTCAGGCATATGATGATGCAAAATATTTTACGAGAAGACCTCAGGAAACTTGAAATTGGGCAGAGAAATGGGACATGTCCTTCCTGCTCTTTGAATCAAACTATAAAGGAAGATGTCAACAAGCTTGAAATTATTCAGCGATAGGCTGCAACGGGACTACTGTCAAGGATATATATTGCCACCACCTTGCCGCCATCTGTAGGTTTGGATTCCTTTGCAACGTAGACGTCTAATGGGCCAATGTGAGATGTTCCGCTAAATATCACCGTACACTTGTCCTAATCGAGCCACCCATAAACTCCACATTCAAGGGCATTGCGATCCCATGAAACAGGAAATTTAGTTAGGTGCAGCCATCCCTTTGCAGCGTTGACTGTTACATGTAGGCTACAGCGTGTTCCGATGAGCCATCCCTGTATGGAATACTTTTCCAAACAATGCTGTCCATTCTAACACCATCGGGAGCGACCTTTTACCAATGGTAAGATTGTCGCGGACCAATTTTACAGAATGATGTAGTCGGGAGGCACACACCTGCATGCACAATAATGAGCGCCGCACCAATACACTGTACAGGGGAAACTCGGTATAACGAACACTGCTATAACGAGATATCGGTTATTACGAGGAAATTTTCCCGGTCCCAAATTTCCTTCCACACAAGTCTATGTAAAATGCTACTCTTATAGCGAGATCGGCAATAACGAAATAACTGCTATAACGAGATAAATTTTGTGATTTCCAAACAAAGAAAAACAAAGCCAATCAAACCTGTTATAGCGAGGTAAAGCAAAATGTCTTCGGGTAAAGCTTTACTTCGCCTGTGCTATCATGTTCCGAGATTGTAAAGCTCGATGCGCCAAAAACTGTCTTGTACACACATATTTTCTTCAGTTCACTCTACAGCTAGCACCGCATGTTGTACGTGTATACATGTGTGTGTGTGTGCGCACACTGATACATGCAGAAAATGTGGTGGGACGGCCGTATACATGACATCATCATGACGTTTAGCAAGTGTGGGGCAATCTGATGCTGTGATTGGCTTTCTACGTAGGGAATTCCCCATCTTCACACACACGCAGTCATTATGTACATACAGAATGTGTCACACACAGCATTGTGCAGATCATATTCAAGCTTTCCACACAACACACACCCGTACCATAACCACATACCAATCCACAGACGATCTTCACACAATCGCAAGCTATATAGATTTACAAATTCAAACATCTACAATTAATAAGAAAAACACATATCGGATTTCATTGGAGAAAAAACATCTTCTCACCCATAAAGGTGAGTAATTACCTCACACACATTACCAAGTTATCAGTATTGATTGAAAGATGATGGGTAGTCCAACATGTGCAAATTAATGTCTTTATGTTATGCTTTCTTTTATGCCTACTGATATAACGAGATATCGGCTATAACGAGGAAAACGACTCGGTCCTGACCATCTCGTTATATCGAGTTTCCACTGTAGGACTAACTCACGGATCTTCACCGGCACGTTACCAACATTACAGCAGGTTACAACAAAACACAGCATAATGCTCTCCAGGGCAGCGTCTGATACGCCTTAGAGAGGGTAGTTTTTTTTTAAGGTTCAAGATTTATAGTACAGGCGTGCCATTAAATCGTCCTGCCTCCCGTCATCCACAAAATGATAATTGTCAGGTAGCTGTACAGGAATTATTTCAAAAGTATATTACGTACGACACACACCGAAAGTCATTCACATTAACTACTAGTAATCAAGGACAAAGGTACACTTACATACAGCAATTAACTACTAGTATGAACATAACGGAAAAATCCCATGTCTAGCGGTTAACATCGACAGCAAGTTGACAGCGAAAAGCGAACCCACCGTGAAATAAACAACAAAAAAAGTCAAATTCATGATACGATAGAATCTGGTTGTGTTCGAAAAGATAACGATACAATGAATACCTAACACTTAACTCTCATGTGTGTGAAATCTCATACTCTTATGTCATCAGGACGTCCTCAACAAGATGGGCCAAAGACACCCTTTAATCTCTCGCTTTCCTCCCTGAGCCCAAGCTTACTGGTAGTACTAGAAGGCCTGCCTACAACCGGAACACTATATAGCCACTCATAGGATTTTTATCTTCGACGCTGTTTATCTTGAACCACATTCCAGAAGATGTAATTTGAAAAAGCTGTGTCGTCCTGTAAGAATAGAATTTATTTGTATTATAACTTTATTGATTACATTTTTCTCACCTGTCACAACTGTAATTGTCCTTCGCTATACCATCGATATGCCTACGAAGCGTCACCACTGTAGTAGGTGCATATTATCCTTCACCAGTTCTGGAATGAATATTATAATAATAATATGAACACTTGTAATGCGCCGGTATCCATCATGAAAAGATGCTCATGGCGCAAGAAAGAGAGGCAGAGAGAAAAAAAAAACCAGTGAAAAGGAGGTATGAGAAAAGGAATAAAGGAAATGTTTACGAAAAAGCTTGTCTAAATAACCAAGTTTTAAGTGAGCTCTTAAACTCACTTAGAGAGGACAGATTGCGAAGGTTATGTGGGAGTCTATTCCATAGGAATGGGCCAGCATACAGAAATGATCGATCACCCCAAGAATTGTGAGTTTGTGGTACGGCAAGTAGAGATGAGTTTGAAGACCTAAGGCGCCTAGAATGATTGTAAGGGGTAATCAAACTACAGTTGTAGTGAGGAGAAGTTCCATGTAATGAATGAAAAACAAATAGTAACTTGAACATGATTCGATAATGAGTGGGGAGCCAGTGTAGAGAGATAAGTAAGGGCGTTACATGTTTTCTTGTAGGTGACAATGAAACTAAACGGGCAGCATTATTTTGAAGCTTTTGAAGGCGGTCTAGTTGTAATTTTGACGTGTTATACAGTAGAGCATTACAGAAATCCAAACGAGAAGTAATAAGTGCATCTTTTCTGTACTAGACTGAGTGAGGTACTTTCTGATAAATCCCAAGTTACGCAATTGGTATCGTACAGACTGACAGATACTAGAGACTTGATATGAATAGACATAGTAGAGTCGAAAGTAACACCAAGATTTCTGCATTTGTTTGACAATTGAATTAATGAGTCCCCTACTTTGATAACACATGCTCCAGACTTTGACAGATGGGCCTTAGAACCAAACAATATAAATTCAGATTTTGCATTGTTGACTTTGAGTGAGTGTGAGCGCATCCATGCTATAACATCTTCAATACATTTTTCAAGCTTCTTTATAGCAGAATATTGGTACATTGGTCATGTTGGTAAATGAAATTATTCCTGTGGAACGTCCAAAACCAGAAAAACCACCAAAAGCTTACTCATTCACTCTCATTGGTTATGCATTGATAAAGTCATTAACTTTAATGCAGAGGACAATCTATTATCTTGCTTAGTACAGATATCTTTAGAGCAAAAACAAAGGCCTTACCGCGCTCCTTTTTTTTTTCTTTTTTAGTGCCACTTCCGAAGTTAAAAGAAAACGGGAGCGCGGGTAAAGTGGTGACACCCTACGTAAAGGTACAAAAATAGTGTGGGGACCGAGAATAACAATCAGCAATTGTTATTGTCACATTGAAAAGGTTACACCTTTTTCATTAAATTCTACACTAACTGTGGCAACTGTATTTTTTTTTTATGAGAAGGGAATGAAGAAAATACCTGTTCAAGTGACATTCTAACTAAGTGACTTTCTTTTTCTAACCCACATAATACAACTTGAAGGAAACCACACCCAAGGTGATTGTCGAAGACACGCAGGCAACTCGTCAGGAGACCTTGCGGCGTGAGTGTTTGCAGAGAAACATCAGCTCTTCCCCGCGACTGGCATACGGTTGCAATCCCTTTAGGGTCCTCCCGAATCAGCGATCGCTGCTTCTCCTCGTCCCCAAGTGTGGCGGCACTAACTGGGGCAGACTTCTCCTCACCGTTAACGGCTTCAAACCGGCAGACGAAAAAGTGGGCGCGCAGCAAACTGTCACATTATTGAAGAAACACTTTAAATATCTGAAAAGTATACAACAGGATGAAAGGAAACGCTACGCTTCCAACTTTACGAAGATTATCTTCGTGCGCAATCCATTCACCCGTCTTTTGGCTGCATTTAGAGACCGACTGGAGGCATATCCAAATAGGAATCTCGCTCAGCGTCGTGCTCACAATAAGAAGATATACATGCAATATGGAAATCATTCTAAGGCGAAAATGCCCAAAGCTTCATTAAAGAGTGAGATGTACAATGTGACCTTTAAAGAGTTCGTCGACTATTTCTTGGCGGGCCATTACGACATTCACTGGCAGGATGTTTACAAGATCTGCAACCCTTGCCTCGGCTACGATTTCATTGGAAAACTGGAAACATATGATAATGATGTCATAGAATCACTGAAGCTCATGGGTGTGGATTCTAAATTCTATCCGTACAAGGCACTTGACGTTTCGAATAGCAGCGATGACGCCATAATGAAAAAATACTATGGTACGCTTTCCGATAAGCAGTTTGAAAAAGTCAAGAAAAGGCTTTCTACCGATATGGCGTATTTCGGATACAAAATGCCTGAGAGCATACGGCGGGATTAAACTTAAAGATCCTGTTTACATTCGGTAGCAGTGATTTGAAAAGTGTTCAAGATATCACATTTGATGCATATTCGTAGGTCTGTTTGTACCACAAAAAAACATTTAAAATATTTGCAATAAATCCTAAAATATAGGGAGGTATCCGTATTTTTCTAAGTAACCCGTAACTGTAGACGGTTTAGTCTGGAAGCGTTTTTAGTATGAGTATTGTTCACATTTTGTATATTCAACAATACTTAAACATTGCTTTTACTGATTCAAATTTTTACTGTAGTCGTTTCTATCCCTAACTCATATTTTAAAACCATTATTAAAGCACTAATGCTGGGTTTTTGTTTCATCTGCAAGTGGTAAATTGTGCCTTTAGGATCTCACAAATTTCATTGCATAATATCCGTCACCGTCGATGTCAATGACCATAATTATGTGCGTCGCTATCTTTGTGTGTGTATGTGTATGTGTGTTTCTCTCTCTCTCTCTCTCTCACTCTTTCTATATTCTTGTTAATTGTCCTTGTCCATGTGTTTGTTTCTGTATTTCTATCTCTCACATAATAAATTACATTATATTACTATATGCTATATGTATTCATATAAAGGGCACTGTACACCGGTCACAAGTTGTATTCATTATAATGGTATGTGTCCCCCCCCCCCATGTTTAAGTTTGTAACTTTGTATAAATTGTTTGCTAGAAATAAATATCATTGAACCTGGAGTTATAAGTGATATGTAGGACAGGTTATTACAAAAGATGCACAAAACATTCTGAAGAGAAAATCTTTTGAGCTCTTTTGTGTCTTCATCATTATACTGCCACGATTTTCTTTGCATCGACGTGATACTTTCCTGTACATATATACAATGTTTCAATTTTATAAATGTGTACCTGTACTATATGTGTATGGATCTATGAGTGTTTGTGTGTGTTGTGTGACAAAAGACACACATGTTATGTTTCTGATTGCAATGTAAATGTACATGGTATAATGGGAGAACTTTGGGTAAAATGCATTTTTGTTTTTAAGTTATTGTGATTATTTCTCATTGGTCTCAAAATCACCGAAAAAATTACCAATAATCACCAAATGATTTGGCTACCAGACTAAAATCTTGTCACCAAACACTTTAAAAAATCACCAAATTTCACCGTTTTTTGTTACCAAAATCACCATCTGGCAACTGTCCAAACACGTTCGATACGCGTTGTGGCATTTACCTGTAACAGTATCGACGACCGTACGGGTTGTCATCTATCTCAAACGGTCAGACCGTGGTGGAAATGAAAATCATGTCATTAGAAGCGAGGGAGAGCCAGGATCTTAACAAATCAGAGAGATCATCCCGATAAAGATACCCACCACAACACGAACCGGGATGAGAGGAGCATACCAACTGTCTGACATTTACAATGATGCTATCACCCGGATATGTTATACCCCGGATGTGACACCTGAATGATTGCCAATTGACGCCTGAAAATCAGTGGCACATTAACCATCGTTTGAGAAAGATGACAGCCCGTTGTCAAAACTGTCGCAAGTAAATATAACAATAAAATGTGTTTAGCAGATATTTTAGAGAACTCATCACTCATATCAATTATCAATCATCCTTATGAACCTGTTTCGCAACACACGTCTGATAGTTTTCTAAAAATACTGATCACTACTGTTCATCGGCTTTGAAATCAACTAATTGCTGTTTTGTTGGATTTTACTATTCATTATCATCTACTTTCATATCAATATCAATTTCAACCAATAGAGAAGTTTAAAGGGGGTGGCTAACTGATCAGTGGGAATCAGTGGGATTGTTCCAATCCTTGTGGGATTCGTTTAAGATTACATTATATATGTATTGTTGTGTGAAAATTATTTGCTTCAGAATGGTCTCATATTCAAGTAATGTGCAGTTTAATGTTTCCAGGTTAGCATGCCTGTACCGTGACGGGGCGATCGTTAACCGTGTGGCGAGTCAGTCTCAATCTTCAGCCCCGGGGTTTTGTCAGAAGGCTAACCATGAACTGGTATGAAAGGATGTTTATCTGTAACTGGTTAAGAACATATTTTCTCATGACTTTCTGATCAGTGATCCAGGTGATGTATGTTTGTGTAAATATTGATGAAATTAAACAGGCCTTTCCTTTCCTTTTTCCCTTTCTTCTATCCTATCTCTACGCAAGTCTCCCTCCCTTTAATCTTTTTTTTGTATGTGTATGAAGAGCTTGCTTCCAAAAGGCGCTAAATCCATCATTTTTCAATGGATTTAATAGCGCCTTTTGGAAGCAAGCTCTTCATATGTATAATATATATGTAGAAGATCTGCAAGCAAATCGAGCTAAGATTAAGCTGTAGCCCTTCTGTATCATCCATTGATTGTATCGCTAAAATGTTTTGTTACAAATTGTAAAGGCAGTAAAAACAAAAATGCTACCGCTTCCCTTTTTTTTTTTTCTCAACCTCTCAGCATTCACCACTCAGTCTTTTGTCTTTTCTGCCATACCCTTTAATCAGTATTTTGTGATTACATGATGTTTGGACTGATGATTGAATAACTGCTTTGAATGGATTTCGTTGATTTTTTTTTCTGGAAACTATAGCTTTTTTATGTATAGTGTTGCTGTTTACATGGTTTTCTTGGCCCCTTGATAGACCTGCAATGTCTTGTAGGCACAGCGCGAGCAGCTAGGGCAATCCAGCTGTATTCCAGTTAATACTATATGATTGTCATTATTGTGTATTCTTATGTTGATTTTATGCTGAAAATAAATACTATATACAAAACTTCATAGATATCTTTTAATGTTGTTTGTGACAGAAACTTAGTGACGTTCTATTTATTGAAGTTCAGATTATTCACACGTTTTGGTCAGAATTTGTGAATTTCAAAAAAAGTGTGTTTGCACCTCGAAGTTATACTTGGCACTTGCTCGGTTCTTTTTTTTTTTTTTTTTTTTTTGCTCGCTTGTTCGTGTGTCTCTGTGTGTGTGTGATTATCGTCAATATAATATATCATGTTCGTGATGCCTTTATATTTCCTCATATGATACATCAATTGCAAGCAATACTTGATTTTTAGGGAAAGTGAATTTGGTCGATGGAGGGCACATTATCACACATCTCTTTCGTTGTTGCGCACAGTCGATTAGTTCTGTATAGAACAACTAAATCGTACAAGGGGGCGCCCCATCATTTCTGAGGTTCATCTGATAAATACGTGCCATCTGTAGCTGGCGCCATTCCACCGATATACATGTATTATGTCAAGTTTCATCGAGGGCTTCTTCGTGATGAATGGATGGTAGCCTCGCTCATGCTCAGCACACTGGCGTAGCCGGGGGGGGGGGGGGGGGCGATGGGGGCGGTCGCCCCCCTAAGATTTGGACCGGGGATTTGGGAGGCGGAAAAAAAAATGCGTGTATACTGTATGCATGCACATGAAGCGGGTCTCCTTTGCAACCTTTCATCAAATAAGATATTTTTTTTTTAATATTTCACTCAAAGTGTGCACCAGATCGTTGAATTTCAATTCAAAATATGCAAAATCTCTCGTGCTTGGGAGGGGGTATCCCCCTCCCAAACCCTCCCCCTCTGTGCCTCTTTCCCTAGCTAAGTACACTTTTTAGATTTACAAAAAATTATGAATAATTCTGAGTGCACAAGACTTATCACTTATATTCCGAAAACTCAAGGTTCCTTCATGTATAAGGGGAATTTCCCCTTTTAATCGACCCTTTCCTCCCTCAGCCCCCCCCCCCCCCCCATTTTTTTTTTTTTTTTTTTTTGGTGATATCCCAAATGTTGATTCCATCAAATATGCGTATACGGAATATCTCAATTTCAACCTTAAAAAGGCAAAAGCTCCATCGGAAGGGAAGGGTGGAGATAACACTCGCCAACGCCTTCTCCCTGCTCGCCCGCCCCCCCCCCCCCCCCCCCGCCATGCATAGAAGTAGACTGTGGCTATACCCAGATCGCTTTATTTCAATTCTAAAAACGCAAAAGCTCCGCGAGCGGGAGGGGGAATCCCCCTTCCCCTAAGCTCTACCTCACTAGACTTTATACATACACACAGATGGTGCACATTCGGAATAAGAGCTAAATTCCGTGATTTTAACACTTCGATGAAAAAATATTGCACCAAAACTTTGCACCAGATCGCTGAATTTCAGGTCTGAAAACGCAAAATCACCTTCGTGTGGCAGGGGATATGCCCCTATCTACACCCTCGTGTGCATGCTTTTTCTGCTTGATTGCTGAACAGACAGCGTTCATGATATTCAGTGTAAGAATTAATACAAGAAGACTAGTGTATTTAGATTACACCATTTTATAGGCAAATTGTTCAATAATAATCTACACTAAAATATACTGCAACCTTAAACAAGTGGGACTGTTTCAACTCGTTAAAACACGCAAAAACATGCATCAAATTGCACCATTTGCAACGTCAAAATGCAAAAAGTTCTCACCGTGGGAGGGGGGACACCCCCCTCCCACACCCTCCCCTCCCCCTCGCTCGCTCCACTCGCTCGGGTTCAGTCGCGGTCATGATATTCAGTGAAAAGAATTAATACAAGAAGTGCATTTAGATTACACCATTTTAAAGGCAAATTGTTTCATAATAATCTACACTAAAATATACTGCTACCTTAAACAAGTGGGACTGTTTCACGTCGATAAAACGCGCAAAAACATGCATCAAATTGCACCATTTGCAATATCAAAATGCAAAAAGTTCTTACCGTGGGAGGGGGGACACCCCCCTCCCACACCCTCCCCTCCCCCTCGCTCGCTCCGCTCGCCCGGGTTCAGTCGCGTTCATGATATTCAGTGAAAAAATTAATACAAGAAGTGTGTTTAAATTACACCATTTTATAGGCAAATTCTTCAATAATAATCTACACTAAAATATACTGCTATATACCTTAAACAAGTGGGACTGTTTCACGTCGATAAAACGCGCAAAAACATGCATCAAATTGCACCATTTGCAACAACAAAATGCAAAAAGTTCTTACCGTGGGAGGGGGGACATCCCCCGCCCACACCCTCCCCTACCCCACCGCTCGCTCTGCTCGCTCGGGTTCAGTCGCGTTCATGATATTCAGTGAAAAGAATTAATACAAGAAGTGTATTTAAATTATACCATTTTATAGGCAATTTGTTCAATAATAATCTACATCAAAATAAACTGTTCAATAATAATTTACATCAAAATAAACTGCTACCATAAACATGTGGGACTATTTCACGTCGATAAAACGCGCAAAAATATGCATCAAATTGCACCATTTACAACATCAAAATGCAAAAAGTTCTTACCGTGGGAGGGGGGACACCCCCCTCCCACACCCTCCCCTTCCCCGTCGCTCGCTCCGCTCGCCCGGGTTCAGTCGCGTTCATGATATTCAGTGAAAAGAATTAATACAAGAAGTGTATTTAAATTATACCATTTTATAGGCAAATTCTTCAATAATAATCTACACTAAAATATACTGCTATATGCCTTAAACAAGTGGGACTGTTTCACGTCGATAAAACGCGCAAAAACATGCATCAAATTGCACCATTGCAACATCAAAATGCAAAAAGTTCTTACCGTGGGAGGGGGGACACCCCCCTCCCACACCCTCCCCTCCCCCCTCGCTCGCTCCGCTCGCTAGTGTTCAGTTGCCTTCATAATATTCAATGAAACGACTTAATACAAGCAGTGTATTTAAATTATACCATTTTATAGGCAAATTCTTCAATAATAATCTACACTAAAATATACTGCTATATGCCTTAAACAAGTGGGACTGTTTCACGTCAGTAAAACGCGCAAAAACATGCATCAAATTGCACCATTTGCAACATCAAAATGCAAAAAAGTTCTTACCGTGGGAGGGGGGACACCCCCCTCCCACACCCTCCCCTACCCCCTCGCTCGCTCCGCTCGCTCGGGTTCAGTCGCGTTCATGATATTCAGTAAAAAGAATTAATACAAGAGGTGTATCTAAATATACCATTTTATAGGCAAATTGTTCAATTAATCTACATCAAAATAAACTGCTACCATAAACAAGTGGGACTGTTTCACGTCGATAAAACGCGCAAAAACATGCATCAAATTACACCATTTACAACATCAAAATGCAAAAAGTTCTTACCGTGGGAGGGGGGACACCCCCCTCCCACACCCTCCCCCCCCCCCCCCCCCTCGCTCGCTCCGCTCGCTCGGGCTCGGTCGCTTCGCTCCCTCGCAGACTAACCGCCCCCCCTAAGATGAAATCCTGGCTACGCCGTTGGCTCAGCATATCTGACATCTCATTATTTCGTGTTTATTTACAGATTTAAATGCTTCACATTAAGGTACATATATATGGCTCAATGTTGAAGGGATCGCATGGTTTTGGTTGAGACCTAACTTGAGGTTTGTAACATTTCTGGTGAGATAATGAGAAATCTTTTATGAAATATGAAAGAACATGTAAACACAAGAGGAATTCAAAGTTTTTATTTGATGAAAATTGGTTTTGAAATGGCTGAGATATCCAAAACAGAGCGATCCTAATAATCGATAATAAAAGGTGAGACCCACCTTTTATTACAATCTCTTTGGTTTACTTTGTTCTTTGGTGTCTCAGCCATTCCAAAACCGATTTTCATCAAATAAACTTTGAATTCCTCCATTACAAAAAGTGCAGTGACATCTTTCACAGGAAACGAGCGTTTTTAAATGCACCGCGCAGAGCGCATAATCAGGTATAGGACATTTACACGGACTCTCGACTTTACGAACTCATACCCCCCCCCCCCCCAGAATATATCTTTTCGCTTAAATGCACGTGGTTTTTATGAAATCTAAATTTCAAGCTTGATTTACATACCTCATTTGTAGAGTTTTGTGAAAATTTCACATCGGTACCTTTCGAGTTGAAAATTAGGTGTCATTTCTCACTCAAACGCAATCAGCTCTACGAGAACACGCAATTTTACATTGACGGCGCGGTGTGTCAACTGTGAGCCTGAAGGCTATTTTGGAAGGGTTATTTTACTGCCATACATGTTGTTTTTGTACAATGCACCTGCCTAGTGAGTTGCAGTTTTAATACTCTCGTGTATTTATACTGAGTTTGGAGGAATTTCGTGAAACTTCGCCATCGGTACCATTTCGATATTCATAAACCATGTCACTTTAGCCCAGAGTGAATAACCCACCAATATGTTCATACACTAAAGCAATTGCGCGTCCCTGCGTGCTTCTCACTTAAATACGCTACGTTGATTGGCTAAATGCCATTGGTCTTACGAGGTCGCATCGGGTCAACGCGTGATCGTGACGTAGCGCGTATGCAAATTCGTGACGTGACAATAGGTGCGCGCGTCTTTATTACTATTTAGATTTCATTAATACATTAGCTCAACGTAGCATTTGCGGCGCGTGATTGCATCATGAATATGTATTATTCTTTAACGCTCAACGCACTGTGATTGGTGGTATGCAAATGACGGATCTACGTCATAGCTCATTATCTGTTTGTCACCGTTCGCGTGTAGACTTTTTGTAATGCTAAGAATGGTATGGTCTGTATTATTTCACATGTGGCTTTTTGGTATCTCACAAAAAAAGTTAAAAGCTCAATTCTCATCTCCGTCTGTACTATCCCTGTAATGGCATTACGAAAGTGAGCGTAAGTATTATCATCTTACATAAACAGAGAATCACATAATATTATGTAAACGCAGAATCAAAATACCACGCAACCATACTAGTTGACATAAAAATCTGGGGAAAATTAAAATGCTAAGAATACATTAAAAATTCCTCATATTTCAGACATTCGATGTGGTATTGCATCCGTTAAAGGGATCGTATAGTTTTGGTTGTGACCTAATTTCAGGTTTCTAATATTTTTTGGTGAGATAATGAGAAATCTCTTTTGAAATATGGAAGATCATGTAATTTTGTAAGTAATTCAACGTTTATTTGATGAAAATTGGTTTTAAAATGGCTGAGATATCAAAAAAGAGCGATTCTAATAAAGTGTGGGACCCACACTCTATTACGATCGCTTTGTTTTACTTTGTTTTTGGATGTTTCAGTTATTTCAAACCCGATTTTCATCAAATAAACATTTAATTCCTCTTAAAATGGTATGTTCTGAACTATATGATAAGTGTTTCTTGGTATCTCGCAAAAGTTAAAAGCCCAATTCTCATCTCCAGCAATAGTGTACCATCCCTTTAATGCATGTTAAGGCTGAAATATTCAGTGATTTGTTTCTACATTAATTTACTATTGCATAATCGTAAACCCCTTTCGTGCATTTAAAATATTCATTACGTATAGAACGATGATCTCACAAGAAATCGTTTTTTTAACCAGATTCTACGACAGCAATTTCGTTTTGATTAAAACTCATTCCGATATAAGATATCAAACCTTCAAGAAGTACTCAAACCCAAGAATCTCATTTTATAACAAAATATACATGATTTATTGAATGAGATGCAGATGAATGATAAAAGAATTAAAGACTTAAGACGTGTATAGCAGGTGTAGAAAACTTGCATATTACAGAGTACTTGGCAAGAATTCATTATAAACTTCAGCCAAGAAAAATGAATACCTACATGAACAGAGAGTAAAGAAAAAGAAAACACGCAAATTAAATGTAATTTAAACATTGAAATATTTTCAAAATGTTAGGTTTCAGTGTAGATTCAGCTCTCAGAGCAAACTTTGCCAACAGTGTTTAAAACGTTTTACAATCAACAACAATGTCATTAAAAAAGAAAGAAAATACATATAGACAGACAAAACAGAAAAGTAAAAGGAACTTTAAACATTAACTCATTTCCAAAATGTGAGGTGTTTCAGTGCAGATCGAGCGCATAGAGAAGCATGTGCTTATTATGCGCTTTATAAATGAAGGATTTTAATAATTATTATAAAGTGCACACTTTGTCAGCAGTGTTTAAAAAAACTACTATCAGCAACAATCTACTTTTTTTAAAAGAAAGAAAAATGCATATGGGCCTAAAGAAAAGAAAAACAATCTACTTTTTTTAAGAAAGAAAAATGCATATGGGCCTAAAGAAAAGAAAAACAAAACACAAAAGTAAAAAGATATAATTACATACTTTAAACATTTCAGAATGTTAGGTATTTGAGTGAAGATTCAACTTTATAAAGAGAAAACTTTGCCAACAGTGCTAAAAGCCTTTGACCATCAACAGCAATCTACCAAAATATAGGGGAAAAAAGGAAAGAAAATCCATACAGACCTACAAAAGGACTGTTCATGTCCTGCTTGCGGAAAGAGATAATCAAATAATAGTATGAAAACATTATCAAAAGACATTGTATGACTGATGTCAAAGATGTAATACGGTAAACTGTTAATGAATTTGTCAGTCCTTTTACATCACTGTGTATAACATTTTCTATTGCTCACCTCCCCTTCTTCCTTTCTCTTCCTTTGTGGCATACCTATATAGACCTATTCGGGTTCGTTGAGGGCAGCAGACAATTTGTGGCACTGGGCGCAGCCATGAGCTCATTTTGAGGTGTCTTAACCGACCCTCCCCCCTCTCCCCCACCCCACGGGCAACATGTTTATCGCGCACTTATAACAAAGGTTCGCGCACTAAGCAAGCATTCGCGCATTCAGTACGACACGCCCATTGGCTAAAACAACCATGCATCAGTTTTTCATGGGGGAGAGGGGAGGGGGCCGGGGGGTCGGCTGAGACACAGCAGTAATGGCGCTGCCCATGCCAAAAATACACATAGCGCGTCACAGAATCGGTCTATAGCTAAACAGAAGAGTATAGAAATGCTTTTAACAATAAGCAGTCAAAAACAAACAATAACACAACAGCAATCACAACAACAATAGTAGGCATAGGACTTTTTACTCCTCTGCAACAAACCAAGAATCTTTTAGTTTACGCGGGTACCTTTTTGTTTTAAAAGTAGTATGGATAAGATTATCAAAACAGATTTTAAAAACCCTTGCTGCCAATTTGCGCTAAACATATTCAGAGCTAAACGAATAATAATTATATAAAACAGTTTATGGATGAAGTTCAAAAATGGAGATCTAGAGTTATTGTGGGAAGAGTGAGATTGAATAAAAAGAAGTGAAACCCTGAGTAATTATAATAGTATGATATGGAAAGACTGAGTTTTTGTAACTGGTTGAAACATATGAGAAAAAAAACAACAACCTGTCACCTAATGAGTGTCACAACGAAACCAGGTCGGTGAACCTGGGCAAAGATGCTTGGTGAAGAACGATGAGGAAGGCCTGGTTTGTCCTCTTTGGCACAGCGACTTGATTTCCATTCCTATAAATATTTATTATTTCCCGGTCCATGAAAAGAATTTCTACTTACAAACATTATGAACATTGGTAGCGGTCCCGCGGGACTCATCGCTGATACACATATCTGATACCCTACTTTGATTCCACCTTACTTTTCCCGATTTTTTTCCTCCCCCCCCCCCTCACCCTTTCTTTCTCTCTCTTCCCCTCGGAAAATCCCTCTGGTGTTTAGCAGAGGTTATGTTTTCTGGCAGATAAAGGGCTGATTGAAGTCGAGATGCAACTCTATATTTGAGTGGTGTTAATATAAACTATCAGCACTTTAGAAAGAGAAACATGTAAAATAGAATATTGTTATGACAATTTAACCCACACGCACCGTGCATGGGATCATATCGCACATTGGGGATAGACTGCAGTCAAGGTCACATTATTATATTATTACTCTCTTTTTAAGTTCCAGTGTGACAAAATGCGTATTACAACGGGCCATGGGAGAAATCATAATGGTAATTGAGTCAAAGTGTTTGTGGCTTTGGTGGCGTAAACACAAATCTAATGACTGTCATCACTTGGAATCAGTGACATATCTTCCATCTAAGCTTTATCAAATCAACACAAACATAAGGATATCTAATATTCGGGTTCCGATCTTCTTCATTATTCATTTTAACAAAGCAGGATCCTCCATCCTTTCCCTTGTTACATGGTCTTCATGGTCTTCTCTCGCGTATTTACATGCAGAGCTCCGATGCGTTTGTTGCAATGGTATATCTGACGTCTAAAGTAGATAAACCAGCACGATCACGTCCTGGCTCGAAATTGTTAAAGGAAACCAAAACCCAAAGAAAAATGTGGATTGAGTGAAAGTATTAACATCATTGGAACAGATCAGTGAAAGTTTGAGAAAAATTGGACAATCGATGCAAAAGTTATGAATACTCAAAGTTTTGGTGTTAGAACCGCTGGATGAGGAGACTACTAGAGATTATGACGTCATATGTGGATAACAATATAAAGAAAATATAAAGAGAATCCCCCTCCCAAAAAAAAATATATATTTTTCATGAAAATTATACATTCCATCAACTTGATACTGAGATATGTTAAGGGTAGCAATTATTTCCTCTGCTTTATGAAAGCGGTGAGTCAAGTGCTCTTTCATTATGCTAGAATTTTTTTTTTTTGGTAATATATATTTGACCATTTCCATCATTACTTATGAATATATGTTCACATCGGTTTGACATCCCACGTAATTTTGATTGCCTCATGTAATCGTGATTATGTCCATTGTTGCAGCTGTTTTCGTCCGTCGTTAATATAATATTGAGCCATGTCATTGATCACACATGCCCCACCTGTTGTCATGATCATCACTCGCTCTGTTAAGTTTCATGTCCCAAGAGAGTGCAAGTCACTCCAAATTAATTAACGCTGTAGTGTTCATAAGGGTAATCACTCGTTGAGAGTAATCACTTGATTCAAAGTGCATACTGCGACCAAATTAGGAAAAAGTATAGACACAGTCGATCTATCGCGAAATTAGATCACGTTTTACGGTTTTTACGGTTTTGTCAGAATTCTGAATATTTGTCTTTCTTTTTGTATCTTTCTATATCAAAATTGTTCCTAACTATATACTTTGTTAATGATGATCTTTATAATGCATCTCGTGACTTAAGCAGATATCCGAACACTTCAATAAATGTATCACACGGAGTTGCCATTTCCAATGACAGGCATACAATACGTGGATCCGTGCAAATGGACGTGTGGAAATATGATACATGTTTGTTGTTTTGTTATTCCAGATTTGTCAGTCATTGTATTTTCAGAAGAGAGAACTGTTTACATAGCCTTTGTAATGGCCTGAAACGCGTATACTGAAACGCTTATACTGAAATAGAATTTATATGTTCATGTCATTAACCACGACAGTTTGAATGAATGGGACCAAGGAGGCATATCGCACCTCCTTCGTGGGACTCAGCTGGCGGCAAGGCGGAATAGTGAGAGTCTATTTCCATCATGGCGACAGAAGCCACACGCCAGGCGAGAGGGGAATAACGAATCCCGTGGCTGCGCACCTAAAAGCCCCGCCAGTGTGTCACGTGATCACATTTGTGTGTATAAAAAAGATAAACTTTCACTGTAAGATGACATGTGTTGTCAGTGTGGTTTATTTGTTTGTTTGTTTGTTTGTTTTTACTTTTTAATTGTATATACTCCAGTCCTTCATTTTCCTAACAAATACACAGCCTCACACACACAGACACACACACACAGACACTCTCACACATCGTTAAGTTTGTATCAATAAGCATGTGTGTGCTTTTATGTATAATGTATGTATCTTTGCATGTATGGATTTGTATAGGTAGGCCTATACAAAAATCTATCATACATAATACATATACGTAGTAAATAGAGACATGAGTTATGTGTGAGTACCTACATTAACATACTTCACTTTCGATAAGGTAATAGGAGGAAGAGCTTATTGAACAACAAAAGTCATTAAATTAGAAGGTATGACATATTTGTTATATTCGGTGTAGTATGCAGACCAGAGACAGTCAGAGTTTCTGTTCGTTCGTATGTTTCTTTATTTCTTTCTTTTGTTTGTTTGTTTGTTTGTTTGTTTGTTTGTTTGTTTGTTTGTTTGTTTGTTTGTTTAAATATTAAGGGGAGGACATCATAATGACTGCTCTTGGTAAATATGTAGAGATACCCCATTGCTCTGCCTGTGGAAATGCAAAGAAACAAAATTTCTGAAAGATATAATATTTTCTTGCATATACCTTTGCCCTGACACAGAGTTTATGTAATGTTTGTGTTTGCATTCATTGTCAACTTTTTATGACTTTGTCTTGTTTATTTTGTGTATTCTTTACTTGTGTACGTATTATCTCTCCCTGTGTAATGTCTTCTGTCAAATTCAAAGTTTTATTATTCTGATAACAGTAACATACCACAATGTTCAATTATCACACTTGATCAGCGTGTACGACATCAGTGATGACAAAAAAGACAATGATTGTAATCATGATAATGACAAGAAGCAACTCCATCATCTTTTAAAACGCAGTGGCGGATCCAGAGGGGGCGCAACCGGCGCACCCCCCCCCCCTTTATTTTTCGTTAAAAACAAAAGAAATAAAAAGAAAAAACATGAAATGAAACCCGGAAGTGGCACCAGAAATATTAGTCACGCCCCCCCCCCCCCCCCTTTACAGAATTCCTGGATCCGCCCCTCTTAACCCGTTCTGTACGGGAACCTGGTGGCCTGTGTATTAAGTCTATGGGCATTTCAGAATTCACTGTGGAATGGGTTAATATTGGTCATGATTAATTCTAGATATATAAAACATGATTATGCATTGCATCTATGTAGCCCATACTCCCTAATGAAGTATACAGGCTACGCGGTCAGATTTTATCTCTGTATATGACACGTATAAATGAGCCGAGCGATGTATCTTCTCTCTCGTGACATGGTTTGTGTTGGTGTATGCCACCATGTATGTGTATGTGTGTGTTTTTGTGATTTTATGTATGCGTTTCCTATACGAGCCTTATCGTAACTTTTCAGTTATTATGTCCTGACGTGTCTATTCTCCAATGTGATGAACAAATCCTGATATACTTTCCGAGAGGCCGCTCTTCAGTATAGAAATATCACATCCCACAGTAAGTCTATGGTTTCTTGCCTCCAGTTTAATCATGTTAATTACTTCCTTGATGGCAATGACAAATAAATCCTTAACTGAACATGGCCAAACTGAAGGTACTTTTTTCCTCTTTGAGCTGCTTAGTGACGCACATAGCGTCATCATGAGCAGGCCCTTGTCAAGTGCCTACCATTCGTAATTTGATTGCTTTTAGTTTTCCTTTCATAGATTATAGTTTCACTTTACCGCCACTTCAAACGCTGTGAAAGCCATCAAACAATGTTCAAATCATAATATCCTCAATGGGGAAGACAATTGTCGTATGAATCGGATGAATTGATCAAAAGTTCAAATACTTCAAAATCGAAGAGCTTAAGTATGCAGCCATCTCAAATGTGTCAGAATATCATTGCGAACAGAGGCTCTTAAATTGTGACACAAGCGAAAGTCTACGGAACCACTTTTGTAATAGACTTCAGGGCAGTAGGATTCTACCAGTGCACAATATCTGGGTGGGTGAAATGTCAACAATTCAATATTTGTAAAGACAGTGAGGGTGTTCTGTATATGAAATGAGACAATATGAGAATACATGAAATACTCAAGTTTTCAACTAACAAGGAGATATCTGTCAGGGGAGGGTTGTGTATAAATACTACGAAAATGCCTTGGTGATGATACCGTCATCTATTGTTCCCTCGAAGTATTGGTGAAGTATGGGAAGGCACATAATAATTTATGATGTTTATCAGCATCTTGGAAAACTGCGGAACCTGCGATTTGATTAGATGCTGCAGATACTCTGGCTTAAAGAATCTAATATTGTGTTCATCGTCATCAAAAACAACATCACTGTTATCAAATTTGTCGTACGTGTCATCATTTTCACTACAATCCTCCTCATCATCGTCACCATCATTATCAACATCATCACCATCTGTATCATCCACATGGTGCTTTTCCACTGTGAAACAGAGCGACGATTTGAGTTTGACACAGAAGTGAAAGTAATTCTACAATCTTCAATATTTAGATTAATTTTTCATTGTGAGAATCGACTTTCGAATCTGACATAGCTAGATATGAACTCATTTTAACACGGATGAAATAGTCTAGCAGCCAGAAAGGGTCCCCGTGCACCCCCCCTAAAACAAAATTCTACGATATGTTCGAAGATCGTCAGAACCTGTATTTTCCGAATCCGGTTGTCGCCAGCGGAAAAAAAGGTTGGGCGCGCGTCTTATTTGCATATTTCTAAGATGGCCGCCGCCCGTTGCTAGGAGACGGATTATTTTTGAATAACTTTAGTTAGGAATAACAAATTACCATAAAAATGGTATCATTTTGAAGAGAATTAAATTTCCTACAAGCTGATACCCCATTTGATGGGATAAATAGTTGTTGTCATGAAATATTAAGGAAGGAATTATGTTTTTTAGCATTTTTCTAAAAAGATAGGGAATTTGGTTATAATGTTCTTTTCCATACATCTAATATGCATTTACAAATAACATTTGAAATTTCCTAAAATTATCCCCCAGTCATAGCTATTATCATGTGAAAACGGCTTTCCAATACACCAATTCCTTTAAAAGTTACACGACATTAAAGGGGATAAGGTTCAATAGGTTTTACAGCAATATTATTTTAAGGGTTATAATGTCTCC
Source organism: Diadema antillarum (assembly GCF_040938485.1). Classification (NCBI taxonomy): domain Eukaryota; kingdom Metazoa; phylum Echinodermata; class Echinoidea; order Diadematoida; family Diadematidae; genus Diadema; species Diadema antillarum. The sequence goes on from NW_027270896.1 coordinate 3,937,432, forward strand.
GCGCGCATTTGCGTAGGTTCTGTATCTGGGGTTTGTTGTAGATCACTGCTATCTATTGATCAAATCTCATCGAAATCGGCGAAGAAAGAAAGAAAAATTACACTTTCTATTCCTTATATGAAATAAAAATGTTTTTTTTTTTCTATTCTGTGTTACCAAACTCAATCCATTCAGCTTCCCATATGAACAGTTTCTTGTCTTTTTGGATTCCCTCCAAAATCACAACTTATCTGATATTAAAAAGTTAAAGAAAAAAATTTGACGTGACAGTTTCCTCTTATTGGAAGATTAAAGTGAAAAAAAAAGAAGAATCTTATGCTAAAAGCCCTAAGAAATAAAGAACTTGTTAAATGGCCTTTCAGAGTTTAAAATGAAACATGGCTATCTTACTTTTTCATAACAAAATGAAGGGAAGTATCTGTGTAGTTCATGTCGGCCCATACTGGGTTACTATTCTTCAGAAATGATCCCCGTGCACCCCCCCCCCCCAAAAAAAAAATCTACAATGTGTTCGAAGATCGTCAGAACCTGTATTTTGCGAATCTGCTTGTCGCCAGCGGAAAAAGGGTTGCGCGTGCGTCTAATTTGCATACTTCTAAGATGGCCGCCGCCCGTTGCTAGGATACGGATTATTTTTGAATAACTTTAGTTAAGAATATCAAATTACCATAAAAATGGTATCATATTAAAGAGAATTAGATTTCCTACAAGTTGATACCCCGTTTTATGTAATAAATAGTTGTTGTTATGAAATACTAAGGAAGGATTTTTTTTTTACATTTTTCCCAAGAAATACAGATTTCAGTAATGTTTTTTCCATACATTTAATTTCTGTTTACAAATAACATCGGAATTTTCCTTAAGTTAAACCCCATAAATAAGTATTATTATGTGAAAGCGGCTATTCAATACACCAATTCCTTTAAAAGTTACACGACATTAAAGGGAAAAGGTTCAATACGGTTATACAGAAATTTAAGGGTAATGTCGACGGCCGCACTTGCGTAACGCGTGTAATACTATAATAATCATTGCAAGTATGAGACCCTATCACTTCTTACATCCAAATTATTGATTAAATATCATTACATCTTGTGGAATATGAAAGCAAATTAAATCTTTTATTCGCTATCACCTTTGATCTACTCAGCTTCACTTTCAGTTTACGTCTTTTTTCATCAAATAGAATAAAGGCCTTACGAGAGGTGTAATTTCATGACGGCCGAAACGGGCTTACCTGGATAGGGGTTTCCAACATATCGATATTAATCAAACTTCTCTTCATCAACTCTCATTCTTCTGATCATCTTCACACACATACTCACACCTCCAATATCACACACAGGCATTCATGCACGGGAAATGAGCTCAGTCGTGAATTTCGTGAATTTATTCAATACGCCATTAATGCATTCATGGAACATCAAACTCGAATGCTTTATTTAGATGTCGAAATAAGAGTTACATGTATACCGCACAAGCGAAATATTTCTCACCATGCTCTAGCAGGAAATCAATTTATTTTTTTAAGATAAGATCGCACATACGTGTTCTCATTCTTTGGTGGTTCGCCTGATGGTTTTTAAACATATTGCTCACACGTTTATTATTGCCAAGAAACTAATAGATAGATTACAAATACCAAGGAATGGCATTGATAAAAACGAATAGTTGCAAGTCAAATCCAGTCGCTTTCAAATTCTGTTTTTTTTTATAAAAAATGATTTCATGCACTTAACTTTATTACATGGGTTGATTTAAATGCAATACAACGTAAACTTGGTTGTTGAATCCGTTAGGAGTGACTAATAATCAATATTATACAAAAATGAGAGAGAGAGAAAAAAAAATGTTATGGTTAAGTAGACCATGGATCTATAAAACATGAGGGAAATGTCTGAGGGAACATTAACCATGCATGCGTGTATGTATGTATGTGTGCATGTATATACTATAACTATGTATATATAATATATCTATATCTATATATAAATATATAAATATATATATATATATACATATATATATATATATATATATATATATCACGTTTATATTTATGCAGGTTTGTATACTTTTGTGTTGTGTGTGTTTGTGTTTAAGGATGTTTGTGTATGACTAATGTGTTAAACATTAGACATATTCAGAGTGTAAATGTTTAACCACAACGAATACAATATTTTCATGTTTTCCACAGAAATTAGACATCTATTATAATTAGATAAATTTACTAAAATGATTTGAAGTGTATCTGCTATAGGCGCATCTGACGTGCAATCCACTTTATAGAGCGCATGTAAGTTCCGCTGGAATAACAACTCATGCATGAGTTAAATACACCATCCAATGTTTTCAGATATCCATGCCCTACTCGTCCGCCGGTCCTTTTTAGATAGAGTAACTATAAATGTGCATGATCGATACCCAAAAGATTATTGACATTGCACGTTAAACACTTTCACTAGGTTGCCATTGTCGCGAGTCTCGATATGCTAATACATGTATACTATCTACCACAAATCGATTCTTAGTCTACGAGTGACCGTGGTGATCTTATCATGGCTTATCACATCTTGAGGTCTATGGTGGTAATCGTGTTGATCGTAGAAGAATTATTGGACTGTTTGAAAAATTACTACGATCAACACAATGTCTTTGACTGACATCAAGATTTGATTATCTGATGATCAGCACGATTAGTCCGCGAGTAAGACCACGATTTCGGGCGAATCGAGAAAGTGGACCCAGCTTAGTGAATGCCACGAGAGTGGAAACGTACCATAAGGATAATCAACACGACAGTTTCAATACCGTACATATCAATATTTACATATCTTCCAAGATTACTTCACCTATGTAATCTAGATTCTTTTGTATGCCTCCGCCAAGAAGTGGTGCCGGAGGCATTATGTTTTCGGGTTGTCCGTCCTTCCGTCCGTCCTTCTCTCCGTCCGTAATGAATTTTGTGGACAGCGTAACAAAAAAAAAAAAAAAAAAAAAAAAAAAAAACCCTGAAATTTGGCATGTATGTGTATTGGGGGTGAAATTCTGCCTATCAACTTTTGGGTGCACATGCTCAAGGTCAAAAGTCAAAAGGTCGAGGTCAAATGCTTAAAATTTCACTATTTCCCTCATATCTCTGCAATGCCTAAAGATATTTTCTTGAAACTTAGTGTATACAGGTATTAAAATTCACTGGTAAAAGTTTGGGGTCATAAGGTTAAGGTCAAATGTGAAAAGGTCAAGTGAAAATGTTAAAATTTTACTTTTTTTCTCTGTATCTTGGATATTGTTCAAGGTATCTTCATGTCAGGTCAGGATGATCTGCTACTGGTACCCTGTAGCCCAGTACAACCTGTTTCAGGGTCGGATTGTCGGCGACTAAACCGGCAAACCCACCAGTCTCCAACTGGAGAATGGTGAGGAGGGTGGCTGGACACCCTGGTGGAACTAAAAACAAGATCTATCTTAAGGGCATCGACTCTGGAGAGTCAACGATGGCCATCCAGCAATGCAGAAGGACCCGGCCACCCACTGCATTTTCTTGGCCACGATAGTTCTTATGAGAGTTCGTAAACATTGTGGAAAACCGGCATCTGATGGTGGGACCCGCAGGCCAGATGATGCGTCAATGGCTACTGGGGAAGAGGAGCGTGTTGCACCGACTAGGCACAGCTGTAAGGACGCAGAATATACTGCCGATAATCCTGTGCATGAAAGGAGCAGCACAAACCTGAGAAAACCTAGAATTATAGGGACATGGAATGTTCAAGGAATGAATGCTGACAAGATGGAGATCATCATAACCCGAATGGGAGAACAAAATATCAGTGTGCTTGGTATTTCAGAGACTTGGTGGCTCAACCAAGGTCGTTTCACTACCGAAGATGGCTACACAGTTGTGTATTCAGGCAAAGACGGCGGAAAGAGGGAACACGGAGTAGGCTTCATCCTGGACAAAAACTCGGCTAAGTCTTTCTTGGGTTTCAACCCAATAAGCAAAAGAATTATTACTCTCAGACTGGAAGGTCACCCATTTAACATCTCCGTCATCCGGGTCTATGCGCCAACATCTACTGCATCTGATGAAGCCATGGAAGACTTATGATCAGCTCCAAGATACTCTTGACAAGATTCCGAACAAAGATGTTCTTGTGATAATGGGAGACTGGAATGCAAAAATTGGCAAATCAGTGACCAAGTCTAAGATCGTCGGAAAATATGGATTGGGAGAAAGAAATGAACGTGGAGATAGTTTGGAGGTTCAAAACCACTAAATATGTACAATTCAGTGAAATACTTGTCGCAATGGTTTTACCAAAGAAAGAATAAAGCAACGACCGATTGTCATAAGTTTCGGGTAATAGTTATCGTTAGTACATTGTTATCTAGAACTGCCGAGAATTTGAACATCCAGTTATGATTCTTTCGGAAGTTATGCATTCATAAAGATGGTAAACCCGCCAAAAACAGCATGTCGCAAATTAATAATTTTGCCGATATGTTACTATTATGCAAATGAAAGCATGATCTTTTCTCATTATAAGTTGTTCTAAAGCAAATTCAGCCATTTGCCTACACGTTAGAATAAAAAGAAATATAATTGAAAACTATTCAATTGAATTATTTTACAAGTCAAATTTGTCGCAAAGGCCTGTGAAACATACGTTACCATGATTTCAAGTTTTCCTTTAAAACATTCCCTGGGGTTGAAATTGTGAATTATCCGTCCTAAAAACTTAGAAAATGTCTCGTCCAATGCTGTAAACAATAGTTGTGCCATCTGGTTATCTGCTGCAGAGAAAAAGCTTCAAGTACTAACATGTTTCAGACCGTATTGTTAAGAAATGAAACATACGTTACCACCGCTATGGAAAATTAAAAATGAAAATGTTACAAGGAAGTTACCAAACATAGGCATACGGTACCCCAATCTCTCCACTGAGTTTCAATTATGAGCCATTACTAATCGCTTGAAAAAGTCACATCGAAGGTCAGATGTAACTTACGTTGCCGAAACATACGTTACCCCCGGAAAAATAATCTTAATTAGATTCACTAACATTGCAACCATTCATCGATAACAAGTGCTATCTAGAGCCATCTATACTCCATAGTTGCTTAGAAACAGTCATTGCGACATAATGGCGCATCACGTTGACGACTCACAGGGAATGGACTGCACAAGATCTTTCTCAGTATCTGAGCGAACGGTATATACATTTTCAAAGTCATGTTTAGCGTAATTACATTCAAATATTGGTACTTTTTTACTATAATAAAGTACTTTGGTGTTTGTTTTGTCGAGGAGAATAACAAGCTTACATCTCACTCAGATATTTATACCACATTAGGGTACCTAAACATAGGGTCAATATTGTAACGTAGGTTTCATTTAAGGTAACGTAAGTTTCAATTTTACATCTGCATGTTCACTGTCGTACTTTTCACCAAAGCTTTATCCTAAAGAGACTAATATCCATAAATAAACAGATGAAAAACATATTTCAATTTTAGGCTTGCACTAACCATTCTTTTTGGCGATAACCATTGTCAATGAGGCCCTGAATACCCTGGTAACGTAGGTTTCAATCACTCTAAATCAATCCAAAATGTATGTTAATGATTACATAAATTATGAAAACAATGGTTTTCATTTTAATCATCATATCATTTACTTCAAAGTTATAATGATTGTAGTGTACCAAATTCATTATGTGACACTTCATTCCTTGTAATAAGAGGTAACGTCGGTTACGTAATTATGTAAGAATATCTTATTACGGATTTGCAGTATGGATGTTCTTATTTCTCTGTTAAGGGAATTTCATCATTACTCCTTAGGTTCCAAGAGGTCAAAATGGGAAAATCAAGAGCAAAGATTCAGGCCGATTACTGAAGAAGGAAATAGGAAAAGATTGGAGAAGAAGCCTTCCTTACTCTCTATTAAAAAAAAAATGAGTGAAAATATTCACTCTTAATGGAGTGATTACAAAAAAGGAATTTAAAGCAAAATTGAAATGAATTTTGAGTGAAAAAATTCATTTTCACTCATTTTGGGGTGAGCTCAGGGATCACTTGAAGAGTTAGTGTTGGTCCCTGAGGTAAAGAGTGAAAATGAACATTTTCACTCGAAATTCACTCTTTTTTTTGTATTCATCCCATCAAGAATAAATATTTTCACTCGATTTTTTTTAGAGAGTAAATCCGAGAAACAACGTGTAAAAAAGTATTACATTCCTGTAGAAAATCTTAAGAGTTGGGAAAAACAAGAGCGCAGAAAAAAAAATGAAAGAGTCAAAAAGTACAGAGCCTTCGGCAAGAAAATAAAAGAAGACTTAAACCGATCTCAGCAAAGGGTGAATGAAGGTGATAATGTCGACTTGATTGACATTGAAATTGATTAACAAATTAAAAAAATTGCCAATGATGTATACTTATGTATGCTTTACAATGAAAGGTACTGGATAAAAGTGTTGGCTTGTAGATATCAAATTGAAAGGATGAAATGTATGTAAATTTCCTTGTTTATGCACCGGAAATCATCCATAAGAATTTCTACCAATCTAACTCTTCCGAGATATTAATGAAAATATGAAGCTTAACCAAGAAAACAGAGGAAAGCGTTATACTAACGCTCTTATACCAAATTTTGTATCATTTCGTTTTAATACGACTCGCCACTTTTGCATTATTCTCTCCTACATTGGCTCTTACTCAGTACCTTTTTTTAAGTTGCCTTTTGCAGAAAAATACAAGATTGCGAGTCTACAGTTGTCTTTTACAATGATGTAATATACATAAAACAGGTTAAAGACATTTTATATGTCACCGAACTTTTCTATGTAATGGAAATAGAAGAATTGCAATTTGTTTTTCTAACATTTCCATGCCTTTTCCATTGTCTTTTTCCAAAAAGAAGAAAAGAAAAGAGGGGGCATCCAAATTATGAAAGGTGCGCCTTTTTGTGCTTATCATTGTTGTGTTTATAGACTAGTGTGTCTTAGGTCAGTTATACTCTCAATCTAAAACCGTGAGAAAGCTGTCTATTTACGTGACCACTCTTGTTCATAATTCTGTATTTTTGTGACTATTACCCAAACCATGCATTATTGTTGCTTAAAACTTACAGATTTCTTGGCACATTATGGAATAATGTGCCAAGAAATATGTACGTTTTAAGCAACAATAATGCATGGTTTGCTCATTAATAAAACTCGTGATAATCATGCATTATTAATCATAAAGCAGTGCTGGTGTTTGCATTTTAAACTTCATAAGCTCGCTGTGATTTATTTCACATTTTTCACTCTTATGCCTTATGTACCTTATTGATGTAAATTTTAATATAAGAGTGAAAAATAAAATTTTCACTCTTATGCCTTATGTACCTTATTGATGTAAACTTGAATATGCTAAACAGTTAAGTGCTGACCAGTTTGTGCACTTACACTGTGCAATGTTGTTTAGCGATGTATCATTTCTTTTTAATGCACTTTCCAATGCATCTCCACTTTCGAGTGATTAATATTTCAATCTGGAAACATTTGAAACATACGTTACAATTGTTTATAGTACACACTGATACATTTTAGGGGTTTTTGACAATGTCTTTTGTGACTCTTATATAAATGCATTCCTTGGGTTTTGAACACGGCACTTCCGCAGGTAATTTTGCAGTGAAACTCATAATATTCAGACAAAATAAACTCTTGAAATTTAGATATTTTATTCCAATTTTTCATTTAAGGCCAAATGTGTATACTATACCTACGATAACATCACACGACAATCAAATAAATCTGCTTCCAGAAGTACTGAAGGTCTTGCAACGCTGGTACTCTTGATATTTATTAGAACTCTTAACATTTATCTTTTTTTTAGTGTTTAGTATATTTATGTAACATACGTGACTCATATGCGTAACAAACGTTACCAAGGTTTAAACAGTCACATTTTCATTTGTCATATGGTGACTGAGATTGTTTGAGAATATGTGTAGGACAAATCCATCTAAAATGATTTGGCAGTTATCTGCAAGTTCTATATGTCCGAATAAAAAAAATATAGGAAACAATCTAACTTTACATGGCTAACAACCTCCATCATATCTATCAACATCTTAATTCACGGTTACAGTAACTCATCAAATGAATGAAAAATATAGAAAGCACATTGAAATAAGAATGGTCATATCTTCGAAACTATCCACCATTAGAAGGATAGTTGCATTGTCCATCCCTAAACAGAATGAATATGGTCAAAGAAAAATAAGCGCAGTAACGTAAGTTACAATGGTGAAATTTTCATGTTCAGCTTCAAATATCAGAACATAAAAAGTTTGCAACATTTGTTGCTCATTTTTGTTTGAGTTGAAATTCAGTGTATCCTCTTGCAATTTTTCGATGTTAGAATGTCTTTGAGAAAACTTTATTTTTTCAAAATTTCAAAACCTGAATTGTACATTTTTAATGGTTTTGGGCCTGGAAGATTTCTGCCAAGCTAATGACCTGATTGTTGGAAACACTTTCTTCCAGCAGCACCCCCGAAGACTATGGACATGGAAGAGCCCCGGGGACAATGTAAGAAACCGGATTGACTATATTCTCGTTAAAAGAAGATGGCGCTCTTCACTGCTCAGTGTTCGGACAAGACCAGGTGCAGACTGTGGGAGTGACCACCAGCTTCTGGTTGCACAGCTGAAACTAAAGCTCAAAGTAAAGAAGAAAGAGACACCACCATTAAGGTTTGATGTAGACAACATACCGGAACAGTACACTGTTAGTGTGAGCAATAGATTTCAGGCACTTCTTCAGATTGATGATGAAGAGCTGTCTCCCAATGAACTGTGGGAAGGAATGAAAGAAGCAGTGTTAAGCACAGTTAAGGAGGTCATCCCAAAGAAGAAGAAGAAGAAGCAACCATGGTTATCCAGAACAACATTAGAACTGACTTGCTGACAAGAGACAGGATGCGAGGAAGAGAGGGGATATGGCTGAGTGGCGAAGACAACACAAAGAAGTGTCAAAAGCAGTTAGAGCTGATCAACGTGCCTTCGTTGAGAGAAAATGTGAGGAGATAGAAAGAGCAGGGAGTGATTCTAAGAGGGTGTATGCTCTGGTCAAAGAAAATGACTCAAAAACCATCAGCAAGGTCAGATGTCATCAATGACAGAAATGGTACCACCTTAACAGAGAGCACAGACATAAAGAACAGATGGGCCTAGTACTGCAAGGAGCTCTACGAGCAGAAGACCCAGGCAGACTCTGCCAACAGCAACCTAGGGGAACAAGAGTTAGAACCATCCCCGTTATTGGAGGAAGTGCGCCAAGCAATGAGAGAAATTAGGAACGGGAAATCACCAGGCTGGGATGATATCCCAGGCGAGTTATGGAAAGCCTCTGGTGAGGAAGGCATAAACATCACGTGGAAACTATGTGACAGAATCTGGAGGAATGTAGAATGGCCCGAGGACTGGGGAAGAGCGGTCTTTATCCCGATACCTAAAAAAGGAAATGTAAAGGAGTGCTCAAACCATCGCACCATTAGTTTGATAAGCCATGCCAGCAAAATACTACTCAAGATCATCAACAACAGAATGAAACGGCAGATGGAAAATGAGATATCTGAAGAGCAGGCTGGTTTTAGAGCAGGAAGAGGCACGAGAGACCATATCATCAACATCAGAAACATCATTGAGAATTGCCGAGGACACTCTGTACCACTCTACCTGTGCTTTATAGATTACAGCAAAGCCTTTGATTGTGTCTGTCATGCAAAATTATGGAACACTATGAGAGAAATGGGTTTTCCTAGCCATATAGTGAAGCTCATTAGCAAGCTATATAAAGATCAAGAGTCTACAGTACGAACAAGCAGAGGTGACACAGAATGGTTCAAGATTGGTAGAGGTGTCAGACAGGGATGCATACTATCGCCCCAGCTTTTCAACATCTATGCTGAACGGATTATGAGAGATGCCCTGGGAGATTTCCTTGGTGGAGTGACAATAGGTGGCCAACGGGTAACAAATCTCAGGTATGCGGATGACACCACCCTGGTTTGTAACAACAGAAGAGAATTGATGGATCTACTCAGAGCAGTAAAAATAGCAAGTGAAGAGAGGGGGCTAATGCTGCATACTAGAAAGACTAAGATCATGGTTGTAGATGGAGAACGGAGTTTTGCAGATGGTGTCTTTTCTCTAGATGGTGATGCCATTGAAGAGGTGGAAAGCTTCGAGTTCCTGGGTTCCATCATAAACACCAAAGGGGACTGCTCACAGGAGATTAAACGAAGACTAGCAATGGCCCGGAATATGGTACAAAGTATGACAAAGCTCTGGAAAAGTAAACTCCCTTCCTCCCTCAAGGTCCGGCTACTAAGATCTACAGCCTTTGCCGTGGCATCATATGGCTCAGAATCCTGGACAATGAAGTCAGCAGACAAGAAGAGACTGGATTCGTTTGAGATGTGGTGCTATCGTAGGATACTGAGGATACCATGGAAAGAAAGAAGAACAAATACATGGGTGCTAGAGGAGCTTGGAGTGGAAAAGAAACTACGGGCTGATATTGTGGCCAGAAAATTGACATATTTTGGCCATGCTACCAGACATCACTGCCTGCAGAAAACAATCATCCAGGGAATGGTTGAGGGAAAACGTAAAAGAGGAAGACCCGCAGCAAGCTGGCTTGATGACATCAAACAGGTGACTGGAGCAAGCATTACAGAGGCTACCAGAGCTGCCGCTGACCGCAGACAATGGCGTTCTCTCATCCGAACCACACCTGCATATTTGTATGCTACGTGACTAGAGAGAGAGATCTTCATGGAACATAGTATATATTATGCATGTACTGACTGGAAGTGATTATCTAGGGAATTTGGGGTTCATGGGGTCAAAGGTCAAGGGCAACACTTCAAAATTTTACTATTTCCCTCATATTTATGCAATGCCAGCAGGACTTAAACTTGGTGTATGCATGTATAACCCAAAATAGAGATTCTCTGGCAATTTCTTTTTTTTTTGCCAAAAAGGTCAAAGATCAAGGATCAAGAGAAAGTGCTGAACTTGCTTCTTCCTCCATGTCTCGGAAGTGGCTCATGGTATCTTGAAACTTAGTACATATTTATGCATGTTCTGCCTGACAGTGATTCTCTTATGAATTTTAGGGTCAAAGGCCAGATGAAAATGGTAACAATTTTCTACTCAATACAAAAATTGCACTTTTTCTCCATACCTTGAAAATTACTTAATGCATAAACTTATGAAAGGGCCAAAGTCAAGTTAAAGTCCTAAAATTCCCAAATACATGCTCTCCTATTCATCCAATTAGACCTAGGTCAAGGAAGGTGACCATTTTGAATTTTGAATGGAAACAATGTCATTATCGTTTTCAAATTCCCAGTAACAGGGCATTTAATCTTGTTGCTTTCGCGTGGCCTTTCTTTCTATGATATACAAGAAGTAAATTTGTTATTGCTTTCAGCAATAACAAATTGGGGCCCGTTTATCTATATCATGACGAACCTCCGGAATAACGAACCTTTGGGGGAAAAATGAACCTTCGGAATAATAAACTATAACTACTATTGTTATATTGTACAAGCTTTAACGCCGACATCTATTAACCTACTATATTACTACTTTCACTCTTTGAAAGGAAACACGCCAACAACCAACGACACAACAGGAATGGAAACAATGGCATTATCGTTTTCAAATTCCCAGTAACAGGGCATTTAATCTTGTTGCTTTCGCGTGGCCTTTCTTTCTATAATATACAAGAAGTAAATGTGTTATTGCTTTCAGCAATAACTAATTTGGGCCCGTTTATCTATATCATGACGAATCTCCGGAATAATGAACCTTTGGGGGAAAAAATGAACCTTCGGAATAATAAACTGTGACCAATATTGTTATATTGTACAAGCTTTAACGCCGACATCTATTAACCTACTACTACTTTCACTCTTTGAAAGGAAACACGCCAACAACCAACGACACAACAGGAATGGAAACAATGTCATTATTGTTTTCAAATTCCCAGTAACAGAGCATTAATCTTGTTACTTTCGCGTGGCCATTCTTTCTATAATATACAATAAGTAAATTTGTTATTGCTTTCAGCCGGCAGCATAGCTTTCGATGGTTTGTGATATCATTAGAATTAAAACATTGAGCTCTCCATAGCTGACAATTGTAAAGTAGTAGCCCGCCAAAGTTGGATTACCTTTTTTTGATACGCACTGTATAACCTGAAAAAAAAAAAACAGATTTATTGGGTTTTTATCAATTGTACATTATAGCCACTCAAATAATGATGTATTGTTTGAGTTAGTCTTCGTACACCACTTAATTACCAACTGCTAATAGTAGTCGTAATCTTCGTTGTAATATTAAACTAGAAATGTCGCTATGACGACTGGTATGCCTCCGCCATAATGCATGATTCTCCTAATAGGTCTATAGTACATGTGGACAATGTGTGATTACATTTTCACAAAATTGGCAAAATATTATAATGGCATGTTTGTCACAAATGTGTTGAATGGTCACCTTCCTTGACCTAGGTTTAATTGGATGAATAGGAGAGCATGTATTTCACTTGATCTTTGACCTTTGACCTATCGTAGATTTTTTTTTTTGGGGGGGGGGATGCACGGGGACCATTTCTGAAGAATTTATGATGTAACCCAGTATGGGCCGACATGAACTACACAGATACTTCCCTTCATTTTGTTATAAAAAAATAAGATAGCCATGTTTCATTTTAAACTCTGAAAGGTCATTTAACAAGTTCTTTATTTCTTAGCGCTTTTAGCATAAGATTCTTCTTTTTCTTTCACTTTAATCTTACAATAAGAGGAAACTGTCACGTAATTTTTTTTCTTTAACTTTTTAATATCAGATAAGTTGTGATTAATTTCACGTTCTTGGAGGGAATCCAAAAAGACAAGAAACTGTTCATATGGGAAGCTGAATGGATTGAGTTTGGTAACACAGAATAGAAAAAAAAACATTTTTATTTCATATAAGGAATAGAAAGTGTAATTTTTCTTTCTTTCTTCGCCGATTTCGATGAGATTTGATCAATAGATAGCAGTGATCTACAACAAACCCCACATACAGAACCTACGCAATTGCGCGCGGAGACATTGTAACCCTTCAATATTGCTGTAAAACCTATTGAACCATATCCCCTTTAATGTCGTGTAACTTTTAAAGGAATTGATGTATTGGAAAGCCGTTTTCACATGATAATAGCTATGTTTTGGGGATAATTATAGGAAAATTCAAATGTTATTTGTAAATGCATATTAAATGTATGGAAAAGAACATTATAACCAAATTCCCTATCTTTTTAGAAAAATGCTAAAAAACATAATTCCTTCCTTAATATTTCATGACAACATCTATCTATCCCATCAAATGGGGTATCAGCTTGTAGGAAATTTAATTCTCTTCAAAATGATACCATTTTTATGGTAATTTGTTATTCCTAACTAAAGTTATTCAAAAATAATCCGTCTCCTAGCAACGGGCGGCGCCCATCTTAGAAATATGCAAATTAGACGCGCGCGCAACCTTTTTTTCCGCTGGCGACAACCGGATTCGGAAAATACAGGTTCTGACGATCTCCGAACATATCGTAGAATTTTGTTTTAAGGGGGGTGCACGGGGACCCTTTCTGGCTGCTAGACTAAAAAGGATGTCCTGATATAACTCGTATAGGAGTAATTCTTAGCCATCACCCCCTGTTTCACACTTTTAGCAGCTTTCGTAACAATAAGATTCCACCTGCTACACCACTGGTTCTTGATCGTAGTTGTTGATCATGTTGATGAGGTTATAAGCACGGTTCGAGTGGCAGTCTGTTTTTTTGTTTGTTTGTTTGGTTGGTTCTTTTTTTTTTGTATTTTGGGGTTTTGTTTTGTTGTTGTTGTTTTTTCTTTTCTTTTTCTTTCCTTTTCGTCCTGGTCTAGAACATCTCCTGAGAGTTAATACGTCAAACCTGCATGCGATTGTTCTCTCAAATTTTGTTTCAACGACATATCCGTTTCCATGTCAACAGAGCACAATTCGATTGAAACCATGATAATTATCTATCCCGTAGGGACCACATCCCTTTACTCTGTGCTGCCGGCCTCTCAACCTCTTATCGCGTCTTGTGGCGACATCAATTATAATAAGCAGGAATAGACTTAGTTTCTTTTCCTTTTTTCCTCCCAATGGAATCACTGCTGTGATGCTTAATAGGAATTTCGAATTTTTACATCCACTGACGAGTGACGTTGAAATGGTCTATTACAATGTGTACAAATCAGGTTTGTTTGGATCCCACGACGAATGTTACTGTATTTCCAAGGCTTTAGTACAGCAAAGGATACGGAATATTGTAAAATCATGTTCGCCCACGTCCTGATTGAACATCACTTATTTTTATGATATTCTTTATTTGAATTTCATTCTCTGATATATCAGGCTCATTTTTACAATGAAATTAATATGAACAAAAATAAGCAGCTGTATTCTTCTCACTTGTGCTGCTGAATTGCATGCTTTTTTAATATACAGTATAATATACATGATATATTGCATATTATCATACACACACACACACACACATGCACACATACACACTCACAGAGAGAGAGAGGGAGAGGGAGATATAAAGATGTTATTTTCCAAATTATAATAAAATCGCCTAGGATGACATTAATGATGGCATTAGGGATTGATTGAATTGAAACTATTGAAACAAACGCTGCCTTCGAACATTGGTTATGTATATAATGTGTATTATATATATATATATATATATATATATATAGAGAGAGAGAGAGAGAGAGAGAGAGAGAGTGCACTGTATATATATGTGTATATATATATATATATATATATATGTATAATATGCATAATTATATCATATTATACATATGTATGTGCGTGAGTGTGTATGTGTGTTTGTGCGTGTGTGTACATCGACTCTATATATCATGTCAATTGGGTAGCACTTATAAATTATTATAATGAAGAATTCGCGACCTGATTTTTTTAACATTATTACCCACACTGATAGTTATCATTCCGTACCAAAACGGCGGGCATCACGAGGTAGCGCAACCCCGGAGCCCAACTTTCCACATTGTAATCAAGCTAATGTGTAAGATTTCGATTACCGGCTGAAAGGAAGGATAATTTGATAACCCTCCACTCTAAACATTATTCACATGTTTAACCTGTTATTTCATCGCGTAGAGTAGTCGTTTAGATTGATTCTCATTATGGGTAATACTTTACTGAGCCTTTTCCGCTGATTAGAAACATTATAATAAACATTGCTCTTTATCCCTCCCGCATAATAAAATACAACCAGGAGTGTCATGCAGTTCTGAAACCACTATGGAGGAAAGCTGAATATTCTTAATGGCTTGAAGCACGTTTTCCATAGTGCATGTATCTGTGCCAAGAATTCTGCACAGTGCACGAAACTATAGTCAACACAGTAGACGGTGAAATGACATCATGCTTTTGGGGTCAGTGTATCGCTTTGTCAATACACTTTATAAAGACTGGCTTTGAAAGTGGCATATACACAAACTGACGTTGACTCTGCATTCATTATAAGTGTTTTGGTTCATAACTACACATACACACACATACACACACACACACACGCACACACACTCACATCAAATTATATATACACTACCTTTAGTACCCCGATATTCCTAAATTCTAATACATATAGCGTTCATATCGAAAATATGTGTGTGCATACAGAGAATTAGAGAAAGAATATAAGAAGAGAGAGAGGAACTGTCATTTTAAAATCATGTCAAAGAAGGCCTCTGTATGAGTTTAAGACGTGGTGGTGTCGTATTTTGTGTTACCGGAATATGGAATCAGCACGAAACAGCTTCGTTGAGTACCGTTGTGAAATTAGGTGTCATATGTACAGGCATATACATATATATATATATATATATATATATATATATATATGTAATATATATCCACCCTCTTTTGAAATCCTGCAGGTTTGGGATTACGTCCTGTACGCCAAATTTGAATTCACGAATTTTCCTTCACAGCCCAAATGGCCACGTGCAGCATTGCAAACAATATCAACATCAGGCAGTAATAACGATAGCATAGTCTAAAACACCCATGCAGGGTGTGATAGGCTCTTCAGTGTTAGCACTATACGTCAAGGGGACCCTGTAATCATATTAACTTAGACATTGTCAGGTACTCGTATTTTTTCTTCTAATCCTGAGAGGGACGTCGAAAAAAAAATGTCCACGGATGTAAGCACTGAGAAGGATTAGGACTTCTTGTGTAGCAGTGTTCTGGTACTCTACTACCATAACAAGACGATATTTTATTTGAATATACATGTAATTTCGTTCAAATGCAGGCAGACATTTACATGGTGTATCAGAAACATCCAATAGTAAGCGAGTTAAATGTTTTAGGCTATGGTATTGTTTGCCTGCCGAATCATCATTTTGAATAGCTTTCGAAAAAGAAATATCAAATCTTTCTTGAAAACTCACCTTGCCTTGCCGTCACCTTTTCATCTGACAAGCAAACTCTGTAAGTGTTTTTTTCACAAGAAAGAGCAACTGCCAGTAATTGTTAAAGGCCTTCAACACTATCACACCCACACTGCAAAAAATGCGGTGTTAAAAGTGTAACACCAACCGGGTGTCAAACTGTGGGTGTTAAATTTGGTGTTAAATTGACACAATTTGACACCCTTCGGTGTTAATTTAACACCAACATTCTCTCATTCATTGGGTGTTAGATTCTCGGTGTTAAAATGACACCCAAGTGGTGTTATAGTTTTGTCATGAAAAGGGGGTTTTCACTAATAACACCGTATCGGTGTTAGTTGTCCACCAGAGAAGTCACGTGTTCGCAGTCCGATGATCTCATTGGTTACACATGCCAATGCCTGAAATTTGTTGCTGTGGCGCGGAGTCGTCAACGTCTGTCATCGCGATAGTCAGGTTTTCGATGTCGTCTGGGGCTAAAAATGACATTGAATCTATGATGGTGACTTTGCTAAGTCTGTCAGCGGGGATAAGTATCTTTTAAGGTAATTATTTCCTGTACCAGTTATTTTCTATCATAAACGATGTGCATGATTTTCACGGATTTCATCGCATATTATAGACAACTTTGTCTTTGCACGCACGTAATACAATGTACTATAGTATACTATGTAGCGCAGCATACTAAGTACATGTAGCCTATAGTGTTTGCCATACATAATAGGCCATAACACCAACGCGCTGCATGCGGTGCATTGAGTCCGAATTTCGCTGAGGGTTCCTTTGTCCAATAATTGCATTTTAAAAATATCATCAAATTTTAAATATAAAAGGTTCCGTGGCATTTTGTATTGTTATTGATGTAGTTTTCTTACCTCTGAGGCTCTGGTGCGAATCTTTGTTAGTGCGCAAATCATTACCCGCTACTGACGTGCACGAAGACGAAGTTCGAACAATGTTTGTGTGTACATGTTCGTAGGTTTGTACGGTATGTTCGTAGGTATACTGGTAGGCCCCTAGGCCTACTATATTTTTTGTAGGGCCTACTGTAACTGTTCTAGGTCCAAACTGTTAGGTTTAAATTAGTACTAGGTACTAGTAGCAAATATCGCTCTAAAAAGAGCGTAAATACCCGATTAAAGGGGCTGGGTGGGGGGTTCTCCCGACCCGATTTTTGTTTATCACAACAGGTTACGTGATGTTTTCAGTACACTACAGTGTACACGTAGGAACGTAGGGGCCTATATAGGACGCTAGTGTTTGCGCGTGGATCTTACGTTAGAATCTACTAACTAGTTTTTAATATGAGTACTACTATTTATGAGTTTGCTAACCGCTTACAAATTTACATTATATAAGAATATGCTCTTATAAAGTTGATGACGTCACATGCATGTAAAACCGGTATTTCCACCGAGTCCATGTTAAGACTCTAGACTCTAGATCTAATTGTAAGGTGCGAGTTCAAGGGTAGCGAGAAACAGAATCACAGCCCATATTAATAACTGGCAGTTGTTCTCTGTCTGAGAACTGATCCTAAATTTCACAAATGAGTCAAAATGGAATACTTACATGTATCATCGCTTTTTTCATGATTCAGGTGAGGGAATATACGTCTACTTTGATGGTAGTATTTGTTGAAATAATCTCTTGACAAAAAAAAATCCCTTCTGGAATATGCCTCTTCCCCATATAAATTGCCACACTTAATGATATTGGCAATAGTGCACTTGAGAATCTTGAAAATGACAGAATTGCAAAAAGAACTTTAATTATCTATCTAAAAAACCTTGAAAATGAGAGTAGATCAATTGCAAAATGGCATTTGATTTTTCCATTTCTCCTCAAATAATATTTGCATAAATGTACACTGCATAAAGATGATGAATACCTGGAAGCAGGATATTATTGCCCCCCCCCCCCCCCGTGGCTAATTAAAACGAACTTGAAATTATGAGCATATCTCAAGTAGGTATTATGATAGAATCACCGACTGAATTAATCTGAAGCCACCTGAACAAAACCCTTTGTTTTCTGCAGTTCTGATCAAATCTTTCATGCACACAAGATAAATCTGTTTCATGCACTTGTATACAGTAAATACACTAGTGCAGTTATGTGGATGTTCAGTACTTTGAATCCTAAGCCAGTGCATCACACCTTGCGCACCAGTTTGACAGTTTGTGGACTTGTAGCCACTTGATAATTATGTATGTTCATGGTCCTTACACTTGCAGGTTGAACAGTACTTCTCACTCCTTCTCCCAGGCAACGATGCCAAGCTTTTTTGAGCAGTGGCCAGTTTTTGGTGGAAGGTCTTGTCAAGCTAGCAAGAGGAAAGCCTTCACAGTCAAGCTGTTGAGATTGCTGGGAGAACACATGCGGAAAACTGATGTGGATTCTTGAGACTTGGAGCAATCATCAAATAGTGTACCACCAGACCTGGTAGCAGTCAGGGTATGCCCAATACTATAGGTTTTGAAAGCCCCTTTTTTTGTGTTCTAGATGTCTATCCATCCAATATCGTTTCTTGTGTATCATGCCGCAAGTTGAAAACAATCATCTGTGAATGAAACTTGGTAAGGCTATGTAAATCCAGGGGGCGTTCCACAAAACTTGTCATTGGTGACAACTGTTATAAGTAGCTGAAATCTTTGCATCTGACAATACATTTTATCAAACGTTTCCCTGGAGTCGATAAGGGTCATGAGGTCAATAATCAAGGGTCAGGAGCCCTTCATTATGAAAAAAAAAATGCAGGAAATATCTTGTGACTTTGATTTTTCAAAGGCAGATGAATGGATTTCACCAAACTCAATTGTAATATAAAAGTTCACCGTCACAAATCAATATGTAACGTAATTTTGTTATTTTGGAGATGCTGGTGAAATAAAGAAGAGGTTTTTTTTCTTGTTTTTTTTAAAGAAGTCACACAACAACCCATGGGTTCATCCTACATGAAGGATCATATTTTTTACTTAATGCTCCCTGATTATGCAGTGCAATTCACTGATAATTTCTGTTGATACCTGGATACTTTGTTAATGAGTCGTAGAATATATTGTATATAACATGCATTTCTTACAACACAGCATAGAATGTAAGTAACCTGCAAATCCTTCTTGTACTCTATCTGCTTCCACCTGTGAACCAGGGCGCAAGGATTGTGCAAGATTGCTGTGGCTTTGGCTATAGACTACCTTATCCGATTTCAAAAGGTAAGTCTACATGATTATAAGGTTTGTTCATATATGATGCGACAAACCCCCTGACGTTTTTAGTGTTCAGATACGGTGCGCCGAACCTCGTCACTTTCATTATGTTAATGAAGCACATGACTTAAAAAAAAAAATAAGATAAAGATAAACTCATGACATTGTATCTTCACTTACTTTTGAGCTTGATTGCACCATAACTTCTTGCCACAGTGTGGCAAAATATATTCCTCTTGCCTCAGTGTTTTTGTTTTGTTTTGTTGCATTTTGATCTGTTTATTTGTTTGTTTTTTACCATCTTATATCGCATTGATTTGTGCACTAAAATGTTGCCGGAGTTTGACTCATCATATCTGAACAAGCATTTATGAGTCATTTTGGACAGGCAATTAGAACTCACAGTACTTTGGTATTCTGAAAATGAAATTGATTTTTACGAGTTTAATTGATTTTGCATTTTCTACTTTCTATGATCTGTTTTTGTATTAGAAAATAAATTAGAGGTCAAGGGAAATTTTCTGGGTTTTTTGTGTTGTTGGACTATGTAATTTATTAAGATCACTTGCTTTTCAATGTTTCACAGGTTAACTTTTTTTTTTTGGATGTTGTGAATATTTTTGCGCACTTGCCTTTGTCAGGGTTATGTCCTGATGTCGACGAGAACTTTACTCGTGAATGCTTTAAAGTCGATCCTTAAACTTTACAGATTGTCTTCCCCATATGTAGGCTGAAATTTTGAAGTTGCTTTTTGATCAGTCACGAATAAGAGAAAAGTGATAAATTTCAAAGCTTCTTTAAGAAAAAATAGGTATAAGTGAGTTTTAATTGTGAAATTATAGTGATCTTTAAGTAAAATGGAATAAGATCCATTTATTATCCTCTGCCAAGAAGTGGTGCCTGAATTGTTATGGTTTTGAGTAGTCCATCCCTCCGTGTGTGTGATAGCTTGAAATCTGTTAAAATAATCATAAATGTGAATAAAATGTGTTAAGCCTATGTATGACTGAGTCTATCAAATTGCATTATGGAATCGAAATAAAGGTCACAGTCAAATTTGTCTAGATTTTATTTGTAATAGATTCATACAATGTCTGTTTGTTTTCATTGTTTCCTTACATTTTCAGCCTGATGCTAGTTTTGATCACCACTTGAAGAGGGAAAGCAGAAGAAGATGCAGCTCTTGATGCAGCTTGCTTGCTTGAAGATCAGAAGATGCAGCTTGCTTGACAGAGGACGTCAGAAGGATAACATACATGTGTACCAATATTACTTCATTGTTGACCACTTGGTACTACCCTGCCCTGGTGATATCATTCAGAGTGCCTTTGACACATTGTTCAAAGCACATTAAATATGTGTTTTGTCTACGGTATGCAAAACCTCTCATCAACCTTTGGACATTTGGAATTACCCCGAGTTCGTGAACCGAGATCTAAACTTTCAAATAGATAATGAAGTGATGCATTCTTTAGGAGTTCCCACTGAAACTGCTTTTTTTTCACTGTTTGCCATACGAACATGGACTGAGTGATGGACAAACAATAAATTGCGCCCAGGGGGTTTGTGTATGGACATAATTTGATTCGTTCAATGGTTTTAGAAGACACTTGAAGAATCATCATTGTGACAATGAAACTGTGAAGATACTCCAAGTCCAGTTCTATGGAGGAACCGAGATAGAGACTGATGATACAAGTTGTATACAGTTGATGAAGCAGTACTCTCCATTAGTCGATGACAGTTTTTGATGAGGAGGTAATTACCTTTAGTCCAGGGGACATTGAACAACGACCTTGTAATTTTTACATGTCCTAGTTTACATGTGTCAGTATGGAGTAATGCATTACCATGGTAACATCAAATTTTCATAAAGATTACAAATACAGAATGTGGATCAAGCTACTCAGTTTTAAATCAATTCTGTTGAAATTCGATTGTCCAGAAATCTGTTGCCATGGCAATTGCAGTTTTTAAACAAATCATACAAAATTGTGTGGATCACGCTGCTCTCTTAGTTTCTTTTTTTTTGTAGCATTTAGATTTGAATTTGATACATATGGTCACTATGATAATATGTTATCATGCAAGACACTTTTTGTGGGGGTCATAAATCCGTTTCCATGGCAACAGCATCTTCATACAAATCATCCACAAGTACGATGTGGATTCAGTTAACTTCCTCAGATTTTGAGCATTTGACTTTAAATTTGGCACATGTGACCACTGTATTATGTACCTGTGCAAATTTTATTTTTCGTCATTGTCAAATAGTATGTTGTCAAGTTAATGGTATTTTGTAATGAGAATCGTATAAACTACAAGTGGATTGAGCTTACTCTCTCAATTTTTAGCAATAACCTTGAGATATGACACCTATATATTGTGACAAGATAAATTCTAGATGTGCAAAACACTTTTCTCGTCAATGTTAAACAATGCGTTGCCATGCTAACTTATTTTTTTTTTAATACAAAGCAATCGAAGATATTGTGATTGACTCATAACTCCCTCATGTTTTAGGCATTTGACTTGAAATTTGGCACGTGACCACTGTAGTGCGCTAATGTGCAAATGTCATCTTTTGTATCGGTCAAAGAAAGTTATCATGGCAGTGACATTTTCAAATTAAAAACTTACACAACAGTTGATTATGCAATCTCCCTCAGTTTCTGAGCATCTGGCCTGAAATATTGAACAGAGTGCTGATGTAATGGCAACCATCTTTTAAAATGAAAATCAAACAAAAAATACTGTGAATTGGGTGAGCTCCCTCAGTTTTCTAGCATTTGACTTGAGGTTTCGCTCATGTAACCAGTGTAATCTTAAAATGAGTCGCACACTGATCTCACTGTTGAGTAATCTTGCTATGGTAACAACTTTTGTTACATTGTACTTTTTTTTTCAACAAAAGGCATACAAGAATACATGAATTGAGCTAACTCTCTAAGTTTTAGGTGGGGGTATCAATTACATCCAGTTCGAGTTGAAAATATTGGCCCAAGAAGGCCTTATGTGTGTCATTTGAATATTTAAATGATCAGAATTTCACATGCTTGTATCATCACTTGCAATAGCATTGATCAAAAGAAAGAGTATATTTTTTTTTATGTTAACATTTTACAACCAGACTGGATGATCTATGTTGAATATTTGAATTATACAGCTGAGTAGGCAATTCAATTTGAACATTTGAATGATAGACCCAAGAAGATATAATACTAGTATCAATTTCATTTGAAAATTCAACTTGATAGTGCCAAGAAGGCCAAAGGTATTCAGAGTGAGTATTTAAATTTGATATTTTAGCCTACAATAGCCATAATGTACCTCATTTGCATAGATAATCAAAGAACCAACTGACAGGGTCAAAGGTATTCCATTTTGATACTTATATTGTAGAGATGATGCTTTCATTACATGTAATAGAATTATTGTGTTTTGTTGTGACAGACAGAATTTATTAAATATTTTGATCAACCTAGTAGCACGTGACTGTCTTTCACCTATTTACATTACTGTGTTATTTTGTGCGATTGAATGTGGAGAGTGTGAAATGATGTCGAGGTATCGACACTTCAAATTGTTAATAAGTTGGCATCACTTGGAATTTATTTCTCACTCTGAAGCGTTGAATCAACACTTCTGTGGTGTCAAATAAACACCAAATAATGCAAACTTATAACACTTTGAAGTGTTAGAATAACACCATGACAGGTGTTGGGGTATAGATTCTAACAACAAATAGTGTTGAAGTTACACCGTCATTGGTGTTAAAGGGTGTCAAAAGAACACCAAAGTGGTGTCAACTTATCAATAATCTAAGCAACACCAAAGCTGGTGTTGGTATATTTTAACACCACGGGTGTTGAACTTACACCATAACTGGTGTTGGGATGTCAAATGAACACCATTATGGTGTCAACTTCTTAACACTCTCTTAAGTGTTGAAAAAACACCGAGGCTGGTGTTGGTATATTTTTACACCCTTTAACACCCATGGGTGTTGGATATTTTAACACCACAGACGGTGTTACTTTAACACCAGATGGTGTGGTCCTTTATTGAAGTTCGGCCGGTGTTAGATTCAACACCAGTGGTGTTAAATCTAACACCACTGTTTTTGCAGTGTAGCTGTGCCAGATACCTGTAGGTAGTGCTTGTCCATGAATGTGAAGTTGTTTTTCGTCAGTACATGTGACATGAGGGATTTGATGTGAGATATGGAGGGGTTGGAATGACCGCTGTAAGTCAAAGCCTCACAGGAGGCTAGAATACCTTCATCGTGGGGAATGTTGGTGTAGAGAGAGGAGACGTCGAAAGTACCGATGATTGCTGTCTCGGGTATCTGGTCCTTGATGTCATCGAGTTTCCTGAGAAAGTCTGGTGTGTCATGAATGTAGGAGGGTGCGAGTGAGACAAGGGGTTTAATGTGGTGATCAACAAAGAGGGAGATGTTCTCTGTTGGGGAACCATTTCCAGAGAGGATGGGACGACCGGGATTGCCAGGTTTGTGGATCTTGGGGAGGAGATAGAATCGGGCAGGTTTGGCATTAACGGGGGAAAGAAATTTGTGAGCCTTCTTGGTGAGGTGTTCATGTTCCTTCATGTCATCGAGTGTCGACTGGATCTGTTGGGAGAAATTATTGGTGGGATCAAAGTCAAGAAGTGTGTAGTGGGAAGGATTGCGGAGATGTTTCATGGCTTCATCGATGTACTGCTGGCGGTCCATTACTACAACAGCTGATCCTTTGTCTGCGGGCTTGATGATGATGTCAGACCTGTTTTTGAGAGATGAGAGAGCCTGGCGTTCTTCCTTTGGGAGATTGTCATGTGATGCAATGTCGAGGGTATCTGCGGAGTGGACTTGAGATGAGACAGCTTCGATGTACGTTTCCAGGGAGGGAACTCTATTCTTGGGGGGAATCCATGAGCTTTTTTGATGAAAGGGCTCAGGAGCAGAAGGGGGTTCATCAAGAAAAATTCTTTGAGGCGTAACCTGCGGTAGAAAGTAGAGAGGTCTTGGCTGAGTGCTATCTCATCAACCTTGGGTGGAGTGGGGCAAAACTTGAGACCTTTTGAGAGAAGAGACGTTTCTGCTTGAGAAAGGGGAGAAGAAGAAAGGTTGACGACAGAAGTGGAGGATACATCAGTGGGTGTGGTGTGTCGCCTGAATCTGTTAGACCCTTGACGTTTCTTCGTGATGTTGCCTATTTTCTTGTTCCTGCGAGCAGTGAGGTCAGACATATGTTTTGAGAGACAAGATTCAATTTCATCATTGTATTTGAGCCATTGGGTGTCGGTGCAGCAAGAGCGAAGTTCACTCTCCAGTTTTATATAGTATACTGTATATTCATCGGTCTATAGTGTTCCACACTTTTGATACTCACGGTCACTTTGACGTCTCCGATGTCCCAAATCATGTCCGGATCAGTAAATGTGTCCTCCACATACTCGGTACGCACTGCCCCCGGCCACAGGGACACCACGGTCACATTATGCTCTTTCAACTCGTGGGCGCAATCAAAGGCCATTTTGTCTACCTGTAATCAATATGAGTTTTAATTCGTAAAGTATTTATATAATATTGGATGGCCTTGAGATTGATACAAGGAAATATTGGACGAGCTATGCACAAATATTGGACGAGTCGAAGACGAGTCCAATATTTTGCTCAGCGAGTCCAATATTTCCTTGTATTAATCGAAAATAGGACATTCAATATCATCATTATTATCCTATAGAGGATTTTAGCAAAGAATGTTTTCACTTTGGCCTACCCTTTCTGTCTCCGACTCCGAGTGCTGTTCCTACTGTGTAGTGATCCTGACATGGGGTATGGTAGGTCCTACATGTACACTCTTCAGTGCAAGTTAATCCACTTCAGTCTCTGATAAAACAGTGATCTGTGTATCCAACTAAGGTAGCCGTCATGCTACTGTTAGACCGAGATCTAGCTAATTTAGACCAGAATTAGATGTATTTCTATCCGAGATCTGAGAAACAATTCACGTCACATCTACAGTAGATCGTAAAAGATCGAATAGGCTACCACTACCACAACTAGTCCTATACTGTGCTGTATATAACGTACTTGTACACACGTACGTACATGTACAGTAACTGTAATATGCATATCGCGCATGCAAATGCAAGCGCAGCGGCGGCGGCCGGCTACATTGATCGCGCGCGGGCTATCTAGCAGTAGCGCTGAGCATGCAGAGCTGCAGATCAATCGTCGCCTTGCGCCTGCATGCACAAAAAATGCAACTTGTTTTCATCAAACCTAAATTTAACTTCCTGTTATGAAAGTGATATTTTGAAAAATTGTGTGAAAAACAATTTCAACTAATTGATATATGAAATTTGTTTGTATAAACACAGAATTTTAGAAGAAACGATATTCTAGTTAATTCGTGATTGACCAATCACAGACGTTTTTACTTCTTATTTCAGGTCATCTCGTATTATTATATCTCTACCAATACGGTGCAGTTTATAAAAACTTTGGGGAATCCCCCTCTTGCCGTCCAATATTTTAAATATTGGTCGCCTCGGCAAAAAATATTGGTCGAGTTCAACAAACTTTTTAAGTGGGTTGGAGGTTATGAGGTGCGTCGACAAAATAACACTTGTATTTGGGCTCTAAAAATCCTCTGTATGGATAATAATCTGTTATAATGGTCTGTGTATCCTGCCATGTTGTATATTTATTGGTATAGGCCTGTGAAATTCGGCAGTGCTAGAGGCCTGCTATTTCTGTTGCATAACGCCTTGATCACCTGATCTTAACCCTATAGTCATTGTATTATTTCTTTCGACTAAGGCTAATCATGATCAAAGTGTAGGCCTATACTTTTTAGTGTGGTTACAGCATTTCCAAAAGATCTCTGCACTGTTGCCATCCGTAAAACAGCAATTTTCTTGTGCTGCACAGCCTTTTGTAGCTATTTTGCCTGCGTTGAATTGAACATCTTTATAACGGTAATCTCGTGTGTGTGTGTGTGTGTGTGTGTGTGTGTGTGTGATTACGGCCTAAATTACGCAACATTTACGATAAAGTTATCACTGTCTACAGTGGCTTTTTGTTATTTTTTAGTAAAATTATTCGTTATTCGGTATTATTTGGTCATTTGCTGTATAGAGCAAGACAAAGCAACACAACTTGACACAGCAAATTAAGTTCATGCCAAAGAGAATCTCCTTTAAAGGGATTGTATATTTTTGGTTGAGACCTAACTTCAGGTTTCTGTCATTTTTCGGTGAGATGATGAGACTTAACCTCTTCGAAAATATGAAAGAACATGTAATGTTTATTACATGAAAATTTGTTTTGAAATGGCTGAGATATAAAGAGCGATCGTAATAGAAGGTGGGACCGGCACCTTTTATTGAGATCGCTTTGTTTCACTTTGTTTTTGGATGTTTCAGCCATTCCAAAACCGATTTCCATCAAATAAACTTTGAAGTCCTCTTAGAATGGTATGTTCTATACTCTTTCATGAATGGTTTCTTTGTATCTTGCAAAAAGTTAAAAGCCCAATCCTCATGTAAACCAATACTATATACCATCAATGCGTATAATACTCACCGCCGCTTTCCCCACACCGTACAACACGTTGACGTGGTATCGTATTGCTCCTATTGACGAGATGTTCACGATAAGTCCCTGTTTCGCTGGTACCATCAGCTTGGCTGCATGTACAGTACACACGTAGTGATTCCTGTATAGGGCAGTTATGAACAATGAGTCATCAAATTGGTAATACTATAATCTAAATCACTTTCAATATTCCCATTTATTGTAATTCATAACTCTTAAGTAGTTATGACGTTGGTTTGAATTCTGTTTTTTAACTGAGAACGGAGATGTCAGTCCTGCAAATGGGCGTCTTTTCAAGAAAGAACTCAATACTTTTTTTTGTTCCAGGAACTCTGTGTTATCAGTCAATCGTGGCTCTTTTCAAAAAAAAATGATAATGAAGAATTTGAAGGTGAGGAAGATGTCTCACCTTCTTCGCCAGGAGAGTCCTTTGTGACAGACATGATAACGCATGAAAAGTCTTCATCCATCATCATCATCATCATCACCAGTGTCATATGGCACATAAACGTGGCTGCATACTAAAATGATTAGAACTCGTTACCCAATTGTCAGATTGGATACCAGTAGTATTAGTAGCAGGTCTAAAAGACTAAATCACCCGACGTATAAGTGATATCAATAGTGACAATAATTCCAATGATCTTACTGACAATAACAATGACCATCAACAATAGTTGCAAGCACTGATGCGATTTTTACCCTCCCCCCCCCCCCCATGGGGTTTTCAGTTCACTGAGACAAGAGGAATATTGATTGTGGATGGGGTTAATCAGAATGCTTTCACATTTTCACAACAAAACTCGTAGTTTATGCTGAGATATCTGCTGACACCACACACTTCGCATAAGACTTGATGGGAATGGGGGTATAAAAAAAAGAAAGCATATACCACGACAATACAATCCATGTTGAGGACTTTTATAAATACCGACGGCTTGTCTCGGAGGTATTATTTCCTACCCTTTTGACTTTCCGCACCCCGTAAACGTCAGAACTGCTTGCGCCTTCATGGTTATCTTTTTTTTTTTTTTCTGGATATAGGCTATATTGCGGTTGGAATCATTAAGCGAAAGATATGAAAGCATTGGCACAAGATTATTACAAAAAATGATATCGATATTCATTATTGGTTACCTTAAACCCACGTTGTTAACCTCGTCCCACATTTGGGTTGGTTGTTCCCAAAATGGCGTCCCCGACACTTGAGTAATCGCCTAATACAGTTAAAGCAATAACAAAGTAAAGTTTAATGAGAAGCGGGGTTGTGTCATTGCGTTTGATAGCGCTGTATTAATACAAGCAATAAAGATATATTGATTATTCAGTATTTTTGCAAAACGCATTGCTATAAATTTTGTGGACTATGTCCCTACACAGCATGCATTTGATCCTTTATTACGATCAACATCATTCTTTTCGAAGTATCAACGAAAATGCGTACTCCTCAACTGGTCTCTTTCTCATGTCACTGCACAAGTTAATCTTCATTTTTCCTCACTCAGTCGTATCTTATAGTTATATTATGTCGGTCTAATTTTCTAAAATAACTTGAAAGGATAATCGCAGTGCAGAGTATTTAGAGAAAGGAAAACGAACGGACAGGGAGAAGACGAAAAGAATGAAGCAGAACGAAAAGAGAAAAATAAGATATCAAATCATAGAGAGAGAGAGAGAGAGAAAAGGGGGGAGTAAGATGAAGATATTGCTACCTTGGAAGCAGAAATTCAAAAAGTGTCAAAATAAGCGGTTACAATCATGACAATATAATCACCATCTATTCTTTTCTTTCTCAATGACGCAATGTCATGATTAAAACATCGACATGCAAGGATAAATCATCTTACGTGAACGGCCGAGAAAGCATTGTTGACGAGAATGTCAAGTCGACCATTCTGCTCTCTCTTGATCCTCTCAAACACGGCCTCGACCTCCGTTTCGTGGGCGTGGTCGCATTGGATTGGTATGCACTTCCCCCCTCTCTCCGCCACCTGAGTTTATGGCGATAACAACAATAGTTTTGTAATCGTAGACTTGATTTTGATATAGCGCATTTCCTTGTATCTCGGACGGCACATACCTTAATTTGAATGAACACTGCTTTCGAGTGCTAGCTATCCTAGCTATCCTGTAGCTACATCTTTATGGGCTTTGATTTCCTTTAAATTGCTACTTTTCTCGAACTTTTTCCCAGTATTTTTTCCCCAAAACCATACAAACTTACGAGTCACATCAGACGACGATAAAGTTCCATATACCGTATCGATCTAGTGTAGTGATCCAGATATTCTAAAACAATCTTAATACGTCCAACACATTACCATGCATTTGTCGTGCAAATCATGGTAAATAATTCCCTATTCGTAATACCAACACCTATATTATGTTACTATACATATAGCTCATTTGAGACAATTTACGCTTCTTGTGCTTTGAACGTCGTAATGCGCATGTCTCTCAAAATTCCTAAGGTTGATGGGAATTGTCAGTCTCACAAGAATAAACTTATAGAAAGAGGTATATAAAAGCTAGAATGATACCCAACTTCTTTTGCTGTTTCTTCCAGTGATCCCCTGATAGATCCTTCGTTCACCCTCAAAGTCCGACCTATTTATGCGGGGGAAAAGACTCCTCAATGTATTTAAAGGAAACTTCGAAAGCCTCGTGTAATTATATCGAAGGATATCATGTCCACAATCATCGATTGTATATGAACAATTATATTAGAGTCGACATGCATAGCCATACACTTCTTTTGATAGCGAGCAGGTGTCATCACAATTTGGTAACAGATATGGCGATATATTCTTATATATATATATATATATATATATATATATATATATTATCTTGTGATGTTCCCGCTTCTATGACTTTCTACATATTAATTACGTTAGACCCCTTTTTTTTCTCGAATGTTTATACAGGTCTTTGTCGATACCGTCGATAAACAGGGTACCTCTCACATGAATTAAGTACCGAAATAAATAACACAATTGTATGCCATAAAGTCAGTGGAAAGATAGATAGAAATATCAGCTAAATGACGTAAGAGGGATCGAAACACGCCTAATGACTTCACTATTGGATATACTCACTTCAAATCAATATTAAGTTTACTTTTAAGCTTACTTTTTTTTTCTTGGTGGCCCGTTCGGGCCATTGAAATCTTTTAATTCGAAATTTTGGTGGAAAGAAAAAGAAATGCATTGGTCTAAAATAAACAAAGGAAACATATAACAACCAATTTTAGATTTTATAGTTGCCAGATCGGGCCTCCAAAAATTTGGTGGCCTGACGTCCGTTCAGTAATGGCCCCGGGCTATCGAGCCATGACTAGTGTCGAGTCTTGCTATATCGAATAGGGAATATTGCATATTAATAGGCTAAAACCTTGCAGATGGTATGAGCCTAATATCCTTCAAAAAACAGAGGGAGAATCTTTATTAATCAGGTAATTAGGGTGATTAGGAAAAATACAACATAATTTGATTATGTATTACCTGTGATGTAAACTGTAGCACCAGCGCCGCCCAGCTGCAGTGCGATGCCCTTCCCGATACCCCGAGTAGCCCCCGTCACCAGACAGACCTTCCCCTTTAAGGGCTTCGCCATCTCTTCTGCTCACAAATAGTATCTTATCTATAAAAAAAAAGATGATTCGAAGTAGAATAGAATGACGCGTCATACCCTTAAGATTTATATGAATCGATGATATGCGTATTCTTCTCAATGTTTCATTAAAATATGAAGCTGATCTATTATTGTGTAGCATAATCTGAACACGACAGGTCGTGGGGACATTAATTTTCCTCGACCTGTGAGGTCTTCGACAAATCTTGAATTTCACTCCCTCACGACATTGGGGTAAAATGATTAACGCATTTTGACTTTTCGGACAACCGTAAAATGTACAACTCGCAAGCTAGTGCGACAGGTGCAGTTCGGTGGTGCACATCGCATATTATGAACACGCAATCCGAGAGAGCGACGGCGTTGGGTCACTACAGTTTGTACACCCCTGGATGAGAGGTGCAGTATTTTGAACATATAACCAACCATTAATTCAACATTGATGGAGTTGTATCAATACATACATTGTAAATATAATGAACGTACCGGATCATCCGCAAAGTGCAGAAGACTGATACAATGACTCCATTAACACTCTCTATTTCATTTCAATTTATTTTTCATATTTCTCACATATATCACAATATAAAGTAAATTGATACGAAATCTATACAGAACATAATTCAAAATAGAACTTCACCGGAATGTTCGAAAGTTTGTCTTGGTATACACAAGGTCGGTATACATGCGAGTTATAAACTGAGATCATAATGCGAAAAATATGATGGGGCCTGCGTAAAAGCAAGCTTGTATAGAGCCGCAGGTCCCGTGGTAAAATCAGATTAGGGGAAGCATAAGTACAGATATTTTTAGACCATACTATAACTGGGGGATCCGATTAAAACGAACAAGATCAAATCAAATGTTGCTAAATAAAATACAGAATAAAATACAGAAAGGTCACATATTGCAATAACCTACTACAAGTAAGGACTTGAGGACATTGAGGACATTAAAGGACAAGTTCACCTTCATAAACATAAGGATTGAGAGAATGTAGCAATATTAGTAGAACACATCATTGAAAGTTTGAGGAAAATCAGACAATCCGTTCAAAAGTTATGAATTTTTGAAGTTTTTGTGCAGTACCCGCTGGATGAGAAGACTACTGCAGTGTATGAATAACTTAGATGTCACATGCGTACAACAATATAAGGAAAATATAAAGAGAATTTCACAAAATTCCATCTTTTGAAAAAAGTACACATTCCCCTGACTCGCTACCGATAAATGTTATGGGTAATATTCTTCCCCCTGCCTTTAGAAAGAGGCAAGTCAATTGCTCTTATATTATGCGAAAAAAATGAAAATATGTTGAATTTTCTTTTATATTTTCTTGATACTGTTGTACGCATATGACTCACAAGCTGTAGTAGTCTCCTCATCCAGCGGTTCCAACACAAAAATTTAAAAAATTCATAACTTTTGCATCGATTGTCCAATTTTCCTCAAACTTTCACTGATGTGTTCTACTAATATTGTTGCATTTTCTCAATCCTTATGTTTATGAAGGTGAACTTGTCCTTTAAGGACATCTATAGCACTGAGGCCTACTGCAAAGAAGCTCCCACTGTCACTAAGGAAGCATACGATCTAATTGGAAATCTAAATTTTACTCGAACAGAAGTTATTGCTAGGATTTTTCATAGTTTGTGTTAGTCAAGATACAGCTCTAGGAGAACACCGACGGAAGAAAAATATTTGGACAATTATGTCGAAGCGAGATACAGATTACTTACAATACCCGTCCCAACACGGCACTCTCTCGGAGTTTAAACCACCACAGCAGTAGACTTTTAAAGCTAGGGCTGTATTATAGCAATCATTGTCAACGCGTTTCCCTTGCAGAAGCACAGGTTAATGTAGCAAACTTTGCACTTTGATCGAATATCATACACACAGCTATCATTTCACACGATATCTTTTTTTTTTTTTCTGTAGCAACGGGAATACATTAAAAACTTAGTTCACATTCCAGACCTTGTTTGTCCCCGTTGCACCTGAATGATTTCGCCTGAACACAATGCTGAATGAAATGATTATTTTGTAGTGATATGTCGTTTAGCTGCGCTCTGCCTTGTTTAAGTTCACAAAGTGGGGGTTTATGTCCCTCTTCTCTACAAGTTTCCTCACTGTAAGATTACTTTTTTTTCTTTCAAACTGAAATGATAGCTAGCTAAAGAGACACGTGTTTTTTGTTTGTTTGTTTTATGACAACGTTGTTTGAATAAAGTGTATACCAACAGCACGGTGTAAGCATAACCTCTTCAGGATGGAATTGCTGTATGTTATATAGGCCCAGACTCGATAACCACAGTTGATTAATAATTTGTTACACTTCTATATATATATATATTTTATCTATAGCATGAATATCAATCAACTGTGATTATCCTGGCGGATTAATCAAGGATTACTACGTTTGAAAATGCTGTATGCATAGAGTGAGACCACAGTGCATTACCTGATGAATTAAATGGGGACAAAGGTTACATATAGTGAATGTACAGTGTATGTATATACATGAATGGACTATGTATGTAATATGTATGTTTGTATAATCATTGTATTCATGTATGTGATATATTAATACAATATGCATATGATATATACTTGTATCATACAAGTACATAATTTATGCGTAATGTATTGATATATTACATATATATGAATGCAATGATTATACAAACAATGTCACTTTATAAAAAAATTGTTGCCAGACAAGGATTTCTGGTGGCAAGGTGGCCACCGTTAATGTTGAGCTTTGTGTGTGTGTGTGTGTGTGTACATGTATATATATATATATATATATATATATATATATATATATATATGTAGCCCACCTCTCGCTCATTCGCACTCGTAGACCTTAGATGGAGAGAGAGAGATGGCAGACTTCTTGTGGTGAAAAGCAAGTCTTGAATCTTTTATTCCGTTAGTAACCAGATGAATACTCAAATGATAAAACACAAAACAATTTATAACAAAATCATGTACGACCATCACGGCTCTATGTCAGCACACCGTGTTTACACCACATCTGCTTAGTGCTACCAGCCTGTAATTACGAATGAGAACTGCTCACTCTGTGTGAAACAAAATAACATATGTGATATACTCTCTTATTTGTCTGCCTACCCTATCCCCAGCTGTAAACAACTAAATTGATACACCCTTCTTGATTTAGCTGTAAAGCGGTTACTCAGTAGGTATATGACTTATAACACAATCTCTCACTGATCCCTTTCCTATCTCTACTACTGATTACATCCCATAGAGCTGTGCGATGGGTAAAAATGCAGTTCTATGTTACATCTATATCAATGCCTATAATTCATTGGTGCTACAAATAAACAAATCATAATTAGTCATAAAATTACAACTCACTTAATCTAACTTCAAACATTATTCCAATCAATTTATTCTGCCAACTCATTATGTAACTGATTAAGAAGATGTTTGTTCGTCTGTCTAAGCCATTCTGCTCCAACACAAATAAAATCAATATGGAAAAAGCCCTTAAACTTGTTCCTTCTCACTCCAAAACAATTCGATGACTCAAATGACTGGATTCTCTCAGGCTACATTAATAACACTGACATTTGTTGTAAATTTCTACTACCAATCTGCACTGACTGGTTCTTTTCTAACTTGTCTTCCTGAACTAAAATAAAATAAAACACCTCCTCTCTTTTCCCCAGCACTCTTCGAGATGGCTCCTAAAAAGGAGGAGATTAACTCTCTCACTTTCCCAAGTGGTGTCCAAAACTTAAAACAAGGACTTTGTTTAGGCAGGGGGAAGAAAGTAGCAAGCTATCTACACTGCCGAGGTACAGAGTTATCTCAACCTTGGCGAGAGGCAGGAGAGGAGTGACCACATCACGTCAACATCCGACCACAGGGCTGGAGCGAGAACCGCTGGCTCGCTGGTGTGCATACCGGTGGTTTTCACTCCAGCAGTGGGAGGAGTGTTCACACTCTAATTCTAGTTCCGTCTCCCCCATCAAACTTGTATACCTAATAATAACCCTACTTATTCCTACTGACACCTATACAACACACAACTCAATTTCATATAGCGAAAATACAATCCTGTATTATCATATACTGTAACACTTCAAAACTTAAAGAGGAGTATCTAACTTAGAATTGTGTGAGACAGTCATCTATTACTCATCCCTCAACCTGGGTTGTCAAATTATGGCACACGGTATCTACACTACACACAATTGTAACATTCAACACCAGTCTCAACATATTCCCTCGAGGGACATTCCCGTATACGCTGTCTCATGTGGTGTATTAGTCTTCCAGTGTGAAAGTACCCCTTTATAGCCCATCAAACTGTTATCTTTTCCACTGCGTATCTTTCTTTGGAAACCACTGAGGTTTCTTTGTCTTGATGGAGTCTGTTAGAATGAAGTGTACAAACTGACTGACTTTTCTTCACTGCAGTGTCTAATTCTACAATCGTACATGCCCTGACATTGCAATGCACATTGAGCCACATTATTACATTAGCCACATGCATACCATCCCTACATACACATACTGGTACACACATAACAACTCGCAATATTTTCTAGAACAATTATTGAACAGGCCCACATTATATACATGAGTACTGCAATTTTTTATGACAATATGCAACACTATATACCCTGTAGTTTTAGTTTTACTGAGTTATTGGATAGTTTGTGAACATATTGGATAACTGACATAATTGTCCCGTTTCCTTCGTCAATTTACCGAGTATACAATATAACCAAGGACATTATTTTCATGAGACAATCGCAAGACACGTAGAGCTTAACTGAACAAGTGGTCCATTTTTAAAGCAATTAATCTACTGGCTATTCACAATGAAACTATATTGGTAATGGCCAACTCGGCTGCATTTATCGAATTTGTAGAATTTCTCAGGCTTGCCATTTATGTCTCAACTTTTGTAACCTGTGTATAGTGCTGTCTTGGAATCCATTCTTTTGTATACCTTCAATAGCATCTACTCAGGATAAAATGTCTACTTCTGATGATATTAGTTGCTCACTATTCAAATCTTTACCAAGTAACTGTAGCAAATATACCATAAAATGTTTGAACTCACCTTAGATGGAGAGAGAGAGATGGCAGACTTCTTGTGGTGAAAAACAAGTCTTGAATGCTTTCACCCCGCAGAGGAGATAACAACCCCAAAGAAAGTGTTGGACTCTTCCATTCGAAGATGGGGTGCCAGGGTCAATCTCTGGAGGGGTTACCTCTTGCTAATATTTTAGCAATATGTGGGCTTGCCCACATATATTATATATAGTGGGATGATGCTGATAATCGTACCGTACGCCTGTCATCTTAGGAAGAATTATCACACAGTAAATTTTGCTAGTAATAGTTAATTTTGTTATATATCATATACATGTGTATATTGTATATTTTTGTGTTATGTGCCTATAGGGACAAGTGGCAACACACCATCTACTCTTTACTATACGCGGGTTCCATGCCTGCCATTGTAATTGTTTGTGTACCAGCTGAAGGAGTTAAAGACCGGCAATGACCACGAGAATGCTCATTGTATTGTATTTTTCAACAATCCTCCACTGACACACTTGCATGAACACTGAACCTAATTCTTTATACCATCGGACCCTACCCTACTCCTGCCTGACATGCACCACCGCACACACACCTTCCCTCCCAATATATCACATGATCACTCTCATCCCGCCACAGACAACCACAAGACACCCCAAGAAACACACACACGTCTGCTGAGCAGGTAACTACATTATCAAGTTTAGTCATGATATGTGTTTAATATTTTTTATTGTATGATATGCCTGTATTTAACATACTGTATACCCATTATTATATATCTACAATGTACACTGTACTTCCAGTTATACATTGTTGAATGTTTTGCAATTGCCAAATATGTTGCCAAGTATGCTCTGAAGCTGTTAACTCATGCTGAAATTGTATTCAATGTATTATGTTCATTACTCCATAATATCATCTGTCATGCGCCAAACATCCATTTCATTTCATAAACAGACAATAAATCTGAAGAAGACCGAAGGTCGAAAGCTTCCACCCGCCGGCATCTTGCAACATCTTCTGTCATCATTACATTGTCTTGATCAAATCTAATATATATATATATATATATATATATATATACTTGAGGCAGACGTTGCTCTTGATCTTGTTTTCCCTTTTAATCAATCGAGCTTTCGGTCTGTCATCAGGCTATCGCACTATAAACATGTATTTGTATATATATATATATATATATTATATCAATAATAATGTCACAATAGAGGAATGCATTACTAAGTATTACATTATAATACATTATTGCTATTTCTAGTACTGCCAATACGCGGAGCAACTACAATATATATATATATATATATATAGTGTGTGTGTGTGTGTGTGTGTGTGTGTATGTGTGTGTGTGTACAGCAAACTTGTAATCGTTTGCCCATTACAAATCTTACCGTCATCTAACGATTAGCTTTTGTTAATTGAATATTGAATTTTGCATGGAGGAAAAAGCTACTGAAAGAAAGCAGCTTGAGAAAGATATGACTAAAAATTTTATTTTCATGTTTATTCCATTTATTCACACTTCTTCAGTTAAGGATGACACTTCTTCAGTTAAACGACAAGCTCACCTTCATATACATGTGGATTAAGTGAATGCAGCAATATCATTACAACACATTAGTGAAAGTTTTTGGGGAAAAATGGACAATCAGTTCAAATGAATTTTTAAATTATCTGTGCAGTCACTGCTGGATGAGAAGATTACTAAAGTGTATGAGAGAATTTAACAAAATTAAATTTTTTGAAAAAAGTGCACATTTCCAAAACCTGTCACTGATGTATGTTAAGGGTATTATTATTCCCAATGCCTTCTGAAAGAGGCAAGTCAAGTGTTCTTTTATTATGCAAGAAATGTTAAAATATGTTGAATTTTCTTTATGTTTTCTTGATATCGTTGTATGCATGTGACATCACAAGCTGTAGTTGTCTTCTCATCCAGCAGTGACTGAACAGAAACTTCAAAAATTCATAACTTTTGAACGGGTTGTCCAATTTTCCTCAAACTCTCATTGATGTGTTCTACCAATATTGCTGCATTCACTCAATCCACATGTCTATGAAGTTGGACTTGACCTTTATTAGGAAGGCACAAAACAAGAATTCTACAACATACAAAATGGATGAAGTTGGAAGGAATGAAGTCTTTAAAAAAAAAAAAACATCAAAAATTCTTTAAACAGATTTTATTCTGTCGCTAGAACACGGATACACTGCATAGCATCAGGTGAAGGCCAGCATGAAATTGAGTTACAAATCTTTTGTAGTGATGTGGCTGGAAACCATACAGTATACAACATATGTGATTTTATTAACTTAGAGTAGATAAATAATATCAGAGTATAATACACACATACACACTCACAATGTTCTGTTTCAATAGGAACCATCTGACAAGGAGCTTACATACATTGTATCACCTACCCTCTAATTGCAATAAATGCCCTTATAAATCCTGAGGCACATAATGCGTCCACTCAGTTCAAAACCAACAGAAAGTCAGTGAATAAGAGTTGCTGTCATGGACAAAAATATGTCATTTCGGCTGACTGACTCAAATCATTTGAAGTTTGTCTTACTTGAGAGAGTGGTCTTTTCTCAAACTGTCAAAGTTTTGAGGCTTAAAGCAAAGCTGAAATTAAGATATCAATTTGGTTTTTTTCTTTCTTTCTTTTTTTCTGGACCATTTTAAAAATCTTCATTGATACTTCTGCACAGCATGCCTGAGTGACCTTATTCTCTAAATCCTCATTTCTCCCTTTTCTCTGAAACTGCACCTCCAAACTCTCTCTAATTTCAATCACTTTTTGAATGGCTTAGGATGGTCCCTTTTTAACATGTTATATATCAATTTAAAGCTTAGAGCTTATTCTTTTAGACTATGTAGAAAAGTGGAAATTTATTTTCACCTATTTTTTGTGGACTCTGAGCTGTGCGGTGACACATAAATAACAGCACAATAGCAAACAGTAATACTGTATAGATAATGTCACTCAAGGCACATCTGCTTTTATAGAATGGGTTTAGAGAATCCTACAGTCTCATCAGT
The DNA here is from genome assembly GCF_040938485.1 of Diadema antillarum. Taxonomy (NCBI): domain Eukaryota; kingdom Metazoa; phylum Echinodermata; class Echinoidea; order Diadematoida; family Diadematidae; genus Diadema; species Diadema antillarum. The sequence continues at coordinate 3,976,598 of NW_027270896.1, forward strand.
TTTACTGGCAGCAGGCTTGATCACTGAGGCGCAGTACACATGTTATTGTGCATACTTTTAACAGAGAGTTCACAAACTTAGCAAGAGATGGCTTGCTGTGCACACGGTTATGAGAAGTAGCTCAGGTTTGCGAACTTGGCTAGTGTTTGTGCTTTCATGCATCAGTAGTTACTGATGCAGGGTTTCTAGGGCAAGCCAAAATGAAATTGCATCAAATGAATTTACAAAATGATGATAATTGTTGGAAATACAATTCAAACAATTGATGGCTTTCTGGCAAAAAAGTGTCACTGTTCTATAGAACAAATGATGTATTATGTATGCGTTTTTTGTGCATCAGTTGGAATATTGTGCAGCGGTAACTATGGAATTTAGCCTAAACCCACTCAACTTGGCCATGTGGGTTAAGCATTCTATGCTTACCTTATGCACACAATTCCTACTGACGTACTCAGACCTGTGCATCATTTGTATATTGTATTCGGTGATAGATGAACTGGTGTCAGGTATCATCATCACAATACATGAATGATTCCATATACAGTCAAACCTCCACAGCGACCACCTGTCTATAGTGGTCACCTACCGTGTACGACCACCAAACTCAATTAATCCCAACAGAAAAGTCATGTTAACTACCCTGTCTATAGCGGTCACCTGTCTGCAACGCCACTCTTTTCATCTTCCTTGGGTGGCCACTACATAGACAGGTTTGACTGTACATCAATACAAGGCAAGTAATTGGTTGTCTGCAGAGAAAGTCTTCACCACCATTTTCAACTGTGCAGACACATCAACATTCACACTCTTCACAGACAACAGTTGGTCTTACCAATATCAAACAAATTTTTCATCATAATGTAAAAGAGCCATATCATATGATATACTAAGTTGCATCCACAC